>NC_079191.1:318953526-319553526 GCF_029499605.1 Hyla sarda | reverse complement strand
GGATTATACAGCCAGAGAGTGTAAATGGTTTACACTGAGGGGTATGTTTGCCTAACACATACTGCCTGACTGTATAATCTCATCACCTCACATTCACTCCTATTTTTAAAATTAAGTTCACATCCATCTGACTGATTTCCTAAATTGTCAGACATACTATAAATCCTCAAATCTCAGGAATGGAAAAGTGTAGAGATGAGCAAGTTACAGTACTTTGATTCTGCAGGAACCTCGCGGCTCGGCGGTTGCTGACTTTAGAGTCTCCTAGGACTGTATCCACCTTTTCCAGCCCACCGGAGCACCTGAAAGTTGAACTAATTTAAGCAGGATAAAGTCAGCAACTGCCGAGCCGAGAAGTTCGTGCAGAATAGAAGTACTGTAACTTCACTCATCTCTAGAAGGGTGTATCAAGACACTGTAATAGGTGTGTGATCAGGGTACCCTAAGCTATTTAATGATCATTTTTGGAGGGGTGAACACAGATCCTCTTTAAAGGCAATAGCACTAAAGGGGAGAAAAAGTATGGTTGGATACTAAATAGATGCACCATAGGAGACACATATTGGCCCTCATTCACTAAGAGTGGAGTGTTTATTGTGGAGTGATTTCAATATCACTCGTCTTTTTTTTTCAGGCTTATTAACTATTCTGTCGCACATGTCGGTTATTTTTCTGTCGCACGTTTTTTTGTGTCGCACTGGTCAATTGTGTCGCACAAACTCCGAGCTAAAGAAATTAGTTGTGTGAGTCAAAATGGTTTAGACTTGTTTGTTTAATAATGTTTCCATGAATCAAAAGTATTCATGTGTTATAATTTTTCAAACATTACAACAATTCTCCTTGTTTATCAGCTTGGGTGTTAAATTGATTTACACCTAATATTGCAAATGTGATAAAAAGAAAAAAAAATTGTACATTAACTATCACAAAAACATTCAATATTTTATTCATAAAAGTGTTGAACTGTACAAAATGTTTTCAGGTTATAAAACAAGTTACTTTCACAAAAAACACAATGGCAAACAGTCCCTTGTTAGAAATTACTCAATTTTTTGGAATTTCACTCGGCCTCTTGGCTGTCGGTTATTGCGTGAGGCAAACTCACACTATTTCTCGAGTGATTTTGGAAGTACTCCGAGTATTTTGAGTTTTTTGTCAGTAAAACGCCCATTTTTGTATAAAACACGCCCATTTCAGAGTGAAAAAAAACACTCCGAGTGTTTTCTAAAGTGTCGGTTGTGCGAATAAAATTTGGTCACATAGTCGCACAGACGTTGCGACTAGAATTTAGGCGCAATAACCGAGAAAAAGAGTTGGTTGGACTTTAGTAAATGAGGGCCATTGTGTATTATTCCTACCTTATTCTTTATTTCCCATTTAACCTATTGCTTTCATTGACTTAACCATCCTTTAATGATTTAACTGACATATATCACTTGTTTCTAATATTTTTTTTTTTTAAACATAGATGTTTTTATTCTGTTTTAACTTCTAAATGTAGATGTTTTAATTTAATTTTCTGTATGTGATTGGTGGGGTAGGGGGGCGAGTGCCTTGACAGAGCTCCTGTTAACAGCTTTTGGAGAGATGCTTTATGTCAGCCACATGGACCTTTGAAATCTGTAGTCAGGAAATTAATAATTTACTTTAATGAAACCATGCTTTAAGAAATGGGTCATATTCTGATGACACATTTCCTTTAAAGGGGTACTCCGGTGAAAACCTTTTTTCTTTTAAATCAACTGGTGGCAGAAAGTTAAACATATTTGTAAATTACTTCTATTAAAAAATCTTAATCCTTCCAGTACTTATTAGCTGCTGAATGCTACAGAGGAAATTCCTTTCTTTTTGGAACACTGATGACATCACGAGCACAGTGCTCTCTGCTGACATCTCTGTCCATTTAAGCAACCATCCATAGCAGATGTATGCTAAGGGCAGCATGGTGGCTCAGTGGTTAGCACTGCTGCCTTGCAGTGCTGGGGACTTGGGTTCAAATCCCACTAAGGACAACAATAAATAAAGCGTTATTATTATTATTATAATAACGTCAGCAGAGAGAACTGTGCTTGTGATGTCATCAGAGAGCATTCCAAAAAGAAAAGAATTTCCTCTGTAGTAGGGGTGTGAATCGCCAAGAATTTGGTGATTCGATTCGAATCGCGATACCAATGTGGCGATCCGATATATCGCGATACCGTCTAGGTGACGATACATCGCGATATATCGCCCACCTGGGAGCATTCATAGATCCCAATAGACGCCGCTGTCAGCTTTGACAGCGGCGATCTAGTACTCCGGTGCTCACTTTTCTCATGTTATCCCGTCCGGGCTGCAAAATAAAATAAAACGCACTTTATCTTACCTGCCAACGAGCCCGCGGAGCTCCGGTACAGTCCGGTACAGGTGTTCGGTCCCCGGGCTGTATTCTTCTTACTTCCTGTTAGTCCGGCACGTCACATGGAGCTTCAGCCTATCACCAGCGGAGGCGGGACATCGCTGCGGCTGGTGATAGGCTGAAGCTCCATGTGACGTGCCGGACTAACAGGAAGTAAGAAGAATACAGCCCGGGGACCGAACACCTGTACCGGAGCTCCGGGGGCTCGTTGGCAGGTAAGATAAAGTGCGTTTTATTTTGCAGCCTGGATAGGATAAAATGAGAAAAGTGCGCACCGGATACTCCTTTAATAGCCAGCCGCGGCGATTGCCGCATGCTGGCTATTAGCGGCGGCCCCCGGCTACTGAAATCATCCGGGGGTCGCATAGTACGGAGTGGGCACGAGTCGGAGCCCGCTCCATAGCCGTGTCAGATCCGGCCTGCCCGGCTCCACAAATGTGGAACTTTTATCTCCTGATGCCCGGGACATGACATGCTGTTCCGGGCGTCCGCAGATAAAAATTCCACATCCCTAAAAGAATCGATTCAAAAATATTTTGAATCGATTCTGTATCGGCAAATGAAAAAATCGCGATTATCGCGAGAATCGATTTTTTCTTACATCCCTACTCTGTAGTATTCAGCAGCTAATAAGTACAGGAAGGATTAAGATTTTTTAATAGAAGTAATTTACAAATATGTTTAACTTTCTGCCACCAGTTGATTTAAAAGAAAAAATGTTTTCACCGGAGTACCCCTTTAAGGGAATCTGTAAGTCATGTTATTATGTCCTCACGTGTGCCAGTACAATGTGTAGCTTCATAGAATGTCCCCCCACTAGCTGTCAGTGTGCGGCCATAAAACAGTTTCCACTGTCGCTGCTTCTCCCTACCACCAATGTTTTAACTGGCTTCCTCATATGACAGTGATAGGGAGAAACCTGTCAATCATTGGTGGATGGAACAGAACCAGTGGTTGCTTTTTTCTACACCAGGTAATGGCATATGGGAACAGTGTGGCTAACTCAGCGAGGCATGGCATAACTGACTGGTTTCTGTTAAGTCACAGAATGGTTAGCTTTACTGTGCCTATAGTTACAAAACTATCATGCTCATCACATCACAATGTCCATATAAAGTGCATTTCTCCATTTTTCATTAAATAAGACATTTGACAAAATAAGCAATCTTACATATGTCTAATATGTAGGTTTGCATATACAGTGGTCCCTCAAGTTACAATATTAATCGGTTCCAGGACGACCATTGTATGTTGAAACCATTGTATGTTGAGACCATAACTCTATGGAAACATGGTAATTGGTTCTAAAGCCCCAAAATGTCATCCAAAAATAGGAAAAAGTGAGGATTAAAGAAAAAGTAGATAACTAATATAGATAAAGCAAATCTCTACATATAAAAGTAAGAAAGATCTGCTGGGAGCTGTAAATCACTGTCTATGTCAGTGTTTTCCAAGCAGGGAGCCTCCAGCTGTTGCAAAACTACAACTCCCAGCATGCCCGGACAGCCAAAGGCTGTCCAGGCATGCTGGGAGTTGTAGTTTTGCAACAGCTGGGGGCACCCTGCTTGGGAAACACTGGTCTATGTAGAGGACAGGAGCTTCTTCAGGGACCTGTACAGTACACGCAGTGTCCTAAAAAAGTAACATGGAGTCGCCCTCACCTGGTGTCCAAAGAAGCCGGTAACCCTGGTACAGGTAAAGTGTACAGAACATGTAATACCTCCCTGTACTGTAGGGGGCGCTACCAGACACCAGTCAGTGCATACACTTCAGTAACACAGGTGCTTTACCTGTAAATTGCCCATTCTGATTGGTCAGTTCTCTCGGCCATTGACAAGTTTCACAGATCTGGACTGTCTTTGTCCAGATTGTCATTGTATGTTGAGTCTGGTTTCAACTTACAATGGTCCAGAAAAGACCATTGTATGTTGAAACTATTGTATGTTGAGGCCATTGTATGTTGAGGGATCACTGTATATATATATTGTGGAGGATATTACAATTTACTGCATAATGCAATATATATATATATATATATATATATATATATATATTGCATTATGCAGTAAATTGTAATATTCTCCACAATATAAAAAGCTTTAATATTTAATGCAAGGAGTTTTTGATGCGCGGAAGAAATCAGCTTAATAGGGAGGAAGCAGGAACTGTATAATTAATGCTTTTTTTCGACTTTGAAAACCTGCATCTATCATTATAATGTTATTGCCTCAAATGCGACATAGTAATTACTTGCTGTATTCTCCTAGTTTTGCATACCCCTAAGAAATGGGAAGTGTCAATTTGTTTTAAAACAAAACACAATGTTTTATCAGAATCAATAACAGAATTAATTACCAGAATAAAGAAATGTATTTTCCAATGTACCATTACATTCTTAGCCGACACATTAACCCACAAAAACTAGGATTGATATTAGACCTGACAGTCAGAAAATGATAGCAGGGGTAGATATATCTTTTTTCGACCGTACTAACTATATATGTGCTGAAATGTACGCAAAAGTTACCTATTTTTCTTAATAAGTGTAGCTTACACTACATCTTCTTGAAAATCATGCCAGATTTTCTCCATTACCCACTAAAACCTTGTAAACTGAATAATAAATGTGGAGCACTGACCTCACAATCTAGAGGAAACTATTATTCAGTTACCCTTCTCACACTCCTCAGTTATCCCAAGATAAAGTATCCAGATTACCATTCTATAATCACCTTTGCTTACATTTTTTTGTTATAATGCCCCTATGATTCTGTTTACATTTGTGTCTATAGATCACAGATTCATTTGTTTTTGATGGGAAAAAACATATGCATAAGTGTCAAACTTGGAGGATCATCTTTAGGTCCTCAGCTGTTATGTCAACCCATTGGCGCCAATTCAATGACAAAAAGGGCCACCACCTAACCACTTACAGTCATGAGGGAAAGAAAAGTACACACTCTACATACAGGACATAAATATTGCGGTCTTAGGAGGTCTTAAAACTAGGTAAATACAACCTTAGATGAACAAAACACAAAATATTATATCCTATCATTGTTTATTTAACCCCTTAAGGACCTGGGGGTTTTCCGTTTTTCCATTTTCGTTTTTTCTTTCTTACCTTTAAAAAATCATAACTCTTTCAATTTTGCAGCTAAAAATCTATATTATGGCTTATTTTTTGCGCCACCAATTCTACTTTGTAATGACGTCAGTCATAGAACGGGAGCGGACTTAGGACGTACAGGTACGCCCTGGGTGCTTAAGAGGTTAACTAAAATAAAGCCATAATGGAAAAATCATGTATGAAAAAACTAAGTATACACCATAATCAATATTTTGTAGAACCAGCTTTGCACCAATAACTTAAACATGCACTGTCAGACTCAAAAACTTTTTGTATGTTGTACATATTGGCAAAACATTAACCTTTCTAATATACTTCATAAGAAAATTAGATTTCCTTTTTTAGAAATCCTAAAATCATGGCTTTGTCAAAGCTGAAGCACAGGCATGGACAAAGTCCGGTAAGTGAGGGTGGGCTAGCACTCCCCTGTCTGATAGGACAGGAGTGAGCACAGAGGAGTACTATCAGACAGGGGAAAGCACACAGGAGTCCTATCAGACAGGAGAGAGCACAGAGGAGTCCTATCAGACAGGAGAGAGAGCACAGAGGAGTCCTATCAAACAGGAGAGAGCACAGAGGAGTTCTATCAGACAGGAGAGAGCACAGAGGAGTCCTATCAGACAGGAGAGAGCACAGAGGAGTCCTATCAGACAGGAGAGAGAACAGAGGAGTACTATCAGACAGGAGAGAGCACAGAGGAGTACTATGAGACAGGAGAGAGCACAGAGGAGTACTATCAGCCAGGAGAGAGCACAGAGGAGTACTATCAGCCAGGAGAGAGCACAGAGGAGTACTATCAGACAGGAGAGAGCTCAGAGGAGTCCTATCAGACAGGAGAGAGCACAGAGGAGTACTATCAGAAAGGAGAGAGCAAAGAGGAGATATATCCAACAAGAGAGAGCACAGAGGAGTCCTATTAGACAGGAGAGAGCACAGAGGAGTACTATCAGACAGGAGAGAGCACAGAGGAGATATATCCAACAGGAGAGAGCACAGAGGAGTACTATCAGACAGGAGAGAGAACAGAGGAGTCCTATCAGACAGGAGAGAGAACAGAGGAGATCTAGCCCACCCTCACTTACTGGACATTGTCCATGCCTGTGCTTCTGCTTGGACAAAGCCATGATTTCTATAAAAAGGAAAAAAAAATTCTTATGAAGTGTATTAGAAAGGTTAATGTTTTGCCAAGATGTACAACATATAAAAGGTTTTTGTATCTGACAGTGCCCATTTAAAGTAATAGTTTTCTGTATGACTTTATAAGTCTTGCATATAGTTTCAGAGAAAAATGTTGTGTACAAATGTCGTAGATGTAAGGAGTGTGGTGCAAATGAGTTAGTCATAATAAGACTGGTTTGATTTATCCAACCCTCGTATAGTAGTAAAAATAAGCTTTCCACTTGGTAAAGTAGAAAGGACTACAAATCCATGACTGTGCATCATTTATACAGAACAATTGCAGGGACAGTAATGTTGCTTATCCTTTGCTTTTTTAATCTCACTTGCTAAATGAGAAGTGAAATCTGACTGGTGGCCAAAGGCATCACTGTTGCTCTTCTTAGTTTAAGTTTTATCTTAGTTTAGTTTATTAATTTAGCTAATTCATAGGAGTTTTCTATTGCATAATGTTATATGTGGTATAATCACTATGATGTGCCATAACATTAAATTATGTGAGTGTGTGATCACTAGGAACCCCAGATGACTGTGAGAATGAAAGAGCAGAAGCCTCTTCAGCTTTTCCATGGAAAGCAATGCTCGCGACCATGCAGGAACTAAAACACAACTCTATTCAAGTGAAGGGGGCTGTGCTGCACAACGGGTGGTAGAGAGCACTGGTGGCCAAGATAAAACTCTGACACAGTGCTATACTAACTCTGCACCCCCTTAATTCTTAGGATAAAGGGATGATATTAGGCAGATAGGTTGATCGACGATGGCATATTCCATCACTATGTAATGGGAAAAAAACATTTGAACATAGGTTAGCAGCAAGGACATAGTTGTACCTTATCTCTTGACACGCAGCGATTGCAATCACAGGTAAAGCAGTATTGACGCTGAAACTGCATCTGACGCATGTGTGAAGGCATCATCACATCAATGTAACTTATAGTGAGCTGTAGAGATAAGAAAACATAATACACATTTGTCATCATCTGCACACATAATCACTGGTGATTCTCCATGTGTTCTATAGCTCATAAATCATGTAATATGCAATGTTCTCTTTTATTAATGAACATAATCACACACTTATTGTATGCTACAGCTTTTTAGCTAGATTAATGGATATTGGGTCACTGTCCTTTTTGCAGCAGATCGGACACATGCAAATGTTCACAGGTGCTCACATTAGATTTATCTCTACTATTAAGAATCTTCACAGGTTGACTTACTGTGTTACAATATCCATGCTTTAACTGAAAGAAGAACTTTTGATGACATGACAGCCACCCAGCATTGGTCACTTTGAGATTAGTGTATTGCAGAGGAACCCTTGTTCATCCATGAAATTCTCCTCTGACTAAGACAAAAAACTCCTTCATGGAGATTGAGTACTTTATCCTTACAGTGTGGACAGGAACAGGCACAGTGACTTGATTGTAGAACAGGAAGAAATGACACAAGTTGTCTAGGTGTAGGTATGCCTAGCAGGAGATGATGCTCTTGCAAAAGCCTGGAGGTGATTGGCTGGATGCACACACTTAGCTGGCCTAAGCCATACTGACTAATTATTAGGTTTCAGTCTACCCCTTCTCCTGTGAGAAAAGGCTGGACCAGGGACTTTTCCCACAGCCATTGACGCAGGGAGGATCATGTGACCAAGGCATCATTCATCCGATACAGAAGAAATGCACTTTGCAAATAAACTAACAGTACCCCATACACATGCACACAGTTTGCAGCAAGCTTTTCTTTCAGTCACATTAAGGATGGTAGCTGGGACAGTGGACCTGGCACACAACACCAGGATGGCAGGATTAAAAACCTTAAAATATGTGCAATTCATTTCCCTCTATTGTCAATTGCAGCTACTGTTAACAGGTGTCAGAATTCACAGGACAGATTTAGTTTTGCCTGGGTCATAAAAAGCAATGGGTAGATTTATCAATGTATTTATGCAAGTGTATTGGCTTCAATGCATTTACATTATTTACTTTAAACTGGGGGCTTATTGACAGTAGCACTTACACTAGAATATGGACTGATCGACCAAGGCACTTATGCTAGACTGTGAACTGACTGCCTGCAGCACGTACACTAAACTGTGGACTGATCAATCACAGTGCTTACGTGAGACTGGGCACTGACTTGCTGCAGTGCCTATGCTAGACTGTGCACTGACTAACTGCAGCGCCTACATTAGACTGTGCACTGACTAACTGTAGCACCTACGCTAGACTGTGCACTGACTAACTGCAGAGCCTACGCTAGACTGTGCACTGACTAACTGCAGAGCCTACGCTAGACTGTGCACTGACTAACTGCAGAGCCTACGCTAGACTGTGCACTGACTAACTGCAGCGCCTACACTTTAAGCACGAGTGCACAGGCTTGTTGGATCTATGCAGAGTTGCCTGCCTCTACATGAATCCAGGGAGCCTGTGCATTGGCAGGGAAGTCATTAAAGGGGTACTCCACCCCTAGACATCTTATCCCCTATCCAAAGGATAGGGGATAAGATGTCTGATCGTGGGGGTCCCGCCGCCAAGGACCCCCACAATATAGCATGCAGCATCCACCTGTATCTGCTTCCGGCAGCACTAGAGGTTCTGGCTCCCGACCACTGGAACGGAAGATCGTGACGTTACGACTCCGCCCCCGTGTGATGTCACGCCAGCCCCCTCAATGCAAGTCTTTGGGAGGGGGCATGACGGCTGTCACGCCCCCTCCCATAGACTTGCATTGAGGGGCGGGGCATGACGTCACACGGGGGCCCAGTCGTGACATCACGATCTTCCGTTCGCGTGGTTGGGAGCCAGAACCTCCAGCGCTACGGGAAGCAGATACAGGTGGGTGCTGCATGCTATATTGCGGAGTTCCCCAGCAGCGGGACCCCCGCGATCAGACATCTTATCCCCTATCCTTTGGATAGGGGATAAGATTTCTAGGGGTGGAGTACCTCTTTAAGACCGGGAAGAGATTCTGGTCTTAAAAATTCTTCCATAGGAGTCCATGCATGATCAACTAAATAAATAAATAGTTGAGCACCCAAGCACTACAGGTCCCAACATAACCTAGTATTATATACCCAGTGGAGCAGTGAGACTTTTGCAAAACCTTGCAGTAAATAAATACACGCAGTGTGGAGCAGTAGAGGGCAGTAGGGCTCACCTATCATAGGGCTAATAAAAGGGGCAGATTGTGCCCTTTTTTTTATGTAGATAGGAAATAAGTGAAATACGGGAGGGTTTAGACAGAAACTATATCTCATTTCTTGTTTTCAAGACAAAGTTTGGATTTGAATACCAGTGCATATCATCAAGATGACGTTGTCTTTAATCCCAAATGTTTGCAGGTAGCAGCCCCAGGAATAACACCCAGGGATAACACAGCTCTCCACTTGTATGCGCTCACTGCACACAGTATACTTGGATTTTAAATTGAACCAGATCATTGGAAACCACTTGGTTATCATTTTTGTAGATACACAGAGAATTAGTCCAACTAGCTGCTAAATGATCTGCGTCTACAACTATTATTTGCAGTTTTGTAGCAAACATCTGCCAGTCAGAAAGCAGCTGACCATGAGCAAGTAATCGTTTCCTGGTTATTTCCTCTTCACAAGCTCTAAGGCTCATCTAGAAGTTTTTATTTGTAGAATACTTCTACCACAAACAGCGGCATTTATGTGTTTAATATTCAGCAGTATAACCTCCCGCTGTTAGCCTGTTGACACACACATTTGCTGTCTTTTGATGTCTTTATGCAAGCTGCTAAACACTGTCATGTCAGTTCAAAGAATGTTTTTAAATGAAAATTTACAGAGAACAAAATATAGTGTACATACATAATAATATATTAGGATATGGCTGAAAAGTATATAAAAAAACTTTAGGGGTGGGGGTGGGGGGGATGAATCTCTGTTATGTGTGTTGCTTTTTCTAAGTGCAGCTAATACATTGAGGATATAGTTACGCATTTGGTTGTTGGAGTTAGAATTGCTTGTTACATCACCCCCAAGGATGTAGTACAGTAGATGGGCAGTGCCTAGAGAAAAAAGCCTAGTTAGAGTACTGCCGATTTGCATTTATATATACAGTAAATACTGTATATAGAGATAGAAATAGTGGCCGGCATTTATCACTGTCTTTAGCCTTTTTTTTGTGTCTAGAAAAGGCACCAAAAAGGCGTAAGCAGGGTTTATTTTGGCCTTTTGGTTTACACATTTCTGCTGATTTCAAGTTGCAATCCACTGATTTTGGCAATACACAAGATATGGGAGGGTTTCATGAATTGCGCCTTTTTGTGAAAAGGTGCAAAAAAGGTGCAAAGCCACTGAAAAGTCTCTAAAACTACACCATCCCAGACTTACAGTAGCATAGCTGTTTGGTGAATGTGAAGAGAGAAATTTCAGAAAATGTGACCTGCACAAAATGTATCCAATGCTATGTGACCATTTAATACATTTGGTGCTCCTACACATTACCAGCACACAAAAAAAAGTGTAGAAAATGCTTCACTTACACCTACAATAATAAATGCTTCACTTACACCTACAATGATAAATACCCCACAAAGAGTGGAATTTCCATAAGCTGAAAAAGTGAAAAATGTGCAAAACATTCCTGCAAAACCTGTGACATGCTGATGTATATTTCTGTACAGAATTCTATTCTGAAGTATATGAATTCAATTTGGAAAATCTAATTTGCCTACCTGTCTACTGCATATTTCATATCTGCACATACTGGAGGTAAAATGTGCAGCATAACTGTCCCATGTAAAATTATCCCTAGAGTGAGCTAACACTATGGATATTATCCCCAAAAAACTAGATGATGTAAGCTAAGAAGATGCTGCATGTAGTTTTTTAATTCTTCAGTTTTATACCAGTGAAACAAACAGTGTCTTATCCCTTTGCTAGAAATTTGTAACTCAATATGCTCGATACATAATACTGCATTGTCTTTCTAATAAACTGAGAGCATGGTATTATTACTATCCATTAACTAAGGCTTATCTACATCTAAAAACATATCTGACCGAACTTATTAAAACTTATTTTAATTAATTCCAAGGTCCATTAATTTATGTGATACACAAGCCTGTCAAATGTTCTGATTGATAAACGTAAGCATTCTTCCAATTCAAGTCTAATTAAAGGAATACTGTAGTGGAATTTAACTTACACTCAATCCAAAGAATAGAGGATAAGTTATAGATCGCGGGGGGTCTGACTGCTGGGACCCCCACGATCTCCTGTAAGGGGCTGCAGCAGTCTGCAGGAAGGTGGCATTCTGTCTGCCACATGACACTGCAGCCCATACGCCCCCCCCCCCCATGTATCCCATAGAGATACATGGAGGGGGAGTGTCGTCCGCGGCTTCCTGCGGGGGTTGGCACGTCACTCCCTGCGGACTGTCGCGGCCCCGTACAGGAGATCATGGGGGGTCCCAGCGGTCAGACCCCCTGCAATCTATAACTCATCCCCTATCCTTCGGATAGAGGATAAGTTATATTCCACTACAGTATTCCTTTAACTAGCAGATTAATGATGACTGCAAAGACTGTGTTCACATGTTCAGGTTTTTAATTCTAACTATTGAATACAGAACCAAAAATGGTTTTGTATTCCCAGTATAAGTGTCCGCCTATTTTTTATTAGCAGTCAACTCACCAAATAAATTTTTCTTTTAAATGGGCACTGTCATCAACATTTTTTTTGATATGTTGTAGTACTTATGTACTACAACATATCACTAATATAGATTCATAATTTATTTTTTGGCTTAAAATGGTTTCATTTACATTTGAAAACCGGCCACTAGGGGTCTCCCTCCTAGTGGCCGGCTGCAGCTGGCCTTGACGTCACGAGTGAATTAGGACCGATGCCAGTCGGGCAATCGGTCCTAATTCAGTCAGCCTGCGCTCGCTCCCTGCCTGTCAATCAGACAGGCAGGAGCGAGGGCAGTGAAGGCAGGAGCTGCGCGCATTTGCTCCCTGGATTCACGCGCAGCCTGTCTCCGCCCCCGGCATGAAAAGTGAAATGGAGTCAGCGCACGCACACTATATCAGAGCCGCGCTGAGGCTCCATTAGTATGGCCCCGGGTCTCGGCAGTTGTATATTGCACGGCATGCTACTCCTACACTCCTCCCTGGATAACACATGTACTGCTAAACAGGGAGGAGGAGACCCGGGAGCAGCCTGCCGTGCTATTTGCTGCTCATCTATGCGCGCTCCCGACAGGAGTGCAGCATAGATGAAGTGAGGGCAGAAGTCTGTGCCCAGCAGGCGTCAGTGACGTTGCTCCTGCTGAGGAAGTCGGCTTCCGGCAGAGGAAAGCAGAAGAGCCCAAGAAGACCCATTTGTAAGGTAAAACACATTTTTTAAAAGGCAGGGAGGGGGTTAGGGATAGATTAGCAGTAGGTAGGGACAGAAAGAAAAAAAAAATGGTGGGAGCTACTCTTTAAATTTAGTAATATAGCCAAAGTCTTTCAGCCCAAATCAGCTGGAATAAAAATTACAAACATGTAGCAACAACAAAAGATGGAGTGTTTTTTTTTCAGGTCTGGTTCTTGGCCTTTTTGTTTTTTAACATAGTTTTACTTGTATCAGTAAAGATTTTCCGTGATAATCTGTTATTTTTGGTTTGGCAATAATGAAGTTTAGGACATGCACACATTTAAATAAGAAAACAGAAAAAGACAAAGGCCACATTGTAAGTAAAAGCAGGCTTCACATGCATACTGGCTAGTCACAGACCCAGAGTGCTTTATTGTAATTTCATAGTTGTCTCTTTGATGTGGTTACATTCCTAAACTATGTTGGTGTTTACAGCAAATCAAACACATGTTATACTAATAAAGGCATCTGCTCATAATAAGGAAAATATGCTGCATTACTGTGAATTTCATTCATTTCAAAACATTTTCATGATTTATTAGACCTGTTTTGTTTATCTGAACAACAGTAGTTAGGGTACAATCTTCTGAGTGGCTGGTAGCTTCGACATGGTTATAAGGCACCCTTCACATCGTACATTCAAAGTGAACCTTAGAAGGGAACGATCAATTATATGGCCCAGATGTATGTAACTGCATGGCTATACTAAGGCAATTAGAACTTTTTTCAATTGTATTAAAAAGGAAAAGCAAAACTCTTGAATGCACATAAGTATTCAGACCCTTTGCTACAACACTTTAAATTTAACTCTGGATCCTCCCATCATCTTTGAGATGTTTCTACACCTTGATTGGTGTCATGTGTGATAAATCCAGTTGATTGGACAGTATATAAAAGGACACAGCCCAGTCTACATAAATAGGGCCACCATCAGGGGGTACAGCCGATACCCCAGTAAAGGGCCCGGAGCTCTAAGACTGCACCCTGCGGGTAACTCCATGCAAGGAACTGTGGTGGCACAGTCCCTGCAGTGGGGTAACCGGTTCCTTCACCTGCTGGCCCCGTCGCACCCCCTGCGACCAGGACCGCAGGTGAAGGGGAGGTTGCCAGGGGATCCAGGACACCTTTCCCAAATCCCAGAGCGGCGCAACATTTAACACTGAATGCGAATTTAAGACGCACACAATGTTGTGCACCACGGAGCTGACATCACAGGAAGGAGCCAGCTGCAATGGGGGCAATGTTAGGGGGCATAATAATAATCTATGGGGACAATGTAAGGGGGCCTAATGCTATATGGGGGCCATATAAGGGAGCCTAATGCTATATTGTTTATGACCTGCTACTTTATGGTGGCAATGTCAGAGGGCCTGCTACTCTGAGGGCAATGTGAGAGAGCCTTATGCTATATGGGAGTAACGAAAGGGGACCTAATACTATACGGAGACAAAGGGGCCTAATGCTGTACAGGGGCAATGTGAGGGGGCCTAGTACTACGTAGGGACACAGAGGGATCTAATACTATATGAGGCAGTGTAATACATATAGGGGTTTTGTATAGAGGTGAGGAGTGTGCTGTAAGAAGCCTAAAATGTTTATCTGGCAGATTCGGTGGAGACGTGTTGTGATTGGGAGACATGTTCGTGATGACCCAGGACAGATGGAGAAGAAAGAGAAAAGTGAACGACTCAGAGCAGTCACGAGCCAACACACAGAGCTACCTGGCCACAGCAGTGCCAGTAGCGCATCCGCAGAGTTAAATACGCTGCGGATGCAGTGTGTGTAATCCTACCTTTAGAGAGGTATTGGTCTTTGTATAGTGGGTTTTAATCAATAACAATATAGCAGTGGTAATGATAGTGGTCATGGTATGGTGCAATTATTTGTCCCTTGTATAGTGGTGTTATTGTTTCTTTTCTTTTTTTTTTTTTTTGGGATTGACCCTCATGTTTGGTATGCTATGTCCATATGAGTAAAACAATTTCTCCTTTAAATATTTACCCTTCATTTAAGGCAGAGATTAAAGGGGTACTCTGGTGGAAAACAATTTTTAAAAAATAAACTGGTGCCAGAATGTTAAACAGATTTGTAAACTACTTCCACCCAAAAACCCAATCCCCTAAGCACTCCTCAGCCGCTGCATGATCCACAGAAAGTAATTTTCTTTTTGAATTCCTTTCTGTCTGACCACAGTGCTCTCCGCCAACACCTCCGTCCACGCCAGGAACCATCCAGAGCAGGAGAGATTCGCTATGGGGATTTGCTCCTGCTCTGGACAGTTCCCGACAAAATGCACAAAGGCGCTGTAGTATACAGCAACCGACAAGCACTGGAAGGATTAGGATTCCCGAATAGAAGTAATCCACAAATCTGTTAAAAGTGGATTATCCTATCCAGGAATAGAAAAACACAGCTACCCTCCATCAAAAACAGCTCCACATCTGTCTCCAGGCTGGGCGCAGCCCTACAACCTGGCTCCCCTCACTTCAATGGAACTGAGCTGCAGAACCACACCAAACCTGGAGACAGACGGGGAGCGGCCCAACAATAGAAAGCAGCTGTGTCTCTCCATTCCTGCATAACCCCTTTTTTTTTTATTTTTTATTATTTTTTTTTCATTCTTCTCAAACCTTACAAACATTTGCAGAGTATCACACCAACAGAATATACACAAAACGAGGAGAATAAAAAAAACAGAGAAAACATAACCAATCAAGCTTTTACAGAAACATAAATATTTTCCTACCGACCTATATTGTGGCAGGCTTTCCAATAGATAAGGCCCATACATCAAAAAAGTAAAACAAAACAACACAAGACAAAGAAAAAAAAAAAGGGGGGAGACAGGGAAGGGGATAGAGGGGAAACCCCACTTTCTCTCCAATTCCCTAAATCAATTAGAATTAACTCCTATCAATCCATTTATTCCAAATTAAATTAAATTTTTTCTACTTGGCCCCTTTTTATATACATCACTTTCTCCCAGGCCACTATCCTCTCCACCTTCTTAATAAAATGTTTTTTAGTTGGGGGGCTTGTATCCTTCCAAAATTGAGGTATTAGTTTTCTCGCAATATATAACAATCTTCCAAGAGCAATTTTAATATAAGCTGATATCGATAATTCTTCCATCTATCCCAATATACAGATCTTAATTTCCATAGGTATATCTATATTCCATATCTCCCCAATATATTCTGTAATTGAGTACCAGTACCTTTGACTATGTACACACTCCCAAAACATATGTATGATATCTGCTGGGTCTTGCGAGCAGCGCGGGCATTTTGCATCTTTTCGAAACCCCATCTTGTATAGAAGGGCCGGGGTTCTGTATGATCTGTATAAGATGTATAACTGAGTTAATCTTGCCCCTTCTCCCAGGGCCTGTTTTGGGGTGTTTTCAAGAACAGACGTCCAATGTTCCCCACCAATATTTGCGTCCGTTTGCCATTTAAAAAAAGCCAGAGTCAAGTTTAAGTTTATAGAGCTTCTTTCAGCTAATAGATAATAAACTCTAGAAATAAGCCCCTTCTGTTTCTTTGTTTTAATTATCAAATCCAAAACTACATCCCTTGTAGCCACCAGAGGGAAATATTGTTGCTGGGCAGCAACCGCATGCCTCAGTTGAAAATATTGAAAAAACGCTTCGGCGGGTACATGAAAGTCCTCCTGAAAATCCCCAAAAGAGCGCATCCTATCAAATTTAAAAAGATCTTTTACCCAAGTCACCCCCAACCTACTCCATTTAGCAAAGCCTTCTAGTTTATCTATTTCTGGGAGCAATGAATTATTCCATAATGGGGTATACTCATTAATTTTACCAAACCCCCTAATTTGTTTTTATTTAAGTCCTGCATTTATGTATCAAAATAAAGGTTGGGAGGGAGGAATATATTTTCTTCTTAAAGTCATTCTTCTCCAAGGCCATAACTAAATTATCACCTAAAAGTACACTTGCTATAATAGCTATATTTGGATTAGAAAGATCAAAATTATCCCAACCCCTAAAATATTGAGCTTGTGCCGCAAGGAAATAAATCCACGGATTGGATAAAGCAAGCCCTCCCTTCTGTTTCTGGCGCTGTAAATATTCTAATTTTAATTTAGGCTTCCGTCCGTTCCAAATCAGATCACGGAATTGAGTATTAATTCTATGAAAAAGACCAAAGGAAAGCCATTTAGGAGAGTTGTATAGTAAGTATAACAATTGTGGCATGATGATCATTTTTATAAAATTAACTCTCCCTACTGGGGATAGATTTAGTTTCCGCCAGGCACTACCCTTGTTCTTGATACGGTTAAGCAATGTTAATATATTTAATTTCTCATAATCCAATACTGAGGGTGTTACTTCTATGCCCAAGTATTTGATTTGTGTAACACATTCAATTCTTAAATTCTCGCTTATCTGGACATTAGAAATAGATCTATCTAGTGGCATTAAATAGGATTTGTCCCAGTTTATAGCAATGCCTGATAGTTTACTAAACTGAGTAAACCCCTGAAAATGGCTTTGACTGACGGCCCCCATCCAACCTGGAAGAGCTTAAAGGGGTACTCCGCTGTAAACATCTTATCCCCTATCCAAAGGATACAGGATAAGATGTTAGATCGCTTGGGTTTCGCCGCTGGGGACCCCCACGATCTCCGGGCCGGCAGCGTCCGGAACACAGAAGCTTGCAGCTTCCACGTTCGTGGCGTCACTCCATGCCCCCTCTATTTATGTGTATTGGAGGGGGCGTGATGACCAATCCACATGACAAGGGTGCCGCAGCAAAGACCGTGGGGGTCCCCAGCGGCTGGCTATCCTTTGGATAGCGGATACGATGTTCACAGTGGAGTGCCCTTTATGAGGATCTGCAGGGAATAATGGCAGAAAATCCCCAAATTCAGGTGTACAAACCCTGTTGCATCATGCACAAGAAGAATGGAGGCTGTAAATGCTGCCAAAGGCGCTTAAATACTGAGTAAATGGTCTGAATACTTATGTCAATATTAAATTTTTCCCTTTCATAAACTAGCAAAGATTTCTAATATTCTGTTTTTGTTTTTTTGTTTGTTTTTTACTTTGTCATCATGGAGTATTGAATGCAGTGGAAAATTTGAATTTGTTTTAGTTTTAATCCAAGGCCACAACATAACAAAATATTTAAAAAAGTGAAAGGGTCTAGAGACTTTCTGAAGGAACTGTATGTATGGAACGTCTGATTGTTACCTAGTTATCATCGTACATAGGTTGTTAAGGGTAACAACCAACTTGGCAACAAAACACCATCAGTTTTAATATTTATTATTATTTTGGGTTTGGATTTGAGCACAACATGGTGGTTTTTACATATGTTATTAAAAGTCAAGTTTTAGGCACCTCCCCACTGTACTTGCTGTGTTCTAGTACATTTTTGTTTATTTTCTATAGCTGGGAGCAATTGCACCCCTTGCAGGTTATTATGTATTACTCTGCAAGTTACTTTGTCCTTTATGCAGATGACATGCTCCTTTTCCTGGGAGATGTTGCACAACTTGCCCCCCTTGATGGCCCTTATAGAAATGAATGGTAGCTACTCCTATCTATTCTATTTATCTATTCATTGGGATAAATCCACGATCCTTCCCCTTGACCCACTCCCCTCTGTACTGATTATTGCTAGGGTTGGCCTTCCTGTGGTTACACAGTTTGAATATCTGGGTGCATATGTTACTGCCTTCCCCTCGGACTATGTTACTCTTAATCTTACTCCGTTGTTAGACCGTAGTTCTCGTAAAGTAGCTACTTGGTGTAAACTTCCTCTCTCCATGATCGGTAGATCCATAAAATGGTTATTATGCCTCAATTTTTGTACATTTTACATAAAACACCTGTTTGGATTCCTGTGAATTATTTTCTTAGGATTCAGTCATTATTTAGGGAGCTTATTTGGAATGGAAAGCCGGCTAGGATCAGTCTTGAAACATTGCAACGTGGCAAAGACGTGGGTGGCTTGTCTATTCCAAATCTTTGGCTATCATTTTTTAGGTTCAACAGTTGAAGGGGTGGACACAGTTTGCTACTATGGGGAGTACAGGTGATCTAGTCTAAAGGCGCATTGGTAAAGTGACCCCTATTTATCTGCTGGAAATGGCTGCACAGACACGGCCCCGGATCTCCATCCTACCTTTGTACTTATTCGTAAAGTGTGGATGAAATTTAGGACCCTTATGCATGATCCTATATTTGTTACATATTCTCCTTTTTGGCATAATCCTAGTTTATCTGAATTGTGTTTGTTACCTGATATTTCTCTTTGGGTTACCCATGGGGTCTTATATCTCTCCCAGCTGTATGATGGGCCTATCCTGAAGTCATTTGCTCAATTGCGGGAGGAATTTATTCTGCCTCACTCATTTTTTTTATCGTAATCTACAACTGCGACATGCCCTTGATGCGCAGTCTCGAGCTTGTGATTTGACTGTCAGCCCATCCGTGGTAGTAAATGAGTTATTCACTCAGATTTCAACTAAAAGTGTGATATCTGTGTTGTATAGGGAACTGCTGTCCTCCTATCATGGCGCCTATCAGTTTATTATTAAGGATAAATGGAAGGTGGATGTGGGTCCCATGTCGGATGAGCAATGGCCACAGATTGTGTTATGACCCAGCGGCTTGCAGTGTCGGAGGCCCACCGGTTGTCACAAATAGTTCTACTGCACCGGGTGTATCATACTCCCGCCTTCTTGCATAGGATTAGGGTGCGGCCAGAGTTGGATGAGGAAGGTGGCTAATTCATTGGTATTAGTAGGTTTTTGTACCAAGCTCATAAGCTAATTGCACAGCATTGGTTGCGGGATTCCCCACCCACTATATCTGAATTGATTGCAAAATTGAAAAATTGATTTGTAAATTAATTTGTAAATTACTTCTATTAAAAAATCTTAATCCTTCCAGTACTTATTAGCTGCTGAATACTACAGAGGAAATTATTTTCTTTTTGGAACACAGAGCTCTCTGCTGACATCACGAGCACAGTGCTCTCTGCTGACATCTCTGTCCATTTTAAGAACTGTCCAGAGTAGGAGAAAATCCCCATAGCAAACATATGCTGCTCTGGACAGTTCCTAAAATGGACATAGATGTCAGCAGAGAGCACTGTGCTCGTGATGTCAGCAGAGAGCTCTGTGTTCCAAAAAGAAAATAATTTCCTCTGTAGTATTCAGGAGCTAATAAGTACTGGAAGGATTAAGATATTTTTAATAGAAGTAATTTACAAATCTGTTTAACTTTCTGGCACCAGTTGATTTAAAAAAAAAAGTGAGCAGTGGAGTACTCCTTTAAGATTTTTTAAACGGAGTACCCCTTTGAAAGTGAATACTGGACAGAGAAAGTCAATTTGTAGTGCAGGTTGGTGTGTCCATTCTGTGTCTTTGATGTTTTTTCTTTTTCATCTCTACCCCATGCACTTTTCAAAAGTCAAATATCTCCTTTTTTTTTTTTTTGCAGGTTTCTGCTATAAAAATGTTTTCTACTATTCAGGTACATAGACTCTGGTGTAGTTTATCTTAAATTAATCAAATCAACATTTTTATCTGCTCTTCCCTGCAGAATGATCTCTAGCCTGTTAACAGTATGTTCACCAAAGATGGATTTTTTAAGGATTTTGCAAATGGAGAATGTGCAGCAAAATACAGTATCAGGGAAGTGGATAAGATACAACAAATCCTTTTTACACAGTGCAGAAAAATCTATGCAGAATTTGTGCGGAAAATTACCTGTGAGGTGAATTGAAAATCTGCAGCATGTCAATGTATGCTATAAATATGATGTAGATTTGTTTCAGATTCTACTAAATGACTCCAACAGGGATGTCAAAAGCCTCAATAAATCAATAATCAAATGTATTGGAGAAGCTTTTGGTACAGATTACCTGCAGGCCACATCATAACTGCAGATTTTTAACCCAGCTGACTTTCTTCTCTTTTCAGATATTACAGGAAAAAACACAAAATCTGCAACTAGTTTGCACTGAAATCCCAAATATTTTCTTTAGATATGCACATCCTGTATCTGCAAACACAGATAGAAAATCTGCAGTGTATGCATCCTTGTGTACATACCCCAAATGAAAACTACTACTAAACCTCTATAATCTTGGTATACTGCTGACAAACAGCTTTCTAATTGTCACTTGTCAAAAATCCATGATTTACCATTTTTCATACAAATAACTTACATAAACACATGCAATATATATAAACTAAAGTCCTACCAGAAGACAACCATAATTTGGAGTTAAAAACCAAAAACCATATATGTTATAAACCCTGGGTGTGAGCTGACTTATAAACCAAAAACCATATATGTTATAAACCCTGGGTGTGAGCTGACTTATAAACCAAAAACCATATATGTTATAAACCCTGGGTGTGAGCTGACTTATAAACCAAAAACCATATATGTTATAAACCCTGGGTGTGAGCTGACTTATAAACCAAAAACCATATATGTTATAAACCCTGGGTGTGAGCTGACTTATAAACCAAAAACCATATATGTTATAAACCCTGGGTGTGAGCGGACTTATAAACCAAAAACCATATATGTTATAAACCCTGGGTGTGAGCTGACTTAAAAACCAATAACCATATATGTTATTTAACCCTGGGTATGTAATGTTTACTTTAAGGTAGACATAAAAAAAAAAGCAGTGGGTGGGCCCTAAAAATCATTTCCACTGGTGGGCTAAAGGAACTTCCAACGTATGACGAGCAGGACATGCGTGTAGACAGGGTGGCAGACTCTACAGTGTGGCTGGCTTCCTTTGACCTTCAGGATTACATTTATACCTATCATATCCCCCCTGCCAGGTCTCAGACTTCTTCTCACCAAGTTGTGCTCTTTTTGTTCTACTACATGTCCCTCCATCCATAGAGTGCTGTGCATACACCAATACTCTTTAATGTGAGTTAGGAAAAGGAGGCTCCAAGTCACCAATCTATTACTTGCTGGCCTTAGAATAGGTTATTTGGTTAATAGGTTTTCCCCTATCCACAGACCACTGGGACCCCCTATGATATCCAGAATAGTAGAAAAAAAAATTATAGCAGAAACCTGCAAAAAAGTTTTGAAAAGTGCATGGGGTAGAGATGAAAAAGAAAAAACATCAAAGACACAGAATGGACACACCAACCTGCACTACAAATTGACTTTCTCTGTCCAGTATTCACTTGTTAAAGGGGTACCCCGTTTAAAAAATCTTAAAGGAGTACTCCACTGCTCAGCGTTTGGAACAAACTGTTCCGAATGCTGGAGCCGACGCCGGGAGCTCGTGACATCGTAGCCCCGCCCCCTCATGACATCACACCCCGCCTTCTCAATGCAAGTCTATGGGAGGGGGCGTGACGGCCGTCACGCCCCCTCCCATAGACTTGCATTGAGGGGGCGGGGTGTGACATCGTTAAGGGGCAGGGCTATGACGCCACGAGCTCCCGGCGCCTGCTCCAGTGTTCCGAACAGTTTGTTCCAAACGCTGAGCAGCGGAGTACCCCTTTAATCCTTCCAGTACTTATGAGCTCCTGAATACTACAAAGGAAATTCTTTTCTTTTTGGAACACAGTGCTCTCTGCTGACATCACGAGCACAGTGCTCTCTGCTGGCATCTATGTCCATTTTAGGAACTGTCCAGAGTAGCATATGTTTGCTATGGGGATTTTCTTCTACTCTGGACAGTTCTTAAAATGGACAGAGATGTCAGCAGAGAGCATTGTGCTCGTGATGTCAGCAGAGAGCCTGTCTCTATCTGCTTAGTGCTCCAGCCCTAACTTATAAGACAAATTGAAATGGGACATCGCTGCAGCCAGTGACTGGCTAAGCGGGCCGTCACTGTCAAGACTAGTACGTCTTGGAAGGTAGGGGCAGAGCGTTTAGCAGTTGGACCCCCGCGGTAAGAAACTTATCCCCTATTCTGTGGATAGGAGATAAGTTTTTATAACCAGTTAACCACTTTATAAGAAAGTAGAGTGATAAGAGTCCATTCCCTTCTATCTCTGCAAAGTAAGAGGCATCATGGGAAATATAGGCTACTTCATGAGAGCCAGTAACTGACAGCACCTTTAAGAGACTTGTAAAATTGTCCTTTACAGAAGATATAAAGGATTGTGACTCATATCAGAAATGCTACTTATTTAGTGTGCTATGTTTTTCTGGAGAGCAATAATATTAAAATGTATGGTTACTAGATTTATGGGGATAGAACGTTGATCCAGCGACTTACTCTGATTGCTATATTAAAGCCTGGAAGGAATGTTTCCCCCTGGTATTGAGAAATTGGCATCTGCCTCATAGGTTTTTTTGCCTTCCTCTGGATCAACGCAGTAGAGATATAGGTTGAACTTGATGGGCTCCATATCTTTTTTCAACTGTTTAACTACATATATTTACCTTGAGTGTATTGTACACTAGACACTTTTTTTTATACAAACAAGCTAAACTCCCAAATACCTGACTTTTTGTGAATAAAACAGCCAACTTTCTAGCTGTGCAAGGATCATCATGTTTTTATTGCTCCTCTATGGCATGCACATTTAGTTCTTAGCAAATGACATGACAACACAAAAGAGAAAAACAGATGATCACAATTTATAAGGCAAAATCAAGGTTCTGCGTTCCCACAGTTTGGAAGATTTACTGTGGTAAAAGCATCTGTAATACACAGACATTCAGTGAATGATAAGTGGACACTGCTGTCTGTTTTCTAAGTGTTTTTTCAACTGTTAAAAATAAAATGAAATATGAACATGTCTGGATTCCAAAAAAATGGAAGCACATACATTTATCATGAATACAGGTGATTTAGAGATTGGGCTGACACAGATATTCTAACAGCAGGTAAAGACAGTTTAATGCATTGACTTTTCTATGAGAGATATGAGGAGCGTCTGATGGTCTATCCAGTCTGCGGGATGAGGCAGCTCTAAGGAATGTAAATGGATGAAAGTCAGCCATTCCAGGTGTCTATGACAGAAGGGAGGACAAGTTAATTATCGTACCTCTTCCCCTTGTGGTATTTCCTTGACAGCGCGTAGGTGCAGACGTGTTCCTTCAAAGGTGATCACACAGTTTGGGTCACAACTGTGATTTAAAAGGGACATGCTAAAATAAGAAAGATTAAAATAAGTTATTTTAATCATATTTCAAGAGTTTTTCTGCCAAAAATCTAATACTGCTGGTGGAGTTGAGGGATTGCATGCAGTCGATGCTGTTAAGCTTTTTTCTCTTTTTTAAAGACAACTCAGCTTTGAAGGCAACAGCTAAGTCATTTAAGAAAGATGGTTAGTGAGGACATACCACCCATAAGCTACTGCTTTAAAATTGGATTGTCAGGCAGAGTGTTCCTAGTAACCAATCTGTCCAAAGCCTCATAAACACAGGAGCATTGAGCCTTATTGTACATCCATATGCCTCCAGTTCAATAATGCTCCATCATAACGCTGTATATCATGTCTCCAAAATTGGCACCAGATATGCTATCATTTTTTCTTTTGGCATTTAAAGCATCATATAATACAATAATTACAACGTTCAAATTCATATATTAGTATTATAATACTTCAGTGTACCTTTGAGAGAGGTAGTCATAATACAATGTGGCTTGCCATGACTAATGGCGCTGCTATGATGGACTGAAGTGGCTGCACTAGCCATTAACACTCACATGGTGGGGGCGGAACTGTTTTCCACTGTTATTTCACAGCACAGGGAATCCCTCCCCAATCGTCATATTGTAACCAGAGACACTGATGAAGTCAGTATTGCTTCCCCAACAATCACAAACCCATAGTGCATCCTCATTGTGTTTACATGTAGACTGCCACTGACCAGCATCTAGCTTAACCAGCATCCCATGACCTTGTGTTGAGGGAAAGTGCCTAACACAATACTCACCCACGCAGCACTATTCATTTACGACCATACAGCCAACTGACATAGGTAGACCACATCATAAATGAATAGTCACTGATTGTTTATGATTACAAGAAACACCAAATAAATTAACAATAATGGTAAAAGTAACATGTAAATCTAGTTAAAGAAGATTTGGAAATAATTAAGTCCAAACATTTTTTTTTTTATAAGGAAAACTGAAGATGGAACATTTCCTATGCAGTTGCAATGGTTATGACTAAGGGGTATCCACTAAAACGTGTCAGGCATTTGTTCTTGTAATATGATGTATATGTAATGTTTAAGGTTATGGATCCTTACTAGAAAAAAAAAAAAAAAGCATGTTTTATAAGGAACTTCTGGCTGAGTGCTGAATTTTCTTTTCTGTTTTTGTGCATTTAACCTGCTGCACCTGCCAGTATCCAGTGCACTCCTGAAAAAGTCTCACAACGAGAGAGCTGACACTACTACTACTTTGTTTGTACAATCAGAGTTAACACATTTTTGCACTCCAGGCAACTATAAATTGAATGCATTACACCGGAAACTTAGATTTCATTGTATATTTACTTACATGTCCTTGTGAGTGACTGGGTGACAGTACATCACAGACACAATGCAGCACATAAACTAGATATTTATTTACCATCATAATGTAATTAAAATACTTTCAAGTGATTGATGGGGTACTATTCCTTCAACAAGGTGATAGTATCAACACACTAAAACACAAAGGATCTATTGATCCATTGTCTACGAGATTGGTGTCCACTCATGCCCCTAATATAAACCTTTTTTTCTAATGGTAGTTAAGGAGTTGGACAAAATAACTGAAACACCACTATTATCACATAGTCAAGATGAATTATATGTGGTACACCTCCCATCACCAGTAAACCAGTAACACCCATTTTTTTCTCAGTCATGTATCTTATATCACCTTTAATAAACATTATTGCATGCACTGTTTATTTGTTTTCGGAGAATAATATGTCAGGCTTGACAGAGTTGCAATGGGGAATGAAAGTTGGTGTGTGCCTGGCAGTGGCATCTGTGACCCGAGTTCCTGAGTGTGTCGAGGTCTAAAGTTTCCCTAATCACATGTCATTGTTCAAACACCGGAAAAACATCTGCAGACATGAATAGCTGTGGTTGAAAAAAATCAAAGCTTGACATAATGGATAGAAGAGCAAGTCTGTTGAATTGTAGCCAAACAACACATCTTTGTGCAGTGCATGCCTGACTGTTTTCAGACACTGGTGCACTTAAACTTGCTCTTACACTGTTCTGTTTTTTAGGGACCCGAGCCTCCTGGGCTCGGGTCCCTAAAAAACAGGCTTGAGTAGAGCTGCTGTAAGAGAGATCAATCTGCAACTAATGCAAGAACTGTAGGCACCCTGATTAAAACCCACAGGTCTTTTGAATGGATACAGCTCATTTATGTTTCTATGGGTGATGTGTGGGAGGGAGGAAAATGGAATTAGGGGATTTGTAGGCAAAAGAAGAAAACTCAAACAGAGAATACAAGTTCACAAAAAGCTAGCCACAGTGTTATGGTAATCTCACAACATAGCCATTTAGCCCCAAGACAAGCGCAGATCCTTCCTAAGCATGTCCATTACTGTCTGGCAGGTACTTACTAAAATCACCTTATGTGGATAACCCCTTTAAAGGCTGCCTGAAGCCTACAGAGAAGACTACTGATCCAGGTCAAGTAGATTGTTTAGACCATGGAACTAAGCCAAGTGTTTATTTGAGGATAAGCTCTGAAGTACGTTATTCCTCCCCCTATATATGAAGTGAGGTTCAAGTGTTTCCTGGAAGCAATAAATAACCTGTGTAAGCATTACAGCAGAAATGTTGTTATGGGTTTAGTAAAGCAGTACCCCTTTCAACAAAGACTAAGACTGAGCTTTTGTTAGCCACATGGTGGTCCAGGGGATGTGCTTTTGTGTTGAGCAAAATATTGTGCTATATGTAGTGAGGGTAGATAGGAATTCATAAAAGGTAGTAGAGTAACATTTGTGAGGACTGGTCTAGGCTTAGGGCAATTCTCACACTAAGTTACAGGTTCATCCATGTGAGTAGTATAAAGTTAGGGTATGCTGTGACAAGGTTCTTAGACACCCATATGGAAACAGCAGAACAGGGTGATAACCATTAGACTATCTGGTGCATCAATGCCATTGCTGTCAAGAAAAAAGTCATCTTGTTCATCTGCAGCAATCCCTGGTTGCCAGAAGGTGCTTCTTCTCTGTGTATTATAACAAAGGGGTGTCAGTTAAAGGTCTAGAAGGCATTGCAAGCCACGTTGTTATTTCATTGGCTATGCAAATGCGATTGCCCCTCTTCTCCCAGGAGCGCAGATATATATCAAACTTCCGTGATTTACAGATGTTCATAAAATAAGGTGAAACTGTATGATATGCATTTTAGTGCTTTTAAATGAGTCTTCCCAGAATTTGCATTTATTACTTTTGCACATTAAATTGCTGGGAAAATCACCACTGGGCCCCCATCCATCACAATAACAAGGGTCCCTTGTCCACTGTTACTCTTCACTGCAAGACCAGGGCAGTCTGAATAGAGCTGTGGTCAAGCATGCGTGTTGCCACTCCAGGTGTATTGAACCTATGGAGATAGCCAAGTATTGTATTCAGCATTTAACAACAGTCATATATAGTCTAAATAAGAGTAGAACATACTTCAGAACCACTCTATATAAATTCCAACTCACCATGGTTATGCAGTGAGGATCCCATTCCTTGTGACTAGTGAAAGTCCTAGCAGAGGAGCCCCCAGGGCCAGTCACTTATCACTGATCCAATAAACAAAGGATAAAGGGGGATTCTGGATGAACACTTTTAAAGTTTGTATTACACCATTATTTTATCCTTTCTAAAGGGGTATTCCAGGAAAAAAACTTTTTTTTCTATATCAACTGGCTCCAGAAAGTTAAACAGATTTGTAAATTACTTCTATTAAAAAATCTTAATCCTTCCAATAATTATCAGCTGCTGAAGTTGAGTTGTTCTTTTCTTTCTGGCAACAGTGCTCTCTGCTGACATCTCTGCTTGTCTCGGGAACTGCACAGAGTAGAAGAGGTTTGCTATGGGGATTTGCTTCTACTCTGGACAGTTTCCGAGACACGTGTCATCAGAAAGCACTTAGACAGAAAAGAACAACTCAATTTCTGCAGCTCATAAGTAGGGATCGACCGATTATCGGTATGGCCGATATTATCGGCCGATAATCACGATTTTGGGCATTATCGGTATCGGCAATTACCTTGCCGATAAGCCGATAATGCCCCGCCCCCGCACCGCCCCCCCCCCCGACCTGCCGCACCGCGACCGCCCCCCCGACCCACCACACCGCGTCGCACCCCCCACCGTAGTGCTGGGCGGTATACCGGTATGGATTTTTGCCCATACCGCTATACCGGTCGGGCCCCTCCCCCACCCTCCGAGTCAATAAAAAAAATTAAACTTACCCGTAATGGGGGTGGTCCGGGCCATCCATCCTTTCTGTCCGGGCCATCCAGCCTGCCCGGAGTGGAGAAGAGGACCCCGGAGAAGAAGGACAGCCCGGACCGGTTCACCCTCCACCCGGAATGCCGCCGGACACTACAGGAAGGAAGGATGGCCCGGACCACCCTGACAGGTAGGGGGAGAGAAGCGGGTGGTGGCGGTGGTGGCGGCGGTGGCGGCGGCGGCAGCCTATGGCACCACAAAAGCCACTGCAGTGCATTGATTTAAAGCGCCCGCTTTAAATCAATGATCTGCAGCGGTGTCGCGGGGGGATAAATAGCCGATAAGTTATCGGCTATCGGCCCTAACCTCCACCGATTATCGGTATCGGCCCTAAAAAAACGATATCGGTCGATCCCGACTCATAAGTACTGAAAGGATTAAGATTTTTTAACCCCTTCCCGCAGAATGGCATATATAAACGCCGGGTTGTGCAGTGCGTTCGCGCATCCCGGCGTTTATATATGCCATTCAGTTAACCCGGCGATGCGCAGCATCGCACGGGTTAACTGGCAGAAGTCCCGCTGTTTCCAGCAGGGGACAACTTCTGCTTCACCCCCCAGGACCATCCATTGATGGTCCTGGTCAGCGATCACTGTGATTGGTCCCTGTGGACCAATCACAGTGATCTGGGGTGAAAGTTCAGATCCCCCGCACTGCCCGCCCCTGGAAGTCGGGCAGAACGGGGGACGATGGCTGCGGGGGCTCGCGGGGACCTGCGGCATAGGGGGGGAACACCAGGGGACCGGCGGCCTTACCTGGCGGGACCGAGGAGCAGCGGCAGGACCGGCCACGTGGACGAGCAGCGACGGGACCGGCAGGTAAGTATATGGTCCTCAGAGGCAGCAGTGAAGATCTTCACTGCTGCTTCTAGGAGTCTGAAAACTACAACTCCCAGCATGCCTAGACAGCCTTTGGCTGTCTGGGCATGCTGGGAGTTGTAGTTTTGCAACATCTGGAGGGCCCCAGTTTGGAGACCATTGTATAATGGTCTCCAATCTGTGCTCTTCCAGCTGTTGCAAAACTACAACTCCCAGCATGCACTGACTGTCCAGGCATGCTGGGAGTTTTATTTAAGCAACATCTGGCCCTTCAGATGTTGCCGAACTACAACTCCCAGCATGCCCTTCAGCTGTCTGGGCATGCTGGGAGTTGTAGTTTTGCAACAACTGGAGACACACTGGTTGGGAAACATTGTTTCTAACTCAGTGTCTCCTAACCTGTGTGCCTCCAGCTGTTGCAAAACTATAACTCCCAGCATGCACTAACAGACCATGCATGCTGGGAGTTGTAGTTTTGCAACATCTGGAGGGCCCCAGTTTGGAGACCATTGTATATTGGTCTCCAATCTGTGCTCTTCCAGCTGTTGCAAAACTACAACTCCCAGTATGCACTGACTGTCCAGGCATGCTGGGAGTTTTAGTTCAGCAACATCTGGCCCTTCAGATGTTGCCGAACTACAACTCCCAGCATGCCCTTCAGCTGTCTGGGCATGCTGGGAGTTGTAGTTTTGCAACAACTGGAGACACACTGGTTGGGAAACATTGTCTGTTTCTAACTCAGTGTTTCCTAACCTGTGTGCCTCCAGCTGTTGCAAAACTATAACTCCCAGCATGCACTAACAGACCATGCATGCTGGGAGTTGTGGTTTTGCAACAGCTGGTGCACCCCCCCCCCCCCCCCCCTGTGAATGTACAGGGTACATTCACATGGGCGAGGCTTTTACAGTGGGTTTCTCGCATCTTGAGATGCAGCAAATTTTGCGCTGGGAAACTTGCTGTAATCCCCTGCCCATGTGACTGTACCCTAAAGACACTACACTACACTAACACAAAATAAAATAAAAAGTTAAAAACACTACATATACACATACCCCTACACAGCCCCCCTCCCCCAATAAGAACGTCCGGTACACCACTGTTTCCAAAGCAGAGCCTCCAGCTGTTGAAAAACAACAACTCCCAGTATTGCCGGACAGCCGTTGACTGTCCAGGCATGCTGGGAGTTTTGCAACAGCTGGAGGCACCCTGTTTGGGAATCACTGGCGTAGAATACCCCTATGTCCACCCCTATGCAAATCCCTAATTTAGGCCTCAAATGCACATGGCGCTCTCACTTTGGAGCCCTGTCGTATTTCAGGGCAACAGTTTAGGGCCACATATGGGGTATCGCTGTACTCGGGAGAAATTGCGTTACAAGGTTTGGGGGGCTTTTTCTTCTTTAACCCTTCATGAAAAGGAAAAGTTGGGGTCTACACCAGAATGTTAGTGTAAAAAAATTAAATTTTTTACACAAACATGCTGATGTTGCCCTATACTTTACATTTTCACAAGAGGTAAAAGGGAAAAAAGCCCCCCAAAATTTGTAACGCAATTTCTCCCGACTACAGAGATACCCCATATGTGAGTGCAAAGTGCTCTGGGGGCGCACATCAAGGCCCAGAAGGGAGAGCGCACCATGTACATTTGAGGTGATTTGCACAGGGGTGGCTGATTGTTACAGCGGTTTTGACAAACGCAAAAAAAACAAAACCCCACATGTGACCCCATTTTGGAAACGACACCCCTCACGGAATGTAATAAGGGGTGCAGTGAGAATTTACCCCCCACAGGTGTCTGACGGATCTTTGGAACAGTGGTCTGTGAAAATGAAAACTTGTACAGCCCACTGTTCCAAAGATCTGTCAGACACCAGTGGGGGGCAAATGCTCACTGTACCCCTTGTTACGCTCCTCAAGGGGTCTAGTTTCCAAAATGGTATGCCATGTGTTTTTTTTTGCTGTTCTGGCACTATAGGGGCTTCCTAAATGCGACATGCCCCCCGAGCAAAATTTGCTCTCAAAAAGCCAAATATGACTCTTTCTCTTCTGAGCATTGTAGTTCGCCCATAGTGCACTTCAGGTCAACTTATGGGGTACCTCCATACTCAGAAGAGAAGGGGTTACAAATATTGGGGGGTATTTCCTGCTATTAACCCTTGGTGAAATTTTGGGGGAAACACACATTTTAGTGAAAAAAAATTTTTTTTTTTACATATGCAAAAGTCGTGAAACACCTGTGGGGTATTAAGGCTCACTTTATTCCTTGTTATGTTCCTCAAGGGGTCTAGTTTCCAAAATGGTATGCCATGTGAGTTTTTTTTTGCTGTTCTGGCACCATAGGGGCTTCCTAAATGCAACATGCCCCCCAAAAACCATTTCAGAAAAACGTACTCTCCAAAATCCCCTTATCGCTCTTTCCCTTCTGAGCCCTCTACTGCGCCCGCCGAACACTTTACATAGACATATGAGGTATGTGCTTACTCGAGAGAAATCGGGCTACAAATATAAGTATACATTTTCTCCTTTTACCCCTTGTAAAAATTCAAAAATTGGGTCTACAAGAACATGCGAGTGTAAAAAAATGAAGATTGTGAATTTTCTCCTTCGCTTTGCTTCTATTCCTGTGAAACACCTAAAGGGTTAAAATGCTGACTGAATGTCATTTTGAATACTTTGGGGGGTGCAGTTTTTATAATGGGGTCTTTTGTGGGGTATTTCTAATATGAAGACCCTTCAAATCCACTTCAAACCTGAACTGGTCCCTGAAAAATAGTGAGTTTGAAAATTTTGTGAAAAATTGGAAAATTGCTGCTGAACTTTGAAGCCCTCTGGTGTCTTCCAAAAGTAAAAACTCGTCACTTTTATGATGCAAACATAAAGTAGACATATTGTATATGTGAATAAAATTTTTTTTATTTGTAATATACATTTTCCTTACAAGCAGAGAGCTTCAAAGTTAGAAAAATGCAAAATTTTCAATTTTTTCATCACATATTAGGATTTTTCACAAGGAAAGGATGCAAGTTACCACAAAAATTTACCACCATGTTAAAGTAGAATATGTCACGAAAAAACTATCTCGGAATCAGAATGATAACTAAAAGCATTCCAGAGTTATTAATGTTTAAAGTGACAGTGGTCAGATGTGCAAAAAACGCTCTGGTCCTTAAGGCCAAAATGGGCTTGGTCCTGAAGGGGTTAATAGAAGTAATTTACAAAGCGTTAATTTTTAACGTAAATTTGTTTTCCCTTAGTCCTAACAGCAGCACAAGTGGGGTGTTCTGCCCCTGTGAAGCTGGCAGGACGGTGGAATTTTTAATTCCGCCCAAGCAATTTAAATTAATTAGCCCCCCCATAAAAGGCCTCCTCCCCTAGGCCATCTCGCTTAATAACAAGTAACAAAAAAGTTTAGGGCGGGAAATTTGTGTGCTGCTGTTAGGACTAAGGGAAAACAAATTTACGTTAAAAATTAACGCTTCCCTTACGTCCTAACCAGCAGCACAAGTGGGGACTTAGCGAGTAACAACACAAATAGGGAGGGACTACGGCAGAGTGGCACTTAGGATTGACTGCCCAAAGGCCAACTCTTCCGATCGTTTGGCATTAACCCTGTAATGACTCAAAAAAGTATTGTGGGTGCTACAAGAAGCAGCAGCACAAATCTGTTCCAGAGGAACAGACCTTTTCTCAGCAAAGGAAGTAGAGACTGCCCTAGTGGAATGGGCAGTGACAAAGGCCGGAGGAGTTAGCTCCTGGACTATGAAGGTCTCTCGGATTGCCTCCTTAATCCACTTACTTAGGGTAGGTTTAGAGGCTTTCAAGCCCTTGTTCTTTCCAGAAAAAGAAACAAGGAGGTGTTCCGACCTCCTGAATTCTCCAGTTCTTGAGATATAGACTCTGAGAGCTCTAGAGATGTCCAGAGTGTGGTCAACCGCTTCTTCAGGAGAGGATGGATTAGGCAGTAGAACTGGAAGAGAAATAACCTGGTTGGTATTGGAGAAAGTCGGAACCTTAGGAAGGAAGGTAGGTAAAAACCTCAACATGACTCTGTCCTGTAGAAAAACAGTATAAGGCTCGAAAGCCGAAAGGGCCTGAAGCTCACCCACTCTCTTGGCTGAGGTTATGGCCAATAAAAAAGTGACTTTAAGGGATAAATACCTAAAGTCTACTTCTTCCAGAGGTTCAAAGGGGGGAGCGCATAACCCCCTGAGAACAGTGGTTAAATCCCAACTGGGAATAGGTCTGAGAACTGTAGGTTTAAGTCTTTCAGCCCCTTTGAGGAATCTTCTAACCAGGGATTCTTGTGATAGAGACCTGCCTAGGAAGGCAGAGAGTGCTGCAACCTGAACCTTTAAGGTGGATGGGCTAAGACCCTTGTCAAGGCCATCCTGGAGAAAATGCAGTATTGCAGAAAGAGGAGGATCTGAGGTAACTACCTCTTTCGTTGCACACCATTGAAGGAAAATCTTCTTTATCCTGGAGTAAACCTTGTTTGTAGACTCTGCTCTAGAGTGTGCAATAGTTCTCAAGACCTCCGCAGGAAGCCCACTCCTTAGTAGGGTCCTGTCAATCTCCAGGCTGTCAGATTGAGTCTCCTCAGATCTAGGCAGGAGCCTGTGTTGTGAGACACAAGGTTCTGCACGTGGGGAAGCCTCCAATAACACCCCTGACTCATCCTCATGAGTTGGGTGAACCAAGACCTCTTCGGCCAGAATGGGATGATGGCAATCACTGAGGTCTGGTCTTGCCTGACTTTCATCAATACCCTGGGTATCATGGAAAGTGGAGGGAATATGTAGGCCAGCCTGAACCTCCATGGGATGGACAGAGCGTCTATCGCCACCGGATTGTCCTCCTTGTAAAGGGAACAAAACTTGCTCACTTTGGCATTCAGCCGGGTTGCCATGAGGTCTATTTCTGGTGTACCCCACTTCAGGGTTATCCTCCTGAAGATCTTCTCGTTGAGAGACCATTCTCCCTGGACTGCAAGCCCGCGACTTAGACGATCTGCCACTACGTTGAGATCCCCCTTGATGTGGACTGCAACAAGGTGGGATAGGTTGAGCTCTGCCCACGATAGAATAAGTCCGGTCTCCCTGAGGAGCACTTGGGACTTTGTGCCACCCTGTCTGTTGATATAAGCCACTACAGTGGTGTTGTCTGACCGGACTCTTATTGCTTTCCCTAAGATATGGGGAGCAAAGTGGAGGAGCGCAAGACGAACTGCTCTCAGTTCTCTCATGTTGGATGAGAGTAACCTTTCCTGAGGGGTCCAGGTACCCTGAACCGGATGGTCGTCCAGATGGGCTCCCCACCCTAGAAGGGAGGCGTCCGTGGTCAGAGTGATCCACAGAGGTTGAATCAAGGACTTCCCATCTGTCATGTTCGTCCACCACCTGAGAGAGGCACGGACTTCGGACGACAGGGTGCATTTTTTGTCCAACCCACTGGGGTTGCGATTCCAGGCAGTCAAGACCTGATCTTGGAGAGGTCGGAGGTGCCACAGGGCCCAGGGGACTGCTTCTGCAGACGCTGACATGTGGCCCAACATCTTCATTAGAGTTCTGATGGGCACTCTGCGAGGTACCGACAAAAACTCTGCGGCTCTTATGATGCGCTCTCTCCTTTCTGGAGTGAGAGACAGCGTCATCCGAGAGGAGTCTAGGACAAACCCCAGGAACCTTCTTGAGGTAGATGGAATGATCTCGGATTTTTCCCAATTTATGAGCCACCCTAGGTGTTGAAGAAAATCCAGGGTCAGTTGAAGATGAGCTTGAAGAATGTCTAGAGTCGCGGCTTTTAAAAGCCAGTCGTCTAGATAAGGAACAATCTCTAGGCCTTTTAGTCTTAGAGCAGAGACAACTGGAGCCACCACCTTTGTGAAGGTGTGGGGAGCGGAGGTAATGCCGAACGGTAGAACAGCAAATTGGAAATGCCTTACCATACCTTTTATGGTGACGGCGATTCTTAAGAACTTCCTGTGGGCAGGAAATATAGGGACATGAAGGTATGCATCCTTCAAGTCTATAGTGACCATGAGATCTTGTGGGTTCAGGATACTGACCACCGAGCGAATGGTTTCCATTCTGAACCGCCTTTTCCTTATAAATCGGTTTAGGTAGCGCAGGTCTATTATCATGCGCCAGTCGCCATTTGGTTTGGGAACCAAAAATATCGGGGAGTAGACGCCAGATCCTCTTTGATCTGGGGGAACTTCTTCCAAAGCTTGCTTTTCCAAGTATTGGAGAACTGAGGTTTCTATGACAGCCTGTTTTGGCTGAGGAAGTAACTTTGGGGGGAAAAAACTTCCTTGGGGGAGGGGAGGTAAATTCTATCCTGTACCCCGACTGAATAACCTTCAGAACCCAGGGATCCTGGATTTCTTGCATCCAGGTTGTAAGGAATAAACTTAAACGTCCTCCTATTGGAGGAGGATGGGCAGATAGATTCTCTGCAACAAACACTTGAGGGGAAGGGAGAGGGAAATCGTTGGTGGATGTCAGTGGAGAGTCATAGCTCGGCCTTCTGGTCTTTACCGCGGCCGCGACCTCCACCACGTTTTTGAAAGGACTGACGTCTCTGGGATCTAGGAGGGCCCTGGGACTTCCCCCCTCTTGCTCTACTTTTACCCCGAAAGGCCTGAACAGGAAGGCACCTGCCTTTTTTGTCAGCATAACCTTCCATTATGCGATCCAGTTCAGAACCAAATAGCCAAGTAGGCTCGAAAGGCATCCCACACAAGTTAAACTTGGAGGTGTTGTCCGCTACCCAAGGGCGTAACCACAAGGGACGTCTGCTAGCAGAAGCGAATGCCATGGACTTGGCAGCTAGCTTAAGGTGTTGCTGGGAGGCCTCGCAGAGGAAGTCTATACCAAGGAGGAGTGTCTTGAAGCTGTCCAAGATGTCTTCCCTGGGGACATTGTTGTCAATCTCAGTCTGTATGCGCTCCACACGCTCCTTCACGAAGTCAGACACTTCTCCCGAGGCAATAGCCACAGAGGCAGACGCTGATGCTGCCGAATATGTGTGTCTGAGAAGGGAATCCACCTTCCTATCAAGCGGGTCCTGGAGGTTGCTTCCATCATCCGCGGGAACCAAGACTCTCTTGGACAGTTTATTTACTGCCATATCAACCTTAGGAGGTGGCATCCAGGAATCAGATTCCGCGTCCGAGAGAGGGTACATCAATTTGAAGGTACGAGTGACAAGCGCAGGTTTATCTGGGTGCTTCCACTCAGCCTTCATCATCTTTTTGCGTGCATCATTCACCTTGAAAACCCAAGGTTCTCTAGAGGTGGATGCAGAGGCTTCCCTTGGTCAACATCCTGGTCCCTTGACCGGATGGACCTAAGTAATCTCTGCGTCTTTTCCGCAGGAAAAAGAGGCGGAACATCTTCACCTCAACAGGCTGTTCAGACTGTACAGATGACCTCTGGTCCAATACATCGACCGACATAACGGATTCTTCCGCCACAGAAGGAGGAGTGGATTCAGTTCTAGCTCTTTTGGGAACAAGAGCACTCTTAATTTCAGATATGGAATTTCCCATAAACTCCTTCATCCAGATGAACATGTCCTGGACAGTAGGTTCAGCTGGATTAGAGGGTGGACGGCAACCGGGACACCTGTTATATTCGTAAGCGTCCGGAAGCGGAGTGCCGCAATTGGCGCAAGTTAGATGGCGTTTTTTGGCGCTAGCCTTACGACCACCAGAGTGTGGGTCACTAGAGGAAGGAGTAGACATGACTCTGGAAAGAAAGAAAATAAGTTAGGGATAATAAATAAAATTATTATCGCCCTAACGCCAAATAGAGAGGGAGAGATACCTATAATGCAGATAGGAGCTCTAACCACTAATGCTAGGCTTGTAAATAGGACTAGCTATGATGGCAGCAGAGACTGAATGAAGGTCTCAGCTGTCTTTATATGGGAAGGGGCCCGGAAGCCCCGCCCCCTTCAGAGAAAGACCAGCCTGCAATAGGCTGAAACACCCGGAAAGGGAATTTTAATAAAAATTATCCACTGAGCCCTTCCCTAACTAGGAAAGGGCTCACTCCTGAATTTTCACCTAAATATAAAACTTAAAAGGCAGCGCAAAGCGCTGAAGAAAGTAAGGCCGGGACCGGAAGTCGTCAGATGACGTACTTCCGGTCCACGGCTCGCACAGTGTAATGGAGGCGAGCGTGCGCCGGGACACGTGGGACGCCAGGCGGGTAAGAAAAAACCCGCGGCGGCATCCCTAATGCTATGAGGGATCACCGGATCCCTATAGCAACATAAAATAGTCAAAACAAATAGTTTTAAGATAAACCAGGCCGGAGGCCCAGATAATATAAAAAGAAAAAAACAGGGGGCAGTTGGAAAAGGTACTGCGCCCCAAAAATATCTCCCCAATACAGGGGAGACATCCAGGCAGGCTCCAAGGGAGCCTGCACCGTCCTGCTGTCCTTACACAGGACAGAAAAAAAGCGAGATGGCCTAGGGGAGGAGGCCTTTTATGGGGGGGCTAATTAATTTAAATTGCTTGGGCGGAATTAAAAATTCCACCGTCCTGCCAGCTTCACAGGGGCAGAACACCCCACTTGTGCTGCTGGTTAGGACGTAAGGGAATCTAGATATACAGATATGTGTAGCTCAACCACAAAAAATGAGTGAGGTTAACTAAAAGCTCTCCCCCACAGAGAGATATAAAAAAGTGATAGAAATGGGATATTAGTCCTCAGCTCAATATCAAAAAGATTAAATGGTGGATGTCTGGTATCAATAATAGAGAAAACAAAATTGGTATATAAAAATGGCATTTAATATGTATTCAATAGTGCGTTCCCGCAGGGCCCTACGGTGGCGCACAAATGGTTAAAAGATAATAAATATAAAAATGCAACAAGTTGTTACACTACAGAGCGAACATGTATAGTACTAATAACACTCTTAATAACAAATGTATCTATTATGGCTACCAGCCGTATAATGATACACTGAATGATACTGTAACATATAGTGTTACACTGATCAGAATGGTAGTAGATTCGGTGTGCACAAAAATAGAATAGGAACATTCCTCCTGGAAAGGAAATGGCTTGAATGGTAAAGATGACAGTCCTATAGATGGTGAAGTTGTATCCTGTAAAATAAATCCTAGGATTGTCCTGAAAAAATGTCCTGTGATATAATCATATGCTGTAACAATTATGACATACAGATCAGTTTGTATAATGGGTATTGAAGCTAGATCGCTGTTACCGGTTTCTCCACTCCACAACCAAATGGCCTGCAAATGAAAATATGATAGCTGGCACAATTGTGCCACTCACCGCACCGCTGGTGGACAGATGGGCGATGGACAGATGCGCTCTAGCCGGGGCGGCGTGATGGTCGCAGGATGTGCAGCCGCTCTCACCGGCGAGCTGTCCCTTGGTGTCAGGTGTACTCTAGCCAGGGCAGAGTGTTGATCGCAAAGTGTACAGCCGCTCTCACCGGCAAGTTGTCTCTTGGCGTCTGACGTAGCAGGTCAGCTGATGGCAGGTCAGCTGACCTTGTGCGGGAGGCTAGTTGATACTGAATGACGTTAAATGTCAATAATGCGTGCAGATAGAAGTATTAATCCAATGGTGGAGGGCTCTACACCGGTTCAGCAGATGGATTTGAATGCAAGACCATGTAGTAAGTGGATGATGGATGATAAGTAGAGTCTCTCCAGAGAGGAACTGTCCGATCAGTGCTTGTATAACCGCAACTGTAGTGTGAACTGGACAGATATGCAAGGCTCAATCACAGTCAAGAAACGCGTTTCGGGGTTCAAAGCAGATTAGTAGTGCCCCTTCCTCAGTGGTGTATAATATATACCAATTTTGTTTTCTCTATTATTGATACCAGATATCCACCATTTAATCTTTTTGATATTGAGCTGAGGACTAATATCCCATAATTTACAAATCTGTTTAACTTTCTGGAGCCAGATGAGATATATATATAAAGTTTGTTTTCCTGGATAATCCCTTTAATCCTAGATAAAGTAAAGAAACACAAAAGGGACATGTCTGGCAACTATTATAGGCATATATTTTCTGATAATTCAATATGAGATAATTCAATATTATAGATTTCATTTTATTTGCAACTTGATTCTGGTGACTGGTGTATATTTTTTGATAATATAATGAAACAAATTTGATACACATGTGGGAAGCCTTTAAGGCTGAATTTGTGCGAGGGGGCGTGAATTCCCACGCCCCCCACACCTCTAGGCGGTGCCATGACAGAGGCACGACTATAAAACGCCCCTCCACCATGCAGGCGGGGCATACGAGTCATTTTTCAGAAGGAGTGTGTGTGCAGGGGGCGGAGTGGTTCCAGTACGGTAAGCCCGGGTTATCCCGGTTTCATAGCAGTCACCCACCTCCTAATGTTCCCCTCACCCGTGCACCTCCACGCGCCACGCTCCCGGTGTCCGCCGGGGAACCTCGCCCTGTCAATCACTCCCTAACACGGCTTCCACTCCCTGGCAGCAGTGGCGGCGGCGTTCACAGCCGCCCCGTACACTGCCTTGTGCCTCCCGGTAGGCGTCCGGTGGCGCCGCGGCCTAATCTGCTTTCCACGACCGGTGCAGCGCGGTGGTGTCACGTGGGAGGCCAGTCACGTGCCTGCGACACTGCTTTGACCTCCGCCGGCGTCCCTTTCACTTCCGCGGCGTGTTCCGGTGTCTTGTTGCCGGGGCGACGCGGCGGGGTCACTTGGTGCGTGCAGGGTGGTTCAGAGCAGCGCAGCCTGCTGGTGAAGTTCGGAACTGGCCAGGCGGGCTGTCACTTGTCAGCGTGCAGGATACGGACAGTGTCCTCGCTAGTGTGGGGCCTGTCTGTGCCCTGCTTGGGTGTGCTTTGGGGGATGGGCTGCTCCTTGGCATGCTGAGGTGGCCCCCCCAAAGGATACCCTCCCATATTTCTGATGTAGACCACCAAGTGAAGCTCACACTGGTTGTCCTGTTGCACCTTGAATTCACTGCAGAATATTCATCACATGTGCATGCATGTATTACAGAGTCCGTGCCTCAGCATTTGTCCCATAGCTCTCACAGCATGCATACCGTTGCAGTCATTTATTGCATTCATACCGTACAGTCATTTTATAGCATTCATACAGTGCAGTCACTTATAACATTCATACCGTGCAGTCATTTATAGCTTTCATACCGTGCAGTCGTTTATAGCATTCATACCGTGCAGTCGCTCATAGCGTTCATATCGTGCAGTCTCTCATAGCATTTATACCGTGCAGTCACTCATAGCATCCTTAACCGTGCAGTTACTCATAGCGCTCATACCGTGCAGTCACTCATAGCGTCCATACCGTGCAGGCACTCATAGCCTCCATATCGTGCAGTCACTCATAGCGTTCATACCGTGCAGTCACTCATAGCCTCCATACCGTGCAGTCACTCATAGCCTCCATACTGTGCAGTTACTCATAGAGTTCATACTGTGCAGTTACTCATAACATTCATACCGTGCAGTTACTCATAGCGTTCATACTGTGCAGTTACTATTAGCATTCATACCGTGCAGTCACTCATAGCATCCATACCGTGCAGTTACTCGTTAGCATTCATACCGTGCAGTCACTCGTAGCATCATAACGTACAATCACCTATAGCCGTGATTCCGTGCAGTCACCCATAGCTGTCATATTGGGCAGTCGTTTATAGAATTCATACCGCGCAGTCGCTCATAGCATTCATACTGTGCAGTCACTTATAGCATTCATACCATGCAGTCGCTCATAGCCTCCATACCGTGCAGTCACTCATAGCCTCCATACTGTGCAGTTACTCATAGAGTTCATACTGTGCAGTTACTCATAACATTCATACCGTGCAGTCACTCATAGCATCCATACCGTGCAGTTACTCATAGCGTCCATACTGTGCAGTTACTATTAGCATTCATACCGTGCAGTCACTCATAGCATCCTTAACCGTGCAGTTACTCATAGCGTTCATACCGTGCAGTCACTCATAGCATCCATACCGTGCAGTCACTCATAGCTTCCATACCGTGCAGTCACTCATAGCCTCCATACCGTGCAGTCACTCATAGCATCCATACCGTGCAGTCACTCATAGCATTCATACCGTGCAGTCACTCAAAGCCTCCATACCGTGCATTCACTCATAGCCTCCATACCGTGCAGTTACTCATAGAGTTCATACTGTGCAGTTACTCATAACATTCATACTGTGCAGTCACTCATAGCATCCATACCGTGCAGTTACTCATAGCGTTCATACTGTGCAGTCACTCATAGCATCCATACCGTGCAGTCACTCATAGCATCCATACCGTGCAGTTACTCGTTAGCATTCATACCGTGCAGTCACTCGTAGCTTCATAATGTACAATCACCTATAGCCGTGATTCCGTGCAGTCACCCATAGCTGTCATATCGGGCAGTCATAGCATCCATACCGTACAGTCACTTTAACATTCGTGCTGCATATTGCTTATACGCTTCCTATGCTCATATCGATAACATGAGTACGGTATTCACACTCATAGCATCACTGCTCTTACGACATAGCAGTTCTATACCGCACGTAGGTTACAACGCATACACGATCACGGCGTCTCATGCTGCGTGGGGGCGTTCGCGGCGTATGCTCTGCATGCGCGGGCTACATGCTCCCTTAACGAGACATGCAGAGCGTGCGGTCAGTGTTGGGCGCGGTGTGTGCGCCCATGGTGTCATATACTGTGGATACAGTCAGTGTCGTGTACAGCACATACGCCCGCAGTGTCATGCTTTGGGTAACAGTCAGTGTTGTACACAGCATATACATTCTCACTGTCATGCAGTGGGTATAATTTACAGTGTTGTGTAGTTATAGTGTTGTGCACAGTACATACGCTCATAGCATCACATGCAGTAGGTACAGTGAGTGTCAGTCAATGTAAGTCAATGTATGGCCATGTATAATCTGTATTCAAATGTTGCAACCACGAGCACGAATGTAAGCCCCGAGCACAAGTGGGAAGCCTTTAAGGCTGAATTTGTGCGAGGGGGCGTGAATTCCCACGCCCCCCGCACCTCTAGGCGGAGCCATGACAGATGCACGACTATAAAACGCCCCTCCACCATGCAGGCAGGGCGTACGAGTCATTTTTCGGAACCCTCCCAACCCGCCCTTATTTTCATCATTTCACCAAAGGGCATGTCCTCTATAGGCATGCCCTCATACGTGATTTTGGGCACAACTCAACCGCTTCGTTAATCTTTCTCATTTATTATAGGTGTACAGGGTTGCATGTAAAGTGCAGTCTCAAGTATGAAAGAACTTCAACCACCTGGTAAGTCAATGTATGGCCATGTATAATCCGTATTCAAATGTTGCAACCACGAGCACGAATGTAAGCCCCGAGCACAAATGCCTTTTATATAAAAAATACTAGTTAAAGGGGAATTTAAATGTAATACTGTTATGGCATATATCTAAGATATGTTATACCATTCTGGGAGTGGTCTTGTAGTGGATTGATATTTACTAATATAAATATAAAATGTCTATTTTCCTAAACCGCTTACTAAGATATTTGCAGAGCTAAACTGCTCCCTCCTCCCACCTGTTTGCTTGCCCCCCCCATCGTGCATCGAAGATGGCGCATCGAGTTGGAATGTAGCAGAGATAAGAAGTTTATCTAGAGAAGAAACACATAGAAGATGGACATAACCAATTAACTGCTTACAACACCCAATTAACGCAACCTTTTGAATAAGTCATTATATAGATGTCTATATAACCCCTGTACAGCTTTTTTCTGAATAATAAAGAAAGTATCATCTCAATTAACACTGCTTCAGGGTGGTCTTTCTGGCATGTGCACCACTCTTGATAAACTAATCAGGAAGGGGGCAGATCTTCACTGGGTACAACCAGGATCTATTACAGAAAAAAGGATCGAAGAATAGGAGGAGGATAGGAGAAAGCGATCAAATGAGAAATGGCAAGTGGGTTGTGTACCCTATACAACCTCAGAGTAAATAAATGTGAAGAGAAAAGGTGACCGTTTTCTAGTAGGATCCTCAATTTTTTTATTATGTACTAAATAAATATGTATATTTTAATTATATAATTTGATTTCTATTTTTCTACTGATTGGATATAACATCAATACCGTACATATACAAGTAACATATTTGATTCATTGTACACATTAAACTCCCATACACTACATATATAAGGATCCTACTAGAGAACGGATACCTTATCTCTTCACAGGATCTATTGCAGTCTGACTACTGAGAAACCACAGAAAAGTCAACAGTCCAAAACACAAGGAGAACATTGCAGAAGGTGTCAACATTTCTTTGATGGTTAACAAGGGCTAGCTGACAGACATCAGAGCATATCACTCTTTTATTTATGCAATTCTATCCACTACAACGTGCTAGTTCTAAGCCTATACATACTATACACACAGGAGCATAGTTTAGACCTTTTTCAAGTCACATGTTTACTGATTGAAAAGGTATTTCGTCACTAAGCAGTTAACTGTTACATTTTCAATCATGGCAAAGACAGCAGCAGTAATTTTTCACTCTCACAGCAGAGTTTCCTATATGAAGATGATTATATCAATAGCTCTGCTGTGGGCTTTTCCTGTCACCAGAGATTGTTTGTATTGTTACTGAAAGAAAAGCTGTCATGCATGAGTAGATTTAATGGAAAAATAATTAAATAACTAAACAAACAACAAAAAACCTCTGGGTCTGATTCTTGAACTGATCATACATGCTTTACAATGTGAAGACTGATTTCTAACACGGATGTCATAATGCTGAGATGGTGCATGTGTATTATTCAGTCCATTTCATACAAAGGATAACTTAAAGGTCTTATATATCTTATCCCCTATCCAAAGGATAGGAGATAAGATGTCTGATCGCGGGGGTCTAGCCACTGGGAACCCCCGTGATCTTCGTGCAGCACCCAGCATTCCAGGTGCTGCTCCCAAGATGTTACATCATGCCATGCCCCTCGTGACGTGACATCATGCCATGCCGGTGTTCCTTTGGATAGGGGATAAGATGTCTAGGGCCGGAATACCCCTTTAAGAAGTCCTTGCTCTTTAGATATATTACAATATTTATCTTATATTAACTTGTGCAGAGGAAAAGTTGAACAGTTGTCCACAGCAACCAATCTAATCCCTTTTATTATTTTTTTCAGAAGCCTTTTTAACCACTTAAGGACTCAGGGCATACCTGTACGACCTGAGTCCGCTCCCTTTCTATAATGCGGGGCTACAGCGCTATTGAGTCCTTAAGTGATTAAAAAAAGGCTTCTGAAAAAAAAAAAAAAAAGGGATTAAGTGGTTAAAAAGGCTTCTGAAAAAGCCGGTTAGGCCTGGCCTCTAACAACGGTCGGGACCCGTAGCTAATAGCGTGCGGCACGCTATTAACAGTTTAGACGCGGCGTTCAAAGTTGATCGGTGCGTCTAAAGTGAAAGTAAAGTACTACCGGTAAGCTCAGTGGGCTGTTCGGGACCGGCACGGCAAAATCGCGGCCTCCCAAACAGCTGCCAGACACAAGGAGGGTCCTTACCTGCCTCCTGTGTCACCGATCGCTGAATCACAGCTCAGTGCCTGAGATCCAGGCATGAGCAGTCAAGCGGCAGAATCATCGATCAATGTTATCCTATGAGATAACAAAGATCAATGTAAAAGATCAGTGTGTGCAGTGTTATAGCTCCCTATGGTCACTTTTTATATCATGAAAATGATAAAATGAATAAAAAGCTATCAAAGTCAGATCAATACAAAAATGGTACCACTAAAAACTTCAGATCACAGTGCAAAAAACTAGCCCTAATAGCGCCCTGTACGCGGAAAAATAAAAAAGTTATAAGGCTCCGAATATGACAATTTTAAACGTATAAATTTCCGTGCATGTAGTTATGATTTTTCCAGAAGTACAACAAAATCAAACCTATATAAGTAGGGTATCATTTTAATTGTATGGAAGGACAGAATAAAAAGAAGGTTTCATTTTTACCAAAAAATGTACTGTGTAGAAATGGAAGCCCCCAAAAGTTACAAAATGGCGTTCAATTTTGTAGCACAATGATTTTTTTTCTCGTTTCGCTGTAGATTTTTGGGTAAAATGACTGATGTCATTACAAAGTAGAATTGGTGGCACAAAAAATAAGCCATTCTATGGATTTTTAGGTGCAAAATTGAAAGAATTATAATTTTTTAAATGTAAGGAAGAAAAAACGAAAGTGCATAAACGGAAAAACCCTGAGTGCTAAAGGGGTTAAAAATAAAGCAAGTGATCTGATTTTGGTTGCTATGGGCAACTGCATTGCTCTTCCTCTACAAAAGTTTTAATAAAGAAGATCATTATGCTAAAATAAAAATAAACGCAACCGTTCAGCCACTATTAATATACGCAAGTACCTAGCTGTTTTAGATTGTCTGCAGCGCCAACCCCAGCCCTCAAAGGACTTTGACAATTTTCTCTGGGATTGGCTGGGATAGGTGCTGAATAGATTCGGGATCAAAGGGGCTTTCCAAACCTACTTGTGAGGAAGTTGTGCAGCCCCCAGGGCAAGGGTCTAAACTCCAGGCTACACTCCATTTTATCTACCCCATTCTGGCTATACAGGGGGACCAGACAAGGCCCAGCACCTACTACACTCTGCCACCTATGAAGGAATATCAGTGGGATCGGAGGTGGTCAAATTGGCAATGTTTGACAAAGACATCCTTATCTTCCTTAAAAACCCATCTCGCTCACTAGCAGGTTTACTGAACAGCCTGAATCTCTATGGTTCTTTCTCAGGATATAAGATCAACATGACAAAGAACAAACTTTTGCCTCTTGGTAGGTCTCGCCCACAATGGCTTCCTGAGATTCCTCATTTGGTGCTCAGGGTGGCCCCCACCTCAGTAACGTATTTGGGTCTCAAAATAGGAAAAAACCCGAAATCCCTATATGCCTTGAATTACCCGTCTTTAAATGCGAACATCCGTGTGGAATTAAACTTATGGATAGCCCTCCTTATCACCTTCATGGGTTGTTGCCACCTCATTAAAATGACTAGCTTCCAGAAACTCCTTTACCCCCTACAGACCCTGCCACTTTTATTGAAACACATGGCTGTCCGCTCCCTTAGCTCTCCAGAAATTGATGTTGAGCAAAGTTAGGGGGGGGGGTTCATTTTTCCTAATATTAGGAATATTATAAATATCTTCTATCCAAACATATGCCCCTCCGAGGACATCCTGACTTTTCCTGAGACAGCACATTTCCTGGGTGTACTGTGTGGCATGATAAAGGTCTTGCTAGGGCTGGAGACCTCATGGATGTGGCTAACCGCAAGTGGTCCTCAGCCAGTGCTGTTCTAGAGTGTTTTCATTTGCCTCCCTCCCATGCGCTTGCTCTCTCTCACTTGCTCTCTCTCTCACCAGGCTCTCTCTTTTTGTGGGTCTAGACTACGTTATCTAGATAGTGAAGCCCCCACCCACTTTCTTGATGACATTATCGGTACCCGCCCACATAGGGTTTCTATCTCACTCTTGTACAATGCACTCCGAAATTCCTTTCTGAAAGTGAGTTCTGATACCCTTTTCGACTCATAGCGTTCCTGGGTACCATATGAAAGCATCTCGGACTGCATTCTTCAAGGCTGGCAAGTAGTCAGGTAGTGCATAATCAATGATCTCTGGCAAGAAACCAATTTTAAATTGGCCCATAAGGCTCTCTATGGTTTTAATATTCTTCCCTCTCCCATGTTCCCAGATAGAATAACAGAATGTCCCACATGCTCCCAATTGCTGACAAATTTATGGCATGGAGTATGGACCTGTTTGTCTACGGTTCAGTATTGGGAAGAGGTCCTGGCTCACATACGCACCCATTGGGGCGTAAGTGTACCCTCACACCACAGGCTGCTTTGTTCCACCAGCTCAGGCCCCCTGAGACTGACCCGTGAGGCTCAGGGTCACCCAAGATACCCAGGATGATACACATAGTCGTACATGTAGCCCTCTGCTTCCTCTTTCATTCTTGGTTGTCCACTACCCCCCCCCCCCCCAACCCCTTTTACAAAAGTTTACGTTTTGCCAAGATGTACAACATATAAAAAGTTTTTAAATCTGACAGTGCCCATCTAAAAATTTTAAAAGACCGGAGCGCAAAGACTGTAGCAGTGGTTTTCAAAATACAGCTCAGTGCAGCTTAGTTGTGTAAGCTAATATTAATGCCCTTTGCAGCTTATTGTTAAGGGGAGTGAAAGTGCACTGTGAATTGGTCACTTACAGAACAGGCACAGTACCACAATGGCTTCAATGGAAAAGTAATTTTTTGGTTGCCAATTCTTTTAAGTCCTATTCTGGCTCTATTTTGCTTGGCATACCTGCCAGAAGTGCATCTTACTATGCAGGACACTTCCAGCAAGGATGAAGCCTGTAAAACCCGCTTTGATAGGAGGGCAAGAACTTTGTTTACTGCTGCTACTTTAACTTATGCATGCAAGTAAGAGGGTTACTGCTGTGGGGGAAGCTCGAATAACCGAAACTGATTACTGCTGGGGTGTATATGTGATTACTCAAAGAGATTACTGCTAGAGGGTATATGTGATAGCTCAAAATAATTACTGCTGGAGGTAGGGGATATAAACTGCTCAAAAAAATAAAGAGAACACTTAAACAACACAATGGTCCTTATGTTCTAAGACCGGAGAGCTTTTTATGGAGTGTTTTTGCCTTTCCCCCATTATTTTTCTCACCTTATTTACTATTGTGTCTCAAATGTCGAGTTTTTTCTGTCGCATAGAATATTGTTTGGTCGCGCAAACTAGGCAAGTAAAACCCGAGTAAAAAAAAAAAATGCAGACTTTTAGACCCTATTGAGAAGAGAGGACGTTTGTAGAAAATGACTATGTTCAAAGCAATAATAATCAAAATATCCATCACTAGACAAAATTAATTTTAAAGTTTACAAAAATAATACATGTAACGAAAGACTGACTAAAGGGCACAAAATTAACCACCAGCTTGTTAATCTAGCCTGACAGATGCAAATAACATCTCTAATGGCTGTTGTTGTGAACATAATAAAAAGCCCTCCGTTTTAATGAACTTTCCGACTGCTGCGGGCAGTCGGGTTTTCATTTTCACCATCTCAAACTTTTTCCGTGTGTTTCACATTATACTCCGAGAGTTTTTTTTTTTTTTACTCGGGAACACGCCCCATCTAGTTGAAAACAAGCCCGTTTGGTGTGTTTTACTAAACACTCGGAGAGTTTTCTAAAAGACGGGTTTTTTTGGTCGCATACACTGTCGCATACAACGTGTGACAGAATGTTAGGCGCTAAACCCGACAAAAAACACTCGGGTTCATTAGTAAATCAGGGCCAATGTAACTCCAAGTCAATCACACTTCTGTGAAATTACACTGTCCACTCAGGAAGCAACACTGATTGACAATCAATTTCACATGCTGTTGTGCAAATGGAACAGACAACAGGTGGAAATTATAGGCAATTAGCAAGACACTCCCAATAAAGGAGTGGTTCTGCAGGTTCTGCTTGTCAGAGGTAGCCTGACTGCCATTAGGTACCGAGATGAGATCCTCAGACCCCTTGTGAGACCATATGCTGGTGTGGTTGGCCCTGGGTTCCTCCTAATGCAAGACAATGCTAGACCTCATGTGGCTGGAGTGTGTCAGCAGTTCCTGCAAGAGGAAGGCATTGATGCTATGGACTGGCCCGCCCGTTCCCCAGACCTGAATCCGATTGAGCACATCTGGGACATCATGTCTTGCTCCATCCACCACAGACTGTCCACCTCATCAGAAGCATGCCCTGGCATTGTAGGGAGGTCATACGGGCACGTGGAGGCCCCACACACTACTGAGCCTCATTTTGACTTGTTTTAAGGACATTACATCAAAGTTGGATCAGCCTGTAGTGTGGTTTTTCAATTTGATTTTGAGTGTGATTCCATATCCCGACCTCCATGGGTTGATAAATTCGATTTCCATTAATCATTTTTTGTGTGATTTTGTTGTCAGTACATTCAGCTATGTAAAGATGAAAGTATTTCATACGATAAGTTCATTAATTCTGAACTAGGATGTGTTATTTTAATGTTCCCTTTATTTTTTTGAGCAGTGTAAAATAACTAAAAGTTATTACTCCCAGGGATGGATATGAGATGCCTGAAATTGACTACTGCAGGGGGATATGAGGGAATGAAAAGTGATTACTGCTGGGGGCACATAAGGGGTCTAAAGCTACCTACTAGTAAGGAGTGAAAGACAAATACGAAGCCAGTGGAGGCGCATTATATAGCACCAAAATTGGTCAACCCAATACGGGTCGTTGTGTTTGTGGCTTGGAGTGGAATGATGTGTGACACTTAAAAGGCAAGCCTTTTTTTCAGTTTTAAAGTTTAATTCAAGTGCAAAAAGCTAATACTTGTATTTAGTACTATTTATGCAACTTTATGAAACATTTTGAGCACTGTACTACATTATTTGCACACTGTATGAGAGCAGTGTTTGGAGTATGCAATACCATATAGAGTTGTTACTTAGGACACTATTAGGACACACTATCGATACATATCGATACACTATCGAGCACAAAAAACTGACCTTTAAAAAAACACTAATTAGTTTTCATTAGTAAAATGAACCAATCACCCAAATAAAAGAGTAGTCACATGATTTTGGATGTTTAGCATTTTTTTTTTTTTTTTATGTGATTCTGCATCCCAGGGAGCACCTCATATGTGTTGGCAGATCCCTGGTGCCAGCATCATCCTTTTTCCCCTCTAACTCTGTTTTTCATGCCTTCATACTTGTCTCTGTAGTAAGACATCTAGCCCCTAAGCACCCTTTTGACCACTGATGAGCCAAAATGCCAGGATCATTTTTTCAATGTGACCAGTGATGTGCCCTCACAAAGGCAGTTAGTTCCCTGTGATAACATGTTGTCACATCTGCACATCTCAGGGAGCTGCCTTTGCCTCTTGTATGTGTAAACATATCCTTTTCTGAAAAAACTAGTGGGATCTGGTGACCATTTCTTCATTATGTGGTTCAGTGCAGGTTTTCCTTTCCAAGGCTAGGTTTTCTGCGCTGAATGGCCGCAAAATGGGTCGGCGCACAACTGACTTCCCCAGGTCATCAATGGGTCCCATTAACTTAAATGGGGTCTGTTGGGGACTTAGTAGTTTACCAGAGTAAAAATTGAGTGCATGCACTATTTTCTCTCCCCTAAACTCCTGTATTTTTGATAGGATAGCCAGTGAAGCTCCTTTCAGCAGAGCCCGACAGCAATGTGAACCTAGCTTAATCAGATCAATTGTGTTAAAATTTTCATTACATTAAATGGGCATGGTCAGATATAAAAACTTTTGATATGTTGTAAAGCATGCAAAACCAATAGGTTTTGCAACTGCTTTCATAAAAACATTTTCAGTATTTCATATTTAAAAAGCCAGTCAAACAACTGTCTCCTGGGATACATACCAGCCTGGCTGTGTCCACTCGTCATCACCTACGTTATGGACCCACTTCGTGATTGACAGGTCTGCAGATCTAAAGCTGCTGTGATCGTCTCCCTCATTGTCTGTGTTTACTTCACAGTCTCCTATGTGAGGAGAAGGGGGGAGGGGTGGGAGTACACTGCTGCCTGTGAGCAGATAATGAAAGAAGCTGGTGACTGAAGATGGGGACTGAGTGGAGGATTTTTTTGTTTAAAAAGTAAGTGTCCCTGCATGTATATATGTGTGTGTGTGTGTAGATATATATGTATGTGTGTAAATCTGAGTTGTCTAGGTAATGTGCATGTGTATGAATAAATTAAGACACTGTGTGTGTATCTAATACAGGGGGACTACAATCATATGCCTCCAGCTGTTGCAAAACAACAAATCCCAGCATGCCTGCACAGCCAAATAATGTGTGGGCATGCTGGGAGTTGTAGTTTTGCAACAGTAGGAGGAACACAGCCTGCAGCAACACTGCTGTAAATCTGAGTTTTACCAATCATATGCCCCCAGCTTTTGCAAAACTACAACTCAAAGGATGTGTGGGCATGCTGGGAGCTGTAGTTTTGCAAAAGCTGTAAGCACGCAGTGTGTGTATAGCATAAACCAGAAAGGAAAGGATTACAGAGTGACTGAGGAGAGTGAGGGAGGGGGAGTGGTTATCACCTGAGGAGAAGAAAGGGATCCGCCCCTCTACTTCTAGTCAATAACATTAAGGTAACTCAGAAATAAAGCAAATTCTGAGAAAAATATAGGTCATAGACACATAAAAATGACATGTACATGATCAGGATGAGATACTGAGCAACATATAACAATTTTTTTTTTTTTGGGTGCTCTGACAGGTACACTTTAACAAAGGTAAATAAAGAAATACATTACCATGTTCCCTCCCCTACCTCATTTTGGTTGTAACATCAGAGAGATAAATATGGATGAATTACAGTCCAAAAGTTACATCTAATATATGGTTTAACTTTATATAAATTACATGTCAACATAGGGTGAAAAAGGAAAATGAAAACTAGCTAGCAAGTGCTTTACTTTTATATTATAAGTGTAATAGTTGTGTTTGCTGTGCATCTGAAAAGCCCCTTTATTGGGAGCTAATGATCTTTGGAAATTATGTTCATTAAGAGATATAGATTACACAGATGTACACAGTTATAATGCTGGTGGCAGATAACTCAGGATTCGCCATTCACAATAGGTGATGGACGCAGCTTACCTCCTTACCTTCTATTACCTTCTATGCACAATGACCTCTGAACAGGTCACTGAGAATATGCATTGAAAATTTTTATGGACATCAGGATGATTTTACATGATGGGGCTGCCACATATGGAAACCACCTATGGCAGTCTAATATTTTATTTGTATTTTTTTGGGACTTAGGGGGAGATTTATCAAAACCAATGTAGAGGAAAAGTTGACCAGTTGCCCATAGCAACCAATCTGATCTCTTCTTTATTCTTTCAGAGGTCATTTAAAAAATGAAAGAAGCGATCTATGGGCAACTGGTCAACCAGTTTACTGTGAATCCCTTGCAGCAGGTTGCAGCAGATTGTCAATGATTCACAAGTAAAGATGAAGTGTAGGCTACCATGAATGATTCTTATGATGGGGGAGATTTATCAAACCCTGTCCAAAGGAAAAGTTGCTCAGTTGCCTATAGCAACCAATCATCTCACTTCTTTAATTTTTAACAAGGCCTCTGTAAAATGAAAGTAGCGATCTGATTGTTTGCTCTGGGCAACTGGTCAACTTTTCCTCTACATTAGTTTTGATAAATCTCCCCCTAAGTCCCCAACCATAGGTGGTTACCATATGTGGCAGCTCCATCATGTAAGATCATCCTGATGTCCATAAAAAAATTTCAATGCATATTCTCAGTGACCTGTTCAGAGGTCATTGTGCATAGAAGGTAATAGAAGGTATGGAGGTAAGCTGCGTCCATCACCTATTGTGAATGGCGAATCCTGAGTTATCTGCCACCAGCATTATAACTGTGTACATCTGTGTAATCTATGCGATTTGTGCTGTGTTGAACTATGTTTTAGTGACTCAACATACTGTCTAACTGAGTTTCCTCTGCTCTGATCTGTGCCAACAGAAAGTGTCAGGCTATTGTTATTGTAATAACTGTGTGAAATCTGCAGTTGTGGGGTTTATAAATAAAGATAAATACATTTTTTTTTATTAAACATCAAATCAAAAGTTTCGTTTTCTGATAACACATTCCCATTAAACATAATATTTTCCTGTACTACATACTTAAATGATCAAACTACAAAAAATACTGTGTTAGGCTATGCTCAAATAGCATATTTGCAGGAGTATTTATTATTAAAATAAAAATGTCACTTTTATTTACAGATGCAAAAAATACTGTGTGTGCACGGAGAACCACTTACATAGAGCATGCACATAAATTTGCTAAAATAGTTGAAAATTTTCCACAATTTTATGGATGTTTTTTTTAAATCTAAATTACGCCTGAAAATACACTATGTGAATATAGCCGTACACAAATTTTTAGAAAACTGAAGTTTTTACACTAAGCAATGCAGGCTACAGATAATGTAAGTGAAGGGTGGTAAAAATTGAATCATAAGCTCTGCTGTGAGAAAGTTTAGAATTTGGTTCTATTGAAAATCTCTCTTTCCGCTGTACTGCTTATATTACTGTAGGACATGAAATATAAACTAAGGCCCCTAGTTTTAACTTTCAACTTCTCTCTATCCTTAGTGAAAGCCACATGGTAAACTTAAACAAAAAGCCATCAGTTTAGGACTACATAAATAATTTCTGCAGCTGGTAATGAGGCATTCTGAAAACAAATTTTAAATCAAAATTTTTTTTTTTTTGCCTTGTAATTTAACAGTGGAAGTCGTTTTCTTCTGATAAACCCCGTTGGCTACCTAAGAGCTAAAAAAAATAAAAAAAATAATTTAGTCACTATGAATAAGGCAGTCTATGCATTACCTGGGATACAGGCCAACACCAATGTCCTGCATCTCTCCATTGCAGATGGTAAAGCTGTTACAGGTCAGCTGTAAAAACAAGCAAAGAAAATCTGGGATTAGTGGGTTTTGACCTGAAGGAAAAGAAACATTCAATAAATAAAGTCTATAGCATTCAGCAAATTGCTGTAGAGGATCATAAAACACCCAGTGCCAGCACCGGAAAAAGAGCCAAGTATCACACGTGGCTCCCAGTCTCCTGCAATTTTTCAAGCATTTCTCAAAGGGTATACTGGCTCCATTCAGCAAGGAAAATATTGGAAGAAGGTGTTCTTAATTAATGGAGAAAAAGGGGACCTATTCAATGGGAAACCAAGCTCTTCTTGGTTTACAGACTGGAGCTTGTTAAGAAGATGCAGTAAAAGTGTGTGGCCTGGGCAAGCTTAGAGCAATGCTTTTATTAATTGGCACGTTTAGTGACTAGCTCCATTAACAGCAGCTAATGATTTTTAAAGGTTTAGAAAGAAAATATATCAATTCACAAAATAAATGCTACTGTAGAGTTGCAAATAAAACATTGTTTCCTGTTGCTGGAACATGTTGTCACCTACTGTATGTAGATAAGCTTCTGGTAATATATTTATTTAAATGGATATGGATTTTAAACCAATAAAACAGAGGCAATGGGGAAGATTTACCAAGAAGAATGTGAAGTACCAGAGAGAGCTTGCACTGGTCAGTAAAGTACAGGCTGCAGAGTACAGGGAAGGGGTGGGAAACTCAAAAATGTAACCAGTAGTAGGAAAAGTCAGGAAAAGAGGTTGACCGATTAAGGTGTAGAATGTGAAAGGAAATCTAAGGTACAATCTCATTAAAGGGGTTATCCACCATAAGGTGATTTTAGTATGTACCTGGCAGACAGTAATGGACATGCTTAGAAAGGATCCATGCTTGTCTTGGGGCTAAATGGCTATGTTGTGAGGTTACCATAATACTGGGACTAGCTGTTTGTGAACTGGGTATTTCATGTTGGAGTTCGGTCTCTTAAACTACACATCCCATAGTTCCTTGTTTATAAGCGTGAGGTCACTTTCCACCCTCCCACACATCAACCACCCCACCCATTGAAACCCAGATTAGCTGCATCCATTCAAAAGACCAGTGTTTTCTAACCAGGGTGCCTACAGCTGTTGCAAAATGATCTCTCTCCCACCCAGAAGTCGCTCCATCCATTGATGCAGGACTGGTTCCCTTTGCACACCTGACTAGTGATGTCACCATCACACACTTACAGACACTATATTATGAACTACACTAACTTCATCCTGTGTGTCAGCAGCTTAGAAAAGATGGGTGTATAAATGTTTATACATTATGTGGGCCATGGGAAACATAAAAAGGAGAATGGTTTGTAGAAAATAGCATATGTGCACACCTATTTCCTTATATATTATTTTGTTGGGTTGTGCACCAAAATTTGCGCATAAAAAAAAAGAAAAAACCCGACCAATTTTCCATTTTACTCAGAAAACCTGAAAAGAGGGCATGACCTCTGAGAAAAGGTCCCCGACATAAAAAAAAAAAAAAAAAAAAAAAAAACAACATATTTACAAAGGTTTTCACAGAAAATGTGGTGGATTTGATCTGAGGAAAACCCCACAACTCAGAGCAGTTGTAAATGATGCAAAATGTAGGGAATCATTAGTACCGTATATACTCGAGTATAAGCCGAGTTTTTCAGCACGATTTTTCGTGCTGAAAACACCCCCCTCGGCTTATACTCGAGTGAACTCCCCCACCCGCAGTGGTCTTCAACCTGCGGACCTCCAGAGGTTTCAAAACTACAACTCCCAGCAAGCCCGGGCAGCCATCGGCTGTCCGGGCTTGCTGGGAGTTGTAGTTTTGAAACCTCCGGAGGTCCGCAGGTTGAAGTCCACTGTGGCCTTCAACATCATCCAGCCCCCTCTCACCCCCTTTAGTTCTGAGTACTCACCTCCGCTCGGCGCTGGTCCGGTCCTGCAGGACTGTCCGGTGAGGAGGTGGTCCGGTGGGATACTGGTTCCGGGCTGCTATCTTCACCGGGGAGGCCTCTTCTAAGCGCTTCGGGCCCGGCCTCAGAATAGTCACGTTGCCGTGACAACGACGCAGAGGTGCGTTCATTGCCAACGTACTTCTGCGTCATTGTCAAGGCAACGCCTCTATTCCGGGCCGGAAGCGCGGAGAAGAGGCGCCCCCGGTGAAGATAGCAGCCCGGACCACCTCCTCACTGGACCACCTCCTCTCCGGACAGCCCTGCAGGACCGGACCAGCGCTGAGCGGAGGTGAGTACTCAGAACTAAAGGGGGTGAGAGGGGGGCTGGATGATGTTGAAGGCCGCAGTGGTCTTCAACCTGCGGACCTCCGGAGGTTTCAAAACTACAACTCCCAGCAAGCCCGGACAGCCGATGGCTGCCCGGGCTTGCTGGGAGTTGTAGTTTTGAAACCTCTGGAGGTCCGCAGGTTGAAGACCACTGAGGGCGAATGATGAGAAGAGGATGATGAAGGGGGGGTGTGGGGATGATGAAGGGGGGTGGGGATGATGAAGGGGGGGGTGTGGGATGATTACAAGGGGATGATGAAGGGGGGATGTGTGGGATGATAAGGGGATGATGAAGGGGGGATGTGTGGGATGATAAGGGGATGATGAAGGGGGGATGTGCGGGATGATAAGGGGATGATGAAGGGGGGATGTGTGGGATGATGACAAGGGGATGATGAAGGGGGGATGTGTGGGATGATAAGGGGATGTAGAAGGGGGGATGTGTGGGATGATGACAAGGGGATGATGATGAGGATGTTAATGACGGGTCTGGATGATGACAGGGGGGATGAGGTATTTCCCACCCTAGGCTTATACTCGAGTCAATAACTTTTCCTGGGATTTTGGGTTGAAATTAGGGGTCTCGGCTTATACTCGGGTCGGCTTATACTCGAGTATATACGGTAAATACCATGGAAAAATAATTAAAACCCACAAAGAAAATTACATTCCACTCTTAGTAAATCAGGGCCATATCTTTTATAATCATCATTTTTTGGTATGTTTTGTGCAACTGTGGCTATGCTGAATTTTTATTCATTTTTTATTGTAACACATTGCTGCAAATAAAGGTGGCCATGACTGTAAAGCACTGGGCCGACTATTCACAGTGTGTCAGCTGACTACTTTCAATACATACAGTACATGGATCTGGGGTTTAAAATAATTATTTTATTCTTTATGTTTTATTTGCATTTGTCAAAAGCGTTAAGACTGTCCTTGCAGCAAAGAGTTATTTTTTCTTCTCATATAGACCTGCAATCTACATTAGGAGGAGTAGGGTTAAAAGGGGATGGGATATAGGTGTGGTCAGACATTAAAGAGGTACTCTGCCCCTAGACATGTTATCTCCTATTCAAAGGATAGGGGATAAAACGTCTGATTGCGGGGGGTCCGGTGTCACGCCATGCCCCTTTCATTCATGTCTATGGGAGCAGTCACGCCCCCTCCCAGAGACATGAATGGAGGGGGCATTGTGTGTTCATGAACGAGAAAAAAACTGGAGTGATTTGCCCATAACAACCACAGCTTTCTGTGATTGAATATTATGGGCAAAACCAGACAGTTTTGGATTCAGACAGATTGAGGAATCTGGGCCAATGTGTTACAATAACAGACTCAGAAACGCATTTCACGCATTGCCACATAAAGCAACATGTCAGATTTGAAAAATGCGCTTCAGTCCTGGTCGCCAAAATGGGCAATCCCCTACAGGGGGTAATGTCACTTTACAAGCTCTACAGTACAATCCATATTCATACCAATATTTGTCTACGGACATTGCATGGCTGTGTGCTTGACTTTATGCACCTGTTTGTAATTGGTGTGGCTGAACCATAGAACTCCATGAAGCAGACTGTCCTCATATTTTGCTTACAAAGTGTTTGTATCCCAGATCTATAACTAGACAGTCCTATATTGCTCTAGATTGATGACATCCTTGTATTCCTATTATAGCCAGTTCTTGATATTCCAAATATAACAGCCATTAATCTATTGTCTACATAGTTGCCCAATGTACAGTGTCCGAGTTGTATCTTGGGAACATCTAATATTTATCACATAGTAGCGGGAACTCCAAACAATAGGTTCTTTTAGTGGGAAATATAATCTCAGTGTAAAGTCACAATACATACATTTTCCTATAACCTTTGCTCATGAGAAGACTGAATGTAAAATGTACGCAGCAACTGGATTTCTCATTTTCTTTCATTATTAATGAAATCTTGTAAAACTGATGATGTGCACTCTGATTTGACAGGTCACTAACTATATTTTCATAGCTTTCCACATAATTTATTCATGTGACATTTACATATTAGAAAAGGGCACATAAAGGCTAATACAATCACTATTGATTTTCTGACCATTTTGTGTTTGTTTTTTGATTTATTTAATCTGGATAAAAAAAAGTGTTTGTATCATGTGTTTTGGTGTTTATATACCTTCCCATTAAACTGTGTTTAAAGTGATCAGGCCACAAATGTGAAATTTAAAAGTTCAAATGCTTGGCACTCAGTTTAACCCCTTAAGAACTTTGTCGATTTTCGTTTTTGCACTTTCATTTTTATCTCCCCGTACTTTAATAGCCATAATACTTTTTTTTATCTACACAGCATATGAAGGCTCGTTTATTTTGCAGGACCAATTGTACTTTGTAACGACTGCCCTAGTTTTTTCCAGAACATATGCCTCGTAAACAGAAAAAAAAAAATTGTAAGGTGGAATTAAAATAATAAATAAATAAGCATCTTATTTATGCTGTTAACGATTTACCTTGATTCTTTAGCTTGGCACGATTACAACATCCAATTTGGATAGTTTCCATCATGTTTACAACTTTTAAATTCTTAAACTTTTTAGAAACTTTTTTTTCTTAAAATTTCCATTTTCTAACCCTTGTAACTTTTTTATTTTTCCATCTGTATTCTTCTGTATTTTTTGCGTGGTGTATCTGTAGTTTTATTGGTACCATTTTGGAATTGATCAGACTTTTTGATTGCTTTTTACTCCATTTCTTCTTAGATATGATGTGATTAAAAATACACAGTTGTGGGGTTTGTATTTATTTATGCCATTCAACATATGGGATAAATAATGTTATATTTTAATAGTTCGCAAATTGCAGCGTGCGGAGATACCAAATATTTTTAATACATGTTAACATACTTTTCTATGGTTCTGCATTGATCTGTATGAATTGATAAAGCCTGCAGCTACAACTTCCAGCTGTTTCAAAACTACAACTCCCAGCATGTACTGACAAACCGTGCATGCTGGGAGTTGTACTTTTGCAACAGCTGGAGGCACATTGGTTGGAAAACCTTCAGTTAGGTTCTGTTACCTAACTCAGTATTTACCAACCAGTGTGCCTCCAGCTGTTGCAAAACTACAACTCACAGCATGTACTGATCGCCAAAGGGCATGCTGGGAGATGTAGTTATGCAACAGCTGGAGGTACAAGACTACAACTCCCAGCATGCCGAGACAGCTGTTTGCTGTTAGGGCATGCTGGGATTTGCAGTTTTGCAACATCTGGAGGGCTACAATTTAGAGATCTCCAAACTGTGCAAAACTACAAATCCCAGCATGCCCTGACAGCAAACTGCTGTTTGGGCATGCTAGGAGCTGCAGTTTTGCAACATCTGGAGGGCCACAGTTAGAGATCACTGCCAGTGATCTCCAAACTGGGGCCCTCCAGCTGTTGCAAAACTACAAATCCCTGCATGCCCTAACAGCTGTCTGGGCATGCTGGGAGTTGTAGTTTTGCAACATCTGGAGGGTTACAGTTTAGAGACCACTGTATAGTGGTCTCAAACTGTACCATCCAGATGTTGCTAGGCAACTTACCGGCTTCCGTCGGATCCAGGGAGCCTGCCGCACGACATCGCCAGACTCCGATCTCCTCCACCGATGGTCGCCCGCAGCCTCGCCCGCGGGGTAAGTGGACGTCGGCGCCGGTCCTCTGTCGGTTCCCCGTTCTGCCCCGCCTATTGTGGGTGGGCAGAACGGGGAAACCGAAAGTAAAGCCCCGCGCCCCTGATCTTCTATAGGTGGTCGCGTCTAGACCACCAATAGCAGGGATAGGAGGGGTGGCACCCCTGCCACCTCACTCCTATGCCTTCAGGGGGATCGTGGGTGTCTTGGACAACCGCGATCCCCGTTATATTCCGGGTCACCATAGACCCGTATGACCCGGAAGTGAATTCACACTTGCGATTTGCAGCGATCACCGACATGGGGGGGGGGGTCTGATGACCCCCCTGGGCATTTGCGCGGGGTGCCTGCTGATAGATATCAGCAGTCACTCCCGTCCGCTCCCCGCCTAGCGTGCGGCAGGGACCGAAATTCCCACGGGCGTACCAGGGGGCAAAGGCGTACCTATACGCCCTTGGTCCTTAAGGGGTTAAAGTTCTGTCTCTATAAATCTAGTATCCAAAACCTGTAATCCTATTACTCTTCAGAAATGCATCCCGGCCCCTTATGAATTCTCTTATTGTTTCTCACATTTATTTTATTACTTGTAATTACAATGACAAGTGACTATGATATCAGACTTGAAAGGACACTTCAGAACATAAGTGCAGGCTATCTGGTGCTAGAATGGACCGATAACCAGGTAAAAGCAAATGGCGTTTATTAAACCAGCATGCAACGTTGCATGCTGGTCCAATAAATGCCATTTGTTTTTACTTGGTTGTCGGTCCATTCCAGCACCGGATACCCTGCACTTATGTTTTGAAGTGTCCTTTCAAGTTCCTATTCATCAGGAGAACCTGATCGTATATGATGTTTCCATTGTTGTGTATGGTGTGCACAACCACGGGGGTAAGCGCTATTCACACCTGACATTTCCCCTTGTCCTGTTGGTTTTACGCTATAGAGTGCTGTCTTGTTTGCTTTTAGCTCTTAGAGACTATGACTGCTTAGATGCAATCTATGTTTCATATAAAGCTGTTGACAATGATTCTGGACTGGCCACAAGACGTCCAACATATGTTTTGTTAGATAAAAAAAAGGAATATATACTAAGAAGCAGCAAATGTTGGGATTCATTGTGACAATTACACAGGAGAGTGTGGAGAGAACTAAAGGAACCATGGCCATCTTATGACACAAATATTTCACACATATTTAACCTAAATTTTCTACAGTGTTAGAAAACACATTTAAAAATTCATTTACAGCAATAAGAAAAAGAATCTCTGTGAAATGGGGCTTTTCTGTAAAAATATATTATCACAACTTATGGATTCTAGGTTTATGAGTATAGAATACTGATCCAGGGATTTATTCTATAATTGTCCTTCTATTCAGCCTCATAGAAGGTTTTTTGCCTTCCTCTGAATCAACACAGTAGGGTTATAGGTTGAACTTGATGGACTCTTGTCATTTTTTTTAACCTTCTAAACTATGTAACTATGTGGTATTTGAAACTAAATTTAGAATTTGACATTTATTAAAATTTAACTTCTTTCATTTTATTTGTTGACCTTCTTTTTTGGGGGGCAAAACTTAATCTACATAATGAATATAAAACTGACAAACAAGTCAAGTGACCTGAAAATGCCCAAGTTAGACCAGATCTCGTATTGATCTGCTGGGATATTAGTATATTAAAATATTCTAATAATGTAAACCATAAGCCGCTGGCTGTATTCAAAATATATCGTAATGGATTATGCAAATCATGCGGTAAACATCAGATGCTGGTGAAACTGTTTGATATGCTAAAATACTACGATGTATCAAAGAATAAATGAACCAGATGTCTGCTGAGATTTAACAAACTGCTCTGCTTTCACCACTGCACACAGCAAAGATCACAAACTAGTAAGGTAAATGATTATTTTTGTACAATAACCCCTTAGATGATAAAACCTAAGTGCTAAAAATATATAAATTGCTAAACAAGTACGGTAGGTGGTAATTACATCCAAAGACACTTCAAGGGGAACTCAGTACGTGTGTGGCAGAGTTACCAGGTCTTTTCTTTCGCTCACTGGTGGTTTAGACATTTAATTATTTTATTATTGCGTTGAAAATTTAGAGAAATTATTTCTTACTGAGCTTGTGTGAGGTGTTAAGGAATGAAGGAACAGTGGGCTTGTGCTTATATTCAGCAACCACTCAAACAGACAGAGTTGCAGTTCTGTTTCAAGGATGAGTAAAAATACCCAAAGAGTACGTTCCCACATTGATAAACTTTTGTTGTAATTCATTTCAATAAACCAGCGAAAAACCCATGATAGTGGGAGATTTACAGGTTGCAAGTGGACTCATTGAAGTAAATGGTAGTGAAACTCGCAGCAGGTTCCCCGTTACGAGTTTCACTACCATTCACTTCAATGGGTCCACCGTCAGTCTGGAAATCTGCCACTATCGCGGATTTTTCATGGGCCCATTGAAGTCATTTGTAATAAAAATTTACCAACGTGTAAATGTACCTTAACAGAATAATGAATTAGATACCACTTCCTACTGCAGGTCTATATCAAGTAGGCAGGACTATTAAGAGCACTGTAGTCAAACTGCCCCACAGTACCAAAATCACAATCTACTAAATCTTATTGATGGGTTGTTCTTTGTGTGTAATTCTTAACATTTCTAAAGTGCACATCTCCTGTATATATTGAGAGTCAGCCATGAAAACCATTTCCTCAGGGCTGCTTGAAGTAATTTGTCTGGTCCTGGTCCTTTCTGTATACTTCAAAATAGCCTAATGTGTCAACTAACAAGGAGGAGTGTGGGTGTAATTGAATGATGGTCAACAAGTCTATGAGAATAATTAGGCACACAACCCTATTTTTATATTTGATCAAGTATCCTTTACTGTAAAACCTATTTGATAGGACCACTCAACATTGCAATAAAAGTGCTCGCTATGGGATTGGTCTTCTCAGAGAATATAGACCTAAAAAGGCTGAAAACCTGTCACAAAATCTGTCCGTTCACTGTATTTACGCAATAAACACCATCACTACACAGAACAAATCCAAATAAGATCACCCCTCCCATTGATCCCCCATATAATTATACAATATATGCAGAGCTCAAGTCCTGCAAGAAAGCATGAGAACTGGGTTCCTGCAATTTTTTACACAGCAGAAACACTGTTCCCATTAGCAGGAGTCCTGCAGGACCAGCCCTTGAGCGCAAATATTGGGTGAGTACTAGGGATCAGCCAATATCGTTTTTTTAGGGCCCATACCGATAATATGTCACCTTTCAGGCCGAAAGCCGATAACTTATACCGATATTCCGGTATAAGTTATCGGCTATTTCAACCCCCCCCCGGCGGGGCAGAAGCCATTGCAGATTAATGATTTAAAGTGGGCACTTTAAATCAATGAACTGCAGCGGCTTTTGCGGTGCCAGAGACCGCCGCCGCTGCTGCACGCTTCTCTCCCCCTGCCTGTCCTGAGTCTAACCACCACAGTTGCCCCATCGCCTCCCCCCCATCCTCTGCCCACATACTGCCGCCGCTGCCCCATTGCCTCCCCCCATCCTCTGGCCACATGCTGCTGCCCCCTCGCCTCCCCCCTATCCTCTGCCCACATGCCGCCACAGCCCCATCGCCTCCCCCCATCCGCAGTGTTATAATTACCTGTTCCCGGGGGTCTGTGATCCTTCTGGCTCCGTCGGCGTCCTGCGCTGTCACTGTGCGTAGTGATGCGTTGGGGACGTCACTCGTCATTACGCAGCGCAGCGCACAGCAATAGCGCAGGAGCCAGAAGGATCGCAGACACCCGGGAACAGGTAATTATAACACCGGGGATGGGGGGAGGCGATGGGGCAGCGGTGGCAGTATGTGGGCAGAGGATGGGGGGAGGCAATGGGGCAGCGGCGGCGATGGTCGTCTCTGGTCTGGGGGCGGGGCATTATCGGCATATCGGCAAGGTAATTGCCGATACCGATAATGTCCAAAATCGCGATTATCGGGCGATAATATCGGCCAAACCGATAATCGGTCGATCCCTAGTGAGTTCCTACACTTTTTCCCCAGAACTTGACCTGAGTATATAGGTCAATATTTTGCCACACTTCCCCTTAAATTGATACCAATACCAAAAATTAGTAAACATAATGGTGATAAATAGATGTTTTAACGGATATTAACGGATGTTAATAGTGTTATTTTTTATTTAATTTTACATAATCATTCTAATATAATGGACCGTTGGCTTCCTTTAACATCAGTTTCAGATCCATTAAGAATGACCTCCATTATGTGAAAATATTAGACATTTCATTACAGATTTGCATAATGCTGATGTGAACATAGCCTTAGTACTTAATAGGTTCTCTTTGGGGTTTTATGGCATCCTGAAATGGACATGAAGGTATGGACTTTACTAATAATAAACAATATTCCATATTCAGCTGTTTTCAGGGCCGGATCATCATTGAAGCTCCTGGAGCGCCTGCTCTGGCCCCTGAGCCTCCAGGGGGCCCCTGTTACATTTGAGACATCCCTGTGTCCCAAAAAATCTTTTCAGGACACAAGGATGTCCGTTACCTCTCTGCGGCCCAGCATTAACTTTAAAAACGCAGGGGCCGCCGGGATGTAGCGCATGCAGGGACGTCACTGATGTCCCATGCGTGCGCCCATAGGAGAAGAGCGGAGCAGTGAGGAGGATGCGCGGGTATGGTAAGTCACCAGCACATCATCTTCAGTGTTCCAACCACTGCTACTCCGGTCCCGGGACCTACTGCTATGGCCCATGGAGGAGAGGTGGTCGGACACTGAAGTGGGGCAGTACACAGACATACAGCCTCCAGCCATACACTGTATATGGCTGAAGGCTGTATGTCTGTGGGGGAACTATACTGCACCTAATGTGGGGGAACTATACTGCACGTGATGTGGGGGAACTATACTGCACGTGATGTGGGGGAACTATACTGCACCTGATGTGGGGGAACTATACTGCACCTAATGTAGGGGAACTTTACTGCACCTAATGTGGGGGGAACTATACTGCACCTAATGTGGGGGAACTATACTGCACCTAATGTGGGGGAAACTATACTGCACCTAATTTGGGGGAACTATACTGCACCCTATGTGGGGAATTGTACTGCATCTCATGTGGGGGAACTGTACTGCACCTAATGTGGGGGAAACTGTACTGCACCTAATGTGGGGGAAACTGTACTGCACCTAATGTGGGGAAACTATACTGCACCTAATGTGGGGAAACTATACTGCACCCAATGTGGGGAAACAATACTGCAACTAATGTGGGGAACTGTACTGCACCTAATGTGGGGGAACTATACTGCACCTAATGTGGGGGAACTATACTGCACCTAATGTGGGGAACTATACTGCACATAATGTGGGGGAAACTATACTGCACCTAATGTGGGGGAACTGTACTGCTAATGTGGGGGGACTTGTACTGCACACCTAAAGTGGGGGGACTTGTACTGCACACCTAATGTGGGGGGACTTGTACTGCACGCCTAATGTGGGGGGACTTGTACTGCACGCCCAATGTGGGGGGACTTGTACTGCTCGCCCAATGTGGGGGGACTTGTACTGCACACCTAAGGTTGTTTGGGGGGGGGGGGGGGGAGAATTATGGCTCGTCCACACTATGAACTTCCGCCAGCAGAATTTCGTTTGTTTTCAATTGGATGCTGCTGTTCTGTGCACACTACGGAAGACACAGTGTGTGGTTGTAATTTTAGAGGGCATGATGTTTGGCAGTATAATATACAGGGTACACAGGGTTTGGCAGTATTATATTTAGGAAGCACAGTCTCTTGAAGGGTTATAATAATTGTTGTCTTTATACAGAGGATGAGGAGCGGCTAGCAAAGTGAGGAACCAATGATGTCCCGGCGTCGAACTTTACAGAGGAAGATGGAGCTGGAAGAAGACATGGCGTCTGGACCAGATGAAGAAGAAAAGGAAAGACAACAGAGAAGACGTCTCCTGTGAGTCATTTTATGTGACTTGTGTATTCTACTGACTGTCCCATTAAATCTCTCGTCACTTCTAAGTTTTGCTGTAATAATGGATGAAACTGTACCCCAATTTGAGGCTCTAGCTGTTACAAAACTACACCTCCTTTAATGCCTGAAGCTCTCCAGACATATTGGGTGTTGTAGCTTTGCAACAGCTGGAAAGAGTGACTTGAACTGAAGGGATTTTAGACCAAGCAGCCCATTTTATTTTAACGGGGGCCTGACTCCTGTGACACCCACCAAAAAAAAAAAAAAAAAGGTGACAGTCTAAAATGCCCAGGCCTATTTTTGGTCTCAGTCTGTTCCTTATTTGACAGACCCGCAACAAGTCTCAGTGGAAGGGAAGGGGGACTGTCGGGGGGGGGGGGGGGGGGGGAGGTCATCCTAATGAAGTCCCCCAGTCTTCCAGGCAGCCTTAATCTGGCTGTTTCCACTATTATCAAAGATTATTGAGCGTGGTAATTGTCTTAATAAATTAGAAATAGACTGCGCCATTAACATTACTTGTACATATTCATTAAGCCCCAAGATAGTATGTTAGCAGTATTACTGTTTGTTAGGTGAACACAGAGTTGTGATATTCATATAAAATGACTGCATGCAACGGCAGAATGTTTATTTGAGAACAGATTGTTTATCTTTAGAAAAATCCTTCAACAGACTGTTTCATTTTTCAACACAGTATCCAGGGCCCTTTAGAAACACAACAAACCTGTGTTCTGTATTATGTAAAGTCAACTTTAGCAGCCAATGCATTGGCTCCACCAAATGATTCAGTGTACTTTTCCTGACAGCCAAAAATGTGTACACATGGTTTTAAAAGCTAAGTTTCCACTTGGTTTTTTTCTGGCAGTTTTGGGAAATCTGCCACTGCAGTTTTTGAGCCAAAGTCAGAAGTGGATCCATAAGGGAGGAGAAGTGTAAGTCCTTCCTTTATATGTCATATTCCTTTTGAATACATTTCTGGCTTTGGCTCAAAAACTGCAGTGGAAGATATCCAAAAACTGCCAGAAAAAAAAACAAGCGTAAACTTAGCCATAGGGTGCGTTCACACGGGTTTTCCCCTGCGTATTTGAAAGTGGGCGGGCTCTTTTCGACTGTCCATAGCAGAAAATCCGCCGCAGTCCCTACTGACTTCAATGGGGCTTGCAGCGGATTTTCCGCAGCGTAAATTCCTCTTTGGAAAATCTGCTGTGGACAGCCGAGAAGAGCCTGCCCCCTTTCAAATACGCAGCGGAAAACCTGCAAAAACAAAGAGCGTGTGAACGCACCCTTAAAGTTGTGTTCAGGAAGAATGTTCTCTCTTGCTACACATGTGCAATATGTTTGTTTCTGGATATTTTCCTGCAGAATATTTATGTTTACAATTACAAATAAATATCATGTTCTCTTGATAGAATTCATTACAATTTTGATGTGTCTAAAACTGCTCATGAAAACGTCTGTTGAAGATACTAAAAAATGGTTCCTTTGTCCAGTTACATTACAACAAAATAATATGTATTACATTTTTTTTTTTTTCATACTCCGAAGACTAGCCTCTTAAAGATACCTTAAAGTAGTGGTTCATTCCTAGTAATAAAGAAAAATTATGTATATTTAAACCCAACATGTTATTGGAGAACAGTGAGGGGGACTACATACACACAAGATGTCTCAAATCTATTATCTATTGTTAACTGAACAATAGAGCCCATTCATTTCATTGAGAACTCAGTGATTACCTCTGAATTGGTGTAACAGTTCAGGGAAGTTAAACACTTATATTCCTCATACATTTTAGTTAAACGTTGTCTAAACCCCCCTGCTTTGGCGGGGTTGACCAACTGTCTGAAGTGTGTGTGTGTGTGTGTGTGTGGGGGGAGGGGGGGGGGCTGATTCTCAGAAGGTTTAGGCATGTTGAATTTCAACTACCTGATCCTCCACCAGAATGAAAGTTCACCCCTCCTCTATCCATTGAGTACATGTGAATGTTTAGCCATAGCGTACATTCATGTGTAAGGGTAGATTGGGAGAAATAGTGATCGTTCACATAAACATTAAGCCAACAATTTTACAGCCAGGTTCCCCTGCAGTGTACAGCTGATCACTTAGGATGTCAAATTTATTGACAACTAGAAAAGACAAAAGATACAGCGCTCCATGGTGTAATAAATGGGAGACCTGTGAGGTGGAGAGGTATATACTGACAAGGAGGCTCACCTGGTGTTGTTGTGTACCCCCATACATAACAATGGTGAGCGCATGAAGTGTCCGCAGCCAAGCCGGCAGAACAGGAGGTAATACAGAGATAAACTTCAACAGGGGTGCCGGCTTTGAGAGGCGCAGGTCACAGGACAATTAAGGTAGGTAAAAGCAAGGGTAATTTCACTGCAACGCATGCCTGATGAAGCTGCAGATGCAGTGAAACGCGTTGCATGCTGGGAGAATAAACTACCCTTGCTTTTACCTACCTTGATTGTCCTGTGACCTGCGCCTCTCAAAGCCGGCACCCCTGTTGAAGTTTATCTCCAAATTTATTGAGAAGGCCATAAAGATCTAGAGAAGTTTAAGGCTGCCAGATGCTGCTTACCATTGTGGGAAATATCAGGATTGGACAGGGAAAATTCTACCTGATCTATTCTGAACCAGAAATGAGGATGTTCGAATATCCTAATAAAAAATGGGATAATATACTTAAAAAATGGGTGGCTATAGACCCATTGGAGTAAACAGCCCCAATGCTGCGAGAAGATATTACAATATTATAGTATTACTTCTAAATAATACACAATAATGGAAATGACACCAGTCAACCTATATGTTGTAGTCACAAATGCCGATAATGATGTGATTCATTTTTCCATGCAGCGGCTGAGGAAATAGCAGTCACTGTAATAAATTATGCTTGTTAGGTTATTTTCAGGAATGTTAGCTTGTTGCTTAAAAGCTATAAATCCCCATGAAACCAATAGTTTCAGTAGCATGAGCAATAATCTCCTAAGGGAAGCAAAAAGTTGTTAACAACTAGTAATGACAGATTTCAAAAGGAATTCTTGCTTAATTAGATTATGTGACATGCACTGTAATGATGAGATAGTATCTCTCTAATTGTAGAACATGTTTGTGAAAAAAAGTTCAAAATGCTTACAAAAGCAGTTTTAAGAAGTTTCTAGCTACTGAGACTGTTTATACCAGAAACATATATTTACTGCTAGAATTATGGCATGACAACCAGTCATGTGTAAAAGACTAACTTCTATCATTGGAAACTGTTATGTATTGTATGTCTAATGCCGCTAGATGGTGCTGTAACTGGGAGGTTCTGAAATAGTAGAGCAGTGTCAGTTATTTTTATCTTTGTTGTCTCATAAGTAAAAAAAACTTGTAGATTTTTTGTTCAGTCCAAATTTTGTTTTGTTCTTTAAAGGTAAGGTCACACGACTCTGATCTGCAGGTTTTTTTTACACTGCGGATCTGCTGGTTACCCCACCCTTAGTGTGCCTTCAGCTGTTCCTCCCTGCTCACAATGGCGATCCGCCACTCTGAGCAGTCACACAGGGGCCTGCCTGTGAGTGACGGGGCCTGCATGCGCATGGTGACTAGCAAAGTCATTCGTCCTGTGTGAATGCTCGGAGCAGCGGATTGCCACTGCGAGCAGGGGGAACAGCTGGAGGCACACTATGGGTCATGTCACTGGCAAATCCGCAGCATAAAATACGCTGTGGATCCATGTATTTATAGCATATTAAAACAATACAAACTAGAGAGAAACAATTACCTCCTCCCTACCATAAAAGGACCCTAACAGGACCACGATCGAACCCTGGCACAACGGGACATACTTATTAATCATGCTAATCCATCTAGTAATGGGAGAGACAGCAGTGTCCTTCCATGCCATAATAATCACTTTATGGGTACAAAACAAGGAGAAATCTCAAGAGAATGTGCCTATGAGAGCCTGACTCCAGCCCATCAACCCCAACAGACAAACCTAAGGAGACAAAACAAAGGAAAACTCAAGATGATCCACCAGGAACTGAATCACCAGTCTCCATTTTGTTTGACCAGTAAAAAGACATACAGTGGGGATCAAAAGTTTGGGCACCCCAGGTAAAAATTTGTATTAATGTGCATAAAGAAGCCAAGGAAAGATGGAAAAAATCTCCAAAAGGCATCAAATTACAGATTAGACATTCTTATAATATGTCAACAAAAGTTAGATTTTATTTGCATCATTTACACTTTCAAAATAACAGAAATAAAAAAAATGGCATCTGCAAAAGTTTGGGCACCCTGCAGAATTAATAGCATGCACTGCCCCCTTTGCAAAGCTGAGACCTGCCAGTGTCATGGATGGTTCTCAATCATCTTCTGGGAAGACCAGGTGATGTCAATCTCAAAGGTTTTAAATACCCAGACTCATCTGACCTTGTCCCAACAATCAGCACCATGGGTTCTTCTAAGCAGTTGTCTAGAAATCTGAAACTGAAAATAGTTGACGCTCACAAAGCTGGAGAAGGCTATAAGAAGATAGCCAAAGGTTTTCAGATGTCAGTATCCTCTGTTCGGAATGTAATTAAGAAATGGCAGTCATCAGGAACAGTGGAAGTTAAAAGCAAGATCTGGAAAACCAAGAACAATATCAGACAGAACAGCTCGCAGGATTGTGAGAAAAACAATTCAAAGCCCATGTTTGACTGCACAATCCCTCCAGAAAGATCTGGCAGACACTGAAGTTGTGGTACACTATTCCACTATAAAGAGATACTTGTACAAATATGGTCTTCATGGAAGAGTCATCAGACGAAAACCTCTTCTACGTCCTCACCACAAACATTAGCGTTTGAACTTTGCAAATTAACATATAGACAAGCCTGATGCATTTTGGAAACAAGTTCTGTGGACCGATGAGGTTAAAATTGAACTTTTTGGCCGGAATGAGCAAAATTACGTTTGGAGAAGAAGGGGAACAGAATTTAATGAAAAGAACCTCTGTCCAACTGTTAAGCATGGGGGTGGATCAATCATGCTTAGGGGTTGTATTGCAGCCAGTGGCACAGGGAACATCTCACGAGTAGAAGGAAAAAATGGATTCAATAAAATTTCTGCAAATTTTGGATGCTAACTTGATGCCATCTGTGAAAAAGCTGAAGTTAAAGAGAGGATGGCTTCTACGAATGGATAATGATCCTAAACACACCTCGAAATCCACGGGGGATTACATCAAGAGGCGTTTTGCCATGGCCTTCACAATCTCCTGATCTCAACATAATTGATAATCTATGAATAGACCTTAAAAGAGCAGTGTGTGACAGACAGCCCAGAAATCTCAAAGAACTGGAAGACTTTTGTAAGGAAGAATGGGCAAAGATACTTCAAACAAGAATTGAAAGACTCTTGGCTGGCTACAAAAAGCATTTACAAGCTGTGATACTTGCCAAAGGGGGCACTACAAGATATTGACTCTGCAGGGTGCCCAAATTTTTGAAGATGCCATTTTTTTTGTTTTCTGTTATTTTGAAAGTGTAAATGATGGAAATAAAATCTAACTTTTGTTGATATATTATAAGAATGTCTAATCTGTAATTTGATGCCTTTTGGAGATTTTTCCATTTTCCTTGGCTTCTTTATGCACATTAATACAAATTTTTATCTGGGGTGCCCAAACGTTTGATCCCCACTGTATACCAATGTTGTTGCATCATATTAATTATCAATTTCAACACATAACAGAAACCTTAGTAAATGTATAATCTGGACAGAAGATTGTCCCACCTGAACATTACATGGCCATTGACTATTATGATATTCTTGGCTACATGCCTTATGTGAAACATAACACAAACAGTAAATACAGTTTAGCCTGAAAAGACTGTTACTGAATGAAAGTGAATTTTTCAGGGGTGAATAACGTGTCTCTAGGCCACCTGAACTCTATGGGGAAGATTTATCAAAACCTGTCCAGAGGAAAAGTTGCTGAGTTGCCCATAGCAACCAATCAGATCGCTTCTTTCATTTTTCAGAGGCCTTTTCAAAAATGAAAGAAGCAATCTGATTGGTTGCTATGGGCAACTCAGCAACTTTTCCTCTGGATAGATTTTGATAAATCTCCCTCTATGTGTCCCTGAAACATTGTTCTTCTGAGAAAGTACAAGAGGTGTCAAGCTCATTGGATGCAGTAAAAGGAGTACTTTTATTCTATAAAAACATCAGCATACAGTATACAAATACTGGAGTCTTAAAGCCTGTAAACTAACCACACATTAATAGTTCTCTAAAGACATCACGAGCAAGAGATGTTACAACAAGTCTAAAAGCACTTTGCAAAATCTAGTTTGGAATCAGTATACACAAACGTCTATAGCAAAAGACATAAAATGCAAATGGTATTCATCTAAACAGAAAGCAATAAGTGATAATATGCCTCCTATCACCATTGATCAAAAAACAAAATTTATTTTTCTGAATAAAAGTGTACACAGAATAATGCACTTTATTTTAGTAGGTCAGGATCAAATTCTACCCTAAACTCATCCCTTATGTCTGTCTTGTATCGGGAACGAACATTCAGTAAGATTCTAGATTATGTCTTAAGTCGCCTCTTCCTACTCTTTCTACCTGTTGCAAAAGTTACAAAACTTCCCAATTGTGGTACTCAAGAAAGTGTTTGGACAATGCCGATATTAAATTAAGAACCTCTGGCATCTGAAATATAATATATAACAAAGATAGATTAGCCCCTTAATGACACTGCCTATTTTGGCCTTAAAGGGGTATTCCGTGATTTCTTTTTGTTTGACTGTGCAACAGGAACTGTAAAATTAGTGTAGTTCATCATATAGTGTCTGTACCTGTGTTTGATGGTTGGTCTCACAATTCTTAAGTGATCTTTGCCCTGATGCTCATTTTAGTAGAATACAAAATTAATGTTGTCTCAGCTTTCCCCAGTTTGCAGTGCAGCCCAATACATTACATCACTAGTCAGATGTTGAGAGGGTACGTGTCTGTGCTTTAATGGGTTGAGTGACCATTGGGTGAGAGGGAGATCATTCTCCACAGGGCTGCAGGAAATTGTAGTTTTAATCACAGCACGCATGGAAGGGAGCTCAGATGTGCTGCAATGCGTGGGATGACTAATGTGTGGGAGGGAGAAAAGTGACCTCACATGGATCCTGGGACTTGTAGTTGGAGGAAATGAACTCTAACAGGAAATACACATTTCACAAAAACAAAGCAGCATTATGGTAGACTCACAAAACAGTCATTTAGCCCAAAGAAAGACATGAATCCTTCCTAAGCATGTCAATTACTGTCTGGCAGCTAAGTACTAAAGTCACCTTTATGTTGGATAGCCCCTTTAAGGTCCAAGGCCAATTTTTCCAAATTGACCTCACTTTAAGTGCTAATAACTTTGGGATGCATTCATTTATTCAAATGATTCTGAGACAGTTTTTTCATGACACTTTGTACGTTATGTTAGTGATAAATTATAATCAACACCATCAGCTTATAACTTTAAAAAGTTAACCAACACATGCAGTAAAAAAATTAACACACATGGGTACAAACTAAAGATACTAAACTGTTTGTTCCGTATGATGATACTGTACAGTGTGGTCTATATTGCAATGCTGTACAGTATGGTTAGAATCACCATACACCATATAAACCATACATACTGGTTTAATATTTTTACTATGGAATACATTAAAAGTTTTATGAGTAATACTTATCTATTCTAATTGGTGGTGTTTTGATGCAGTGTTTTTGTTTTTCTATTTTTTGTACATGAATATGGGGACATTTATATTGCCTGTGCTTCTGTTAACAGTATTCAATGAAGTACTATTCAGCAGCCACACGGACATGGGCTGCCTTAGCTATATGCTACTTCTGCGGTCACACAGGGCACCTGCTGCCCTACACCACCAGGGATGGAGATGATAACCTTTACTCAATTAGATTGATACTATTATTATGCTATGTGGCTCTGTATATATACGGTTGCTTTGCTGCTTATATTTAGCATCAAGGGTCTGATATTATTTTACAGATTTGGGGTCTGATACTCTAGGTGTCTGGTCTGGGACCTAAATAAATGTATCAATCTGTAGTAACTTATCAGTGCTTTGCTGTTTGTTACATTATTACTGAACCTTAAATTTGACTTATTGGTCAGGTTGTTTTTTTTCCACGTGGATTGACAGAAAAAGGTGTCCTTGCCTTTAATGTAAATGTTCACCTTTAATGTAAATGTTCACCATTGAAACATTTACTGTGGGACTTAGCTATTTCTAGTTATGTCCTGTGCATCATAGGTTTCCCTCATGGTCATACACCTGAAGAGTCAGAATAAAAAGCCGGGCGATGGGCACAAAATTGCAATTTTGCACAGGGAACTGCACAGTCTAATGCCAGTCCTGCACAAGGATCATAGGCAACTGGTGTCTGAAAACAAATCATTGACTTCTATGGAAGGCATTAAGGTCACTATACCGGATGGAGAAGAGAAGCTGTCTCCATTTTGTGATTCTAAGTCATCTGTATATAGTTGTTACCTTTTATAATAATCCTGCCTGTGATAATAATAGAATGACTGCTTAGAAGTATACTCTACTGGACAAGTGTTGGCCTACTGCAAGGCTTATTGGTTAGAGTGACAGATGCGAGATTTCAGAATTATATCCCAACATAGAGTGGAAACTATAAATGACTGATGTAAACAACTGCTCATTTTCTGATGATAAATTATTTTTAAGAATGACAGAGATATCGGTAGCTGAGACCAAAATTTGTTTGTCTATGGCCAACCCTGTGATCAAATTGAAATAGGCAGCATTAAGAAAATATACACTTTCAGCAAGAAATGTGTCAGATTCTTTCTTTCTACTTTCAATAAAAGTCTGATTTTAATACTTGAATACATATATACCCTTATGATGTTTGGCGCCTGAAGCTTTCCTTTCTTGAAATGCAGGTCTGTACTCTACCTCTTTACTTTTAAGTCTCTAATGACTGAAGTTATCCTTTGAAATTGCAGTCAAAAGCAAAGCCTACTGTATAATACTTATGGGATATCCAGACACATGGTATCATAGCTGCCACTCTCTTTAAAGCCACCAGTTGACAATGTTCCCGTATTCAGCCTTAGATAGACTAGACTTCAAACTTAGATAAACAATAAAATACACAGATCCAAAGAATGTGTGTCTAGACTTATGATAAATCCATTAATGAAAACCAAGGCCTTAAGATGAATTGATTTATACTATTCATTGACTTCAAATGTGTGGAATATTTTAAGCTGCAATAAGTTTATGGCAAAAATCTGCTCATATTTTACTCTTCACGCACAGCCAGTTCAAATTGTAGACTGATATACAGTACTTTAAATGTATTCCTGCAACAGCCAATGCTATAGCAGTCTAGGAATATTATTATAAATCTTATCTTTAAAATACACCCATAATGCATGTTATAAACTACTTAAAGGGGTTATCCACCATAAGGTGATTTCAGTACTTACCTATGTGGCTAAATGGCTGTGTTGTGAGCCATCCATCACACTGCTGCTTTCTTTTTTTTTTTTATGGCTATTTCCTGTTAGAGTTCCCTCCCTCCAACTACAAGTGCCAGGATCCCTTGTGTGTATGTGAGGTCACTTTTCTTCCTCCCACACATCAGCCCCCCCACCATTTGCAACACAACTGAGCTATGCATGCTGTTAATTAAACTACAACCTGAAGCCCTGTAAAGAATGATCTCCTTTCCACCCAGCGTAGCAGACCGGCTTCCTTTCAACACCTGACTAGTGGTGTGTGTATCCTATTTAGGTATATTAGGGTTATACAAGTAGTGTAGACTTCAATAATTCTAGACCTCGACTGGAGAACCAAAAAGTAACTGCAGAATGCAATGGCTATGCCTTCTAAGCTTTAGAAGCATACAATTAAAAGGTCATTTCTAGTAATTGGGGCAAAATGTATATGCACTTCTTGGAAAAAATTCTAAACTCTGACCAGAAGTGGTGGGGTAAAAAACAAGATTAAATAAAACAATCTATAAATTTAGAAATTGTCAAAATTTAGTAATTTCTGATTTTAACTTTGCTGTTCCTAAATGTATCTAAATCATTGTGTAAATTAAATTCTGGCCTAGTCCTGCAGATGACCCCTATGAGTGCTTGGGCTTCTTCGTCTCTTCATTGTGCTGATTAGATGTTACTGCCATGTGACAGCTCAATGGACATAAAGACTGAGAGCGGGGCAAAAAGCTGGTGGTCTTTTCAAGCCTGTGAGTACATTAAAATATTTGTGTTTCCTGACATCTTGTAAAGTAAAGATTTTCTTTTGTAATGTCCCATGGATGGGCCATAATTAGAGGTTATGTTCATATTACATGAAATCTCGATGGATATGATGTCACTGCCTTTAGATCAACAGTGGAGATAGCAGCAGGCCGTGGTGCTGGAAACAGTCTTCTTCAAGACTGTGAGGATACTGAATTTATTTTATTTTTTTTCTGACCTAATGCACAGTAGGATCTCAGAAAACCTTTTTAAAGGGATGGACTAAAAATAACTCCTGTCCAAGTATTGAAAGAAGGCGGTCACACTGGCATACCAGATATGTCTAGGCATTACATGGATGGGTACTACTGTTTGGAATGTCATACTGCAAATGTAAGCCAAAATACAGCTTCTCTTGGCCGATAACAGCTGATTACCAGATTGAGAGAATCTAAGTCGCTATACTATGAGACAACACCTGCATTATAAATACCTTAAAGGGAAAGTATCACCTAGATTTATTTAACCGATCAGAGCCAGATACTGATACATGTTCTCTTTTGCAGTTATTTTTTATTTCATTTTTAGTACATTATGTCCCTCTTCAGACTCGGGCCGGCCAGCCAACCAGAGACGCAGAGGAGGGCGGGGTAAGTGAAACCTCCCTATGTAATGAAGAAAACGGTGCCCTGAAGCAGAATGTGACCCTCCGCATAGGGACACAGTTGAGGGAATGTAGTGGGAATGGAATGAGAGGAAGTGGCCTGCAAAGCAGAAATCTGTGTCCCTGTGCAGAGGGTCACATTCCGCTACAGGGCATAGTTTTCTTCATTACACCGGCATTTAGCGCTGCTTGCCCGAAGCAGCGCTGAATGTCTGAAGAAGTTACCTGCCCGGCACCTCACACCGGAACTGGACGTCGGGTAATACAAATTACATCTTCCTGGTGCGAGCTGTGTCGGCCGCCCGGCGCCCCTGTTGCTATGGCGCCCTGTGCGGCCACACAGCTCGCACACCCCTAAGGCCAGCCCTGTTAGTGACGGCTGCCATTATCTGTCATTAATCTCTTACTGTATGTGTCGTGATCAATAGCGATCCCAGCATATAAGTGTCGCAATCACTGTCCCTCTAACTGATTAACACCCCCGCAACATATGTGGGGTACGATCAGTTTGTTTGCTTGCCAGAGGTCATTTCACCTCCTCCGTGTGGGGCTCTGCTCCAATCTGCTGATAGAGTCTGCTGCTCAGTAGATGGCCGGTAACACTATATGCAATAGCATAGCATTATTCAGTTTTTGCAATCTATTGATTGCATTTAAAAGTCCCCTATGTGGACTTAAAAAGTGTACATAAAAATGATAACATTAAAAATAAATTTAAAAAAATTTAAAAATACAATAGAAATTTGATAATACATATACGCAAAAAAAACATTATATGAAAAAATAATGTTTATGATCCTGTACGATGAATGGTGTAAATGTTAAAAAAAAAACAAAAAACAAAAGTTAAAATAGGTGATCTTTGGTGAAATCAGATCCCAGAAAAAAAGTGATAAAATGAAATCCATCAAAAGTTGAAAAATTGCAGTTTTCTTTTTAATCCCCCACCCCCCAATAATATTTTTTTGTTGCGCTGTACATTTTATGGGAAAATGAAAAGAGTCATTACAAAGTAGAATTGGTCATGCAAAAAACAAACCCTCATATGGGTCTGTGAATGGAAAAATGTCTCTTAAAAGGAAAAGAAGAAAAAAAGGAAATGTGCTGTGTCCTTAAGGGGTAAACATTTTTGATAAATAATCTAAATGTGCAGCTTAAAATACATTTCCAGGAATTGCCTTTACTGTTTTTCTGACTTTACACCAAACAACCATATCATATTATAATCATTATTTGGCTATTATACGTAGATGCTTAAGTTCCCTAAAATATTATTCTTCCAGTAAATATATTGCTTGGGTTAGTAGGTATACTTCTTCTAAACATTGAATTGGCTTTAATGATTAAAGAGATAGAAGCCCTGATGAGCAGTGAAGACACAGAATCACAAGTTTATGGGAGCTGGTGCTTTAACATCTGTAAAGCATTTAGTGTAGTCACTAAGAACATTCAGAAATGAGAAAAAAAAACATGCACACTTTTATTTTTTACATAAAATAACATTCTCACAAGAAAAAAAGAACATAACATTGTCAGCCATTCCAAAACAGAACCATTAAATAGTATCTATTTTCTAAGCTTGTTTGGAAAAACAGACACTATGCAGTTTTTTTCAACTTTCAGTCAACTTTCAGCTAAGGATAATAATAATTTAAATTAATGTTACAAGACAAATGGTACTTTTTGGATTAATGTTCACGGCACTGGATTTATATCCTATCACTGTAATCTAGAAGAGAAATGTGTAAGACCTGGTACCTTGATTATTATATAATTACTACCTAACCTAAAACCTTTCCATCTTAAACTAATAGAGTGTTTCCATTAACTCTGGTCTCATTTTAGCTTTCTAATTCTGAAAACATAAATTTCAATTACATTTATTGAAATTGTATTCATTTATTATTTTAGATCAAATGCAATAGCTTAGCATTTTTCAGTGTTACAAATATGAATATTGAATGTAAAAGTCCTCTATGGGTACTTAAAAAGAGTAAATAAAATGATTTAAAAAAATACTGAAATATTTTTTAACACCTTAACCCCTTAAGGACTCAGGGTTTTTCCGTTTTTGCACTTTCGTTTTTTCCTCCTTACCTTTTAAAAATCATAACCCTTTCAATTTTCCACCTAAAAATCCATATTATGGCTTATTTTTTGCGTCGCCAATTCTAATTTGCAGTGACATTAGTCATTTTACCCAAAAATGCACGGCGAAACGGAAAAAAAAATCATTGTGTGACAAAATCGAAAAAAAAACGCCATTTTGTAACTTTTGGGGGCTTCCGTTTCTACACAGTGCATATTTAGGTAAAAATTACACCTTATCATTATTCTGTAGGTCCATACGGTTAAAATGACACCCTACTTATATAGGTTTGAGTTTGTCGCACTTCTGGAAAAAATCATAACTACATGCAGGAAAATGTATACGTTTAAAAATGTCATCTTCTGACCCCTATAACTTTTTTATTTTTCCACGTACGGGGCGGTATGAGGACTAATTTTTTGCGTCGTGATCTGCAGTTTTTATCGGTATGATTTTTGTTTTGATCGGACTTTTTGATCACTTTTTATTCACTTTTTAATGTTATAAAAAGTGACCAAAATACGCTTTTTTGGACTTTGGAATTTTTTTGCGAGTACGCCATTGACCGTACGGCTTAATTAATTATATATTTTTATAGTTCGGACATTTACGCACGCGGCGATACCACATATGTTTATTTATTTATTTTTTTACACTGTTTTATTTTTTTTATGGGAAAAGGGGGGTGATTCAAACTTTTATTAGGGAATGGGTTAAATGACCTTTATTAACACTTTTTTTTTTACTTTTTTTTTGCAGTGTCCATAGGGACCTATAACACTGCACACACTGATCGCTCATCCTGATCACAGGCGTGTATTAACACGCCTGTGATCAGCATTATCGGCGCTTGACTGCTCCTGCCTGGATCTCAGGTACGGAGCAGTCATTCGTCGATCGGACACCGAGGATGCAGGCAAGAGCCCTCCCGCTGTCCGATCAGCTGTTCGGGATGCCGCGATTTCACCGCGGCGGTCCCGAACAGCCCGACTGAGCAGCCGGGATACTTTCAGTTTCACTTTAGAAGCGGCGGTCAGCTTTGACCGCTGCTTCTAAAGGGTTAATACCGCACATCGCCGCGATCGGCGATGTGTGGTATTAGCCGCGGGTCCCGGCCGTTGATTAGCGCCGGGACCGACGCGATATGATGCGGGATCGCGGCGCGATCCCGCTTCATATCGCGGGAGCCGGCGCAGGACGTAAATATACGTCCTGCGTCGTTAAGGGGTTAAAGGGTACTCCAGTGGAAAATATATATATAGTTTTTTAATCAACTGGTGCCAGAAAGTAAAACAGATTTGTAAATTACTTCAGAGGAAGTTGTATTTCTTTCAGTCTGACCACAGTGCTCTCTGCTGACATCTCTGTCCATGTCAGGAACTCTCCAGAGTAGAAGCAAATCCCCATAGCAAACCTCTTCTGCTCTGGACAGTTCCTGATACGGACAGATGTGCCAGCAGAGCACTGTGGTCAGACAGAAAAGAACTCCAGAAAGAGATACAAATTATTCTGAAGCATACAGCAGCTGATAAGTACTGGAAGGATTAAAGCATACCTGTCATAGTGCAAAAAAAAAAGTGATATGTTACTCAGTACCTAATCCTGATTGTGTACATATAGTTTTTATGTCTAGGACCTATATATCCCTAACAAATAGCATTTATATGTTGCTCATTTGCTTTGTCTTCTTGCCTTATGGTGGGGGCATGTCCGTCTCTCTCCCTCACTGTGGATGGCTTATCTGCTCTGAGTCTGGGAGCAGCCTGACAGTCTGCAAATCACTGCACAGTAGTTTTTATGCATACATTTTCTATCTGTTCCTAATAAAGCTGGATGCAAATCAACATAGCTGTCACTACAGTATGTTTGTCATAGAGTCTAAAAGTCTGATCAGCTTCTTTGTCATTCAGGAGTCAGAGAAAGCTTTGGCTGTTCAAGCATGCTGGGAGTTGTAGTTTAGGAATAAAATAAGTGTATATTGAAAAAAGTCATCTTATCAGTAGTACTACAAAATATAAAAAGTTTTTCAGAATGACAGTGCCTCTTTAAGATTTTTAAATAGAAATAATTAAAAAATCTGTTTAACTTTGTGGCATCAGTTGATGCATGGTGTATGCCCTGTGCTCGCTCCTGGTCTATGATGCATACTGAGGAGCTGAGCTGCTCCACTTTTTCCTATGCACAGGTTTTGATAAATCTCCATTGTGACTTTACCAATGTAAAGTAGTACTAAGTACTTCTTTGCACACATGATGACTGTCGTCTACATGAAGATGACATGTCACTTTGCAATGTCACACTATATTATCCTTAGCACTCAAAAAGCACTTCAGTGTGTAATTGTCCCTGATTGGCTGAGGCGCACACACATCTCCCTCATCTATATGCACTGCTTCTATAACAACAAAAATAGAAAAACATCCACCATTTGAATTTTGATCTACTTGCTTCTCAGCATAATTTCAAAAACTAACAGGTTGTTAATATACATTTTGATCAAAAAGTACAACCCTACCCGCCACGTCAAGGCCACCTAGTTAGAGTGGGTGCTTAACCGGACACTGGCGTAGCGCCGGGTGGCGACCACTGCCTCCGAGAAACAAAGCTCACCGGGGGAATGACCCAGTGGCCAGGCAGCCCCATTGCTGCCCGACCAAGCCCCTGGTTTTGGGCCACCCCACCCCACAGACAAAGCATCACAGAAATAATGGCTGCTACAGAGAACCACAACAGTGTGAAACCATGTGACCTGTGACCTGCTTAGCTCTCTGAAGGCAGCTCCTCCACAGCTCACACAGGAAACAAGCTCAGGGGCTGATGGGTGTAGTTTTCTGCAGCTCTTAGCTCCCAGCGCAAACCAGGAAGTACTGGGATGGGATGCCTTCAAAGTTTTTATTTTTATCACTTTTGGGCAGATATCTCCTTTAACAAAAGTAAACTAAATGAACAGAATCATTTTTTTCCACTGTGCACATGTCAATTATTTTCTTCTTAGTAGTAAGTTCCAGCAAGACTTATGACCTTCCTGGTGCCACTTGTGCAAACAACTGCTTATGTTAACAGCTGAGGATCTACACGCAATGGAACAACACTCATACCAAATAAAATGTTGTGGATTTTTGGAAGAAAGTTTAGCAGAGCAACGTTAACCATTAGAACAATAAAACTATTTAACATGTGTAAGGATTTCTCCCAGGGGATAGCTCCGGGATCGTTCTTGACACCGCCACAGGACACATTTTCACTTCAATCAGCAGGCAAACAACAGTACTTTATGCCATTTCGGCCCCTCGCCAGCTTTATTAAATAGGTTGCAGGATAAACAAAAACATAACACAGGAACAAACAACTACACAATCCAGCATGCCCTGACTATCCACTGGTGGGCTTTTCCAGCCAGTTAAACAAATGACTCATGCAACCTTCTACTCACTGTTCACACACAATGTTTGCAACCTCTTGCAAAGTCTCATCCATACTTCACATTTGGGGCCACTCACAGCTCGGGCTGTGTGTTCTTCATCAGGACCCCTGCCTCCCCCTACAGCCACCTTGCTGTCTTCTGGGAAGAGCCCAGATTATTCTGTTTGACTTCCTTTTAAACACACTTCCCCTTTCTGCTACCTCATTAATTAGGCCACAGGTGGAGGTTTCTCCAGGGATAGCTAGGGAAATACACCCTTTCCTTGCCACACAGTCACACAAGACAAATACAAACTACAATACAAGTGGACATTTTCTTTACCATGTCAAACTCTCAGTTCAGTAGATTCAACGTCTCCGTGACTGTCCCTTTTATGTAAGTGTTTAAAAGAGCTTTACTTTGTTTCCTACTGTTATATAGATAGCAGGAGAAATGAACTTCTGAATGTTTCATCATCAGCCTTTTTATTGAGTTTATTTTGTTTCAAGCTGAAACCGAGTGTAAAAATAAGTATTATACACTGGTAAAAAAAAAATAAAGGGAACACTTAAATAACACAATGTAACTCCAAGTCAATTACACTTTTGTGAAATCACACTGTCCACTCAGGAAGCAACACTGATTGACAATCAATTTCACATGCTGTTGTGCAAATGGAACAAACAACAGGTGGAAATTATAGGCAATTAGCAAGACACCCCCAATAAAGAAGTGGTTCTGCAGGTGGTGAATACAGACCACTTCTCAGTTTCTATGCTTCCTGGCTAATGTTTTGGTCACTTTTGAATGCTGGCACTGCTTTCACTCTAATGGTAGCATGAGACAGAGTCTACAACCCACACAAGTGGCTCAGGTAGTGCAGCTCATCAATGGATGGCACATCAATGCCGGCTGTGGCAAGAAGGTTTGCTGTGTCTGTCAGCTTAGTGTCCAGAGCATGGAGGCACTACCAGGAGACACCAACAGCGTGCAGGAAGTTTGGCATTTGCCAGAGAACACCAAGATTGGCAAATTTGCCACTGGTGCCCTGTGCTCTTCACAGATGAAAGCAGGTTCACACTAAGCACATGTTAGAGATGAGACAAGAGTCTGGAGACCCCATGGAAAACTTTCTGCTGCCTGCAACATCCTTCAGCGTGACCAGTTTGGAGGTGGGTCAGTAATGGTGTGGGATGGCATTTCTTTGGGGGGGCCGCACAGCCCTCCATGGGCTTGCCAGAGGCAGCCTGACTGCCATTAGGTACTGCTAGACTTCATGTGGCTGGAGTGTGTCAGCAGTTCCTGCAAGAGGAATGCATTGATGATATGCACTGGCACACCTGTTCCCCGTACCTGAATCTGATTGAGCACATCAGGGACATCATGTCTCGCTCCATCCACCAACGCCACATTGCACCACAGACTTTCCAGGAGACCCTCAGGAGACCATCGTCACCTCATCAGGAGCATGCCCAGGCGTTTTAGGGAGGTCATATGGGCACGTGGAGGTCACACACAGTACTGAGCCTCATTTTGACTTGTTTTAAGGACATTACATCAAAGTTGGATCAGCCTGTAGTGTGGTTTTCCACTTTGATTTTGAGTGTGACTCCATATCCAGACCTCCATGGGTTGATAAATTTGATTTCCATTGATAATTTTTGTGTGATTTTGTTGTCAGCACATTCAACTATGTAAAGACGAAAGTATTTCATAAGATTAGTTCATTCATTCAGATCAGGGATGTGTTATCTTAGTGTTCCCTTCATTTTTTTGAGCAGTGTATATTTTCTTTCCGAATTCTCTGGAGGAAATTATTTTACCACTTCCTCATTCTCCCCATGCTAAAATTAAGCTTTGTAAACAATACTGTACGCAAAAAAACTGTTTAAGAATCTGTAGGTGATGGGCTAAGCAAGAGATAGACCAAGATCTCAGCTTTTCAAAGAGTACAGCTTATGGTATTATCTTGGCCCAAGATAAGCACATTGCTACAGCTGTCTCAGGTATGAAGGGGGCCTACTCATGACTGCATGTTTCAGCTCCTGTCACAGATGTTCAGTCAGATTTAGATCAGGGCTCATAGAAGGCCACTTCAGAATGGTCCAATGTTTTGCTCTTTTTTGGGTATTTTTAGCTTTGTCTTTTGGGTCATTATCCTGTTGGAGGACCCATGACCTGCAACTGAGACCAAGCTTCCTGACACTGGACAGCATATTCCATATGATAGTCTTGAGTTTTTATTGAAACATGTACAGATACAAGGCACCATGTGCCAGAGGCAGAAAAGCAGCCCCAAAACATAACCAAGTCTCCTCCATTCTTCACAGTAGGTACATTGTTCTTTTCTTTGCATGCTTCATTTTTCGTCTGTGAACAAAGAGCTGATGTGACTTGTCAAAAAGCTCTGTCCAAATTATATTCCCCCAGAAGCTATATGGCTTATCAATATGTATTTTAGCAAATTCCAGTCTTGCTTTTTTTATGATTTACTTTTAACAGTGGTGTCCTCCTCGGTCATCATCAGTTAAGTCAACTTTGGCTAAAACAGTGACGGATGGTGCAATCTGACACTAATGTACCTTTACCTTGAAGTTCACCTCTAGTTGCTCTGGACTCGTTGGTTATGACTCGTGTAATCCATATTTTGATTTGTCATCAAGTTCCCTCTTACAGCAACGTCCATGACCTTAAACCTCTAAATAATATGTGCAAATGTAGTCAAGTGCACATAAAGCTGCTTGGAGATGGTTTTATATTTTCTTTCTAATCTCCTGAGACAACTCTCTCCATGGCTTGTGGTCTACACCATGATACAACAGGGATGGAAGCCACCAACTGTTTAGCAGAATTAGCAGAATACCTGGCGGAAAACATAGCGTCAGAGGCAGGATTTTTCCTAGGTGGTAATAAATCCCAGTTTAACACCCCCCCCCCCCCCCAGGGAGTACCTTAGATATTTTTTCAAAGATCAGTCATGCAAGAAGTGAAAGCATTGATATATCCTTTCCCGAAACCAAATATTTGAGATAGAGAGAGAAGTAATTTACAATGATTAGCTACTCAGAAAGAAATTATGGTATCAAGGGCGGATAAGGGAGGGGCAATAGTGGTCTGGTACTAGAAAGATTATGACCAAGAAGTACAGAACCAACTGGAAAATTTGATGGTATATGAGCATCTAAAAAATGACGCCACACTTAAAATACCGAACAAGATTCAGTCCCTACTAAGGAAATACATAGGGGGTTATATCGGAGACAACTGCAACAAAACTTTTTCCAGTCAATCCAAAACATCCTTACTGGTACATACTCCCAAAAATACATAAGTCACTGAGCCAACCCCCGGGACGGTCTATCATCTCGGGGATTGGCTCAGCCACCGAGGCATTATCCAGATACCATGATTGGTTATTGTCCCCCCTACTTAAACATATGCCCACCCACCATAGGGACGCAGGGGACCTCATTAAAATCCTTTCTGATTTTCACTGGCCAGATACCTATTCACTAGCCTCCATAGATGTTAAAGCCTCTATACCCGCATCCCTCATGATGCGGGTATAAAGACAACTAGGTAGGTATTAATTGATGCAGATAAATCAATGGAGTTCAGTGATTTCGTTAGTGATTCTCTCCGGGCCATTTTTGAAAATAACACTTTCCAGCAGAATGTAAACTGGTAGACAGAGACAGGGAAAAGCAATGGTCACTCCCATTTCTTGCCCATTCTCTAACATGTTTCTGTCTGTACTGGAGAGAAGATATATTTTCACACAGCAAAACCCATTTGTAAAGTATATCAAACTTATACTTCGCTTTGTCGATGATATTTTTGTCATATGGGAAGGGGTTGAAGACATTTTCACTGAGTTCGTATAATACATGAATGTGAATAATATGAATATGACATTTACTAAGTGTTTTGGAGGCAAGTCCCTTGAATTCCTGGATACTAAGATAGAAATCCAAGATGGCCAATTAGTTACCTCAGCATATAGGAAGGGGATAGCTCAGAATGCTCTTCACTTTGATAGCTCCCACCCTTATGACGTGAAGAAGAACATACCATACAGCCAATTTGTACGGCTTAAACACATAAACAATAACCCTGAAGTTTATTTATCTCAAGTAGAGTATCTTAAAAAGAAATTGAGAGATAGGGGTTAACCCCATCATTTAACTGAAGAAGCCTTCAATAGAGTGGAACAGAAATCTCGTAGTGAGCTCCTGTTTGATAAAAGAAACAAACATCAGAAGCAAGAGAGATTTGTGTTCTCGTTCAAAAATACTCCTTTAAAAACGATATTTGTTTATTATCGAACAGGACCTGCAGTTAGCAGAGTATGCAAAGAATGGTCCATTAATCACACATAGATGGAACCACATGGTAGGGGATTTTCTGCATAGCCAGATGAACCAAAAAGTAACAAAAAAGAACTGGCTAAATAAATTACATCAAACAGGGAATCACAGATGCGGCAATTGCTCATTCTGTGAATACAACCTGGCACAATCTTCATTCAGAGTAGAAGGTAATATGATTACAGTCAAACATCTTCTTACATGTCAAACTATTTTAGTTGTTTATGTGATATTATGACCATGTGGATTTTTCTACATATGCAAGACTAAGAAAAAGCTACATATACGCATCAAAGAACATTAGAGCTCATTAAGAACAAAAGTAGGAGCTACATGTCTCATTTCACATATAAAACGGTGTCATCATAACGATCCTAGGAGCATTAACTGGTTGCCGTCTAAGGACGAGCTGGCTCGGGTTGGGAGCCTGCGCCATACCGGCCGGCCCTCAGCTGATTCTTGTAGCTGGGGGGCACCGCTAATAGCTGACATGCAGTGATCGCCACGGGCGGCTATTAACCCTTTAGATTGCCACTGTCAAAGCTGACAGCAGCATCTAAAGGCAGCTTTAGAGGGCTACTCTGGGCCCTATGAATCTTATCCCCTATCCAAAGGATAGGAGATAAGATGTCTGATCTGGGGGGTCCCGCCACTGTGGACCCCTGCAATCTCTCATCCAGACACCCACCTGTGGCAGCTGCACAGAGCGATGTTTGCTCAGTGTCTTAAGGGTCACGACTACCCCTACGGGGCCGGAGTTGCGTGACATCACGACTCCCCTTGTGACGTCACGTCCCACCCCCTCAATGCAAGTCTATGGGAGGGGGCGTGATATGTAAACATAATAAAATTAACATGTGGTATCGCTGCGTGTGCAAATGTCCGAACAATAAAAATATAACGTTAATTAAATCGCAGGGTCAATGGCGTTTACGTAAAAAAAATACCAAAGTCCCAAATTGAATATTTTTGGTCACTTTGTATACCCAAAAAAATGTTATAAAAAGCAAACATGGTACCATCAAAACAAACATGGTACCAATAAAAACTTAGATCACGGAACAAAAATGAGCCCTCATACATCCCTGTATACGGAAAACTAAAAAAGCTATAGGGGTCAGAAGATGACAATTTTACACACACTAATTTTGGTGCATGTAGTTATAATTTGCTTTAGGTAGTAACATAAAATAAAACCTATAAAAATTTGGTAACCTTGTAACCGTATGGATATACAGAATAAAGATAAGGTGTCATTTTTACCGAAAAGTTCACTGCATAGTAAGAAGCCCTCAAAATTTACAAAAGGGTGAGTTTTTTTTACATTTTGCCCCACAAATATTTTTTTTCTGGTTTCACCATAGATTTTATGGTGAAATGATTGCTGTCATTACAAAGTAAAATTGGTGGCGCAAAAAACAAGCCCTCATATGGGACTGAGGGTGGAAAATTTAAATAGTTATGATTTTTAGAAGGTGAGGAGGAATAAACAAAAGTGCAAAAATTAAAAATGACTATTCCTCCTCCATTGTGACGGGGCTGAAAAAAAAATTAAAATAAAATGTTACAGCTGATTGGTCCCGTCTTCTGCCTTCTTCCTGTGCACTGATCATCACAAGGCACTCAGCCTTTCACTGGCCGAGGCTTGACATCGCTGTGGCGGGTGATGAGGCTGAGCATCGTGTGACGACCCGTGCACACGGAAGAAGTCGGGATCGGAGGAACGATCAGCTGACCTATTGAAGTCAATGGTAGCAAAATCCACTGCAGATTTTCCAATTCCGCAGGTAATCCGCCCTTGTGAACAGACCCTAAAGCATATTTTCTGCTGCAGATTTGCTTAGCAGATTGGGCTACCCGTTGAAGTCAATGGGCAGCAAAATTTGCAGCACCAGATCTGCAGGAAAAATATGCATGTGTGAACGTACCCTAATGCTGACAAGGGAAGAAAACTAACTTTCTTGTTTTAGTGTTCTTGAAACGGGCTTGTTATGTGGTTTAGTTCATTAGTTAAGTCGACTCCTTCTACATTACAATAGATGAGGGGCTGTCTTATTTATGAGGGGTGGACATGTTCCCTGAAACTGAGAGGACTGTAGAGAACAAGGTGCAGGGACATTGGGTAGGACTGCAAGTGTAGGAGTAAAAAAGCAGGGTTGACGGGGTTATGTTTTGTGTATTACAAAAATTGTTAAACTCCAATTAAAGCGATCTGATGAGATTATAAACAAATATATCTGATATTGTGCAGGAATTAGCACCCCATCATAAAAGAGATATTTATCATTGGTCATTATTTATTTACTGGCTCATTATTTATTTATTGGATCTCAACTGTTCCAGTTTCGTACCGATGCACATACAGATTTTTCACTTTGATTCTGTAGGCAATGCTGCATTATCCAGTTATGTACAATCCATATTATAATTGCATTTAGTTTTCTTATTTTTCTCACCTTCATAAATGTCCAATAATTATGTTTTCAGTACTATTCCACGTTGAGAACAAGAACAGAGACATTACAATTATTAACATACCACACAGAACACGGGTCACTGAGCTGGAGGCCAAAAAAATATTGTAAAACTTTATATAATTAAAACATAACACAAGTATCATCTTGTACATGGTTATATTTCTGACCTGCTCTGATCTTCTGAGAATACTAACAGTGTTTCTAGTCTCAAGCACATCACGTCCATTGATGTTTCTGCCAAAATCCCAAATCCCAAGAAGCACTGAACCTCTAGACCCAGACCTCATAACAAAGAAGGGCATTTATTTACAGACACGGCATCAAAAATATAGAACTTCCTAGGTTATTGCTTGTTATTTTGAAATTGTGAAAACATTTTCTACATTTCTGAGGAAACTACTGATTTAAAAAAAAAGGAAATTATATTTAACCACTTAACTACAGGAAAGCCAGTGGGACAGGGAATCAAAATTGAGACCAATGCCTTGAAATGCCACAAAAGCCTGAAACGCGTTACCTAATCTGTTTTTCCTGCAATCATATTGTATTGGATGGTGCTGTTTTCCAGATGATTGTATCATGATGCTATATTAAAGGTTGAAGAGTTTTACATAAGAGCAGCCCTAAGTCTATTGTATACCCAATCAAAATCGGAACAGTGACCTTCTTTTCGATTATTGCCTATGCTGTTTGCTGAGCACCTGCACAAATTGGTTCTCATGAAGGGAGGACAAACACAGAACAGAAGCGTGTATTGAGCTGCCAGCATTCAAATACTGAGGGTAAGTATTTTTTAACAAGAAGATTTATTATGTATGCGCAAAAGCTTTTCTGGGTGGCCAGAAACATGTTGTTTGTACACAATAAATCTCTGTAAAAAAATACTTACCATTGATATTTGAAAACTGGTAACATGAAGGGTATATTCACACAGTATTCTGCGCAGATTTGATGCACTGGATTTTCTGCTGCAGATTTCAATGTAAACTGAATGACTGAACACAGCTTCAAATCCTGCACATCAAATCTGTGCAGAATACTGTACGTGTGAATAGATACGAAACAATCTTCTGTCCTTTGTTTGTCCTCCTTTCCTGGTTACTGCATGCCTGGTGATCCAGCATGGGAAGCCGCAGCAGCCAATCCATTGGTCTTCAATGATGAGCATATTGAGCGTTGTGCTTCGGATTGCACAACGTTATTAGGCGAGTGTGTTTTGTACCCACAATTTTATCTTTTTTATTGTATCGGAGTTTCCACATAAGGAAGCACTTCTCATTTTGTGCTTTGTTCCACACAAATCTGTTCAGATCCTTGCCTAGCAACAGACATCACGACCATCAGACACCAACAAACACAGATGGTGGTACATAGTCTTATGAGCTGAAAATACTGCTAAAGCCCATGATCTGAAGACGCTTATAATAACTCCTTCCTTGTGCCTTTCTAGGTATGCATGTTTCATCTTTTTTGGGGGGGATAAACCAAACTTCTGCCTTATATGAATCTTATACTGTATAAACAATATATATATATTGTCTTTTTGTTCTTTAAATCAATTTTATACAGACCTGCACGTGACATTGTAAAGGATAAAATGTGGAATGAGATCCTTTTATGGTGTCTCTTTCACTGCTACTTGCAACCACATCAGCATCAATATCCTGATTTCTAACTAAATTGTTAGTGTGTGTATTGCTTTTATTTGCAGAAACAGATTTACCAGAATTGTTTTAAGACTAATAGTGTAATGAAGCAGCATATGTGCATCACAGCTCTTTAATATGTAGTATATAAAAAATTGCTCAAAAGCACAAAATCTGTGGTTTTTATTTGCTACAAATATTTTCTACGAGCAGTGAATTATTTCATGTAAACATGGCTTTCCAAGGGAAAAGAATTTTTTTTTTCAGAACTAGACATTACTATTCTTGGGTTCTCCTGATTGGCATGTTAGAGCTTTTAATCTGATGTTTGTTTATATTCCCATTTATTTCCTTCCCAATTAGTCATTCTGTTTGATCTTAAATGAAAGCCCCATTTAAATAAGGAGTAAATTTACGTAACCCTTTCAACCATGCGGCAGACCTACCTAAAAAGACTGGATTATGTGAACGAGGACTGTCTAGTAATGAAGCTCTACTCAGCATGATTCCATTTATCTACTTTGTGCTTTATTAAAGGCTATGTAGATTTTATTTCTATATTTTATTTTTACTTTCACCAGCAAGGTACTTTTTCAGTATAATATGCCCTAGATGGTGCCGTCGCGTCCTGGGCATCAAGACCTGCAGGAGCTACAGTGAGCTAACCCTTTGGCTGCCACACCGCTGCAAACCCGGAGGTCTTTACCTTCCTCCTCAGTTCTCAGGACCGGCACCTCATCCTCCAGGGCATATATATATATATATATATATATATATATATTGGGACTGTTATCATCATTACAGGCACCTACTATATGTAACACCAAGCATTCATCACCTGAGTACAAGCTCATCACAATTAAGAAAATATCTACACCCGGACGGACTGTCTGCCTCAAGTGATGAACATATATATAAGAAATTTGATATACACCCTATACCTCCATGCTACATATATCGCATAACACTAACGTGGGAGAAGAGAGATAAGCACTGATCTACAGTGTGTCTGTAACTTGAATTTCCCTGATGAATTGTGCCACAGAGTGACAGGCGTTAGATAATAAGAAACACGTTGGATAATACATATATTTGTGCATATCAAGTAGATGTTTAGGATTTATATATATATATATATATATATATATATATATCTATTGGTTGTTATTTGTATACTAACTGTATGGTATACACCTGACTCACGCGGTGATATCTGGAGGTCTATAGATATCTGCCATATACGCTTCCTCATACTTACCTCCATCGCATCCCTAAGCCTTAGGGTGAGATAGGAGGATCCGGATGCAGGCTGGCTCTCTATAGGAAGGCCTCTCTGCATTAATAGGTAGGGGGTCTGTTGACCAGCAGGGTCAGCCTAGGCATATACAGTGGGCTCTACTGAGGCCGTCACTGTATACCTGTCATCACAATTGTTTATGTTAATTTTATTGTATCCTTTAAAAAAAGCTATGTTTTAGTATATCTGTGTACTTCCTATTATACTATAAAAATTAGTTACACAAGATACCCACATACATCATTACTCTCCTATACCATGCTCTCGATATAGTGATGTCAAATCACAATCATCTAGGTAATTCGAAAAACAATTAACCAACAGTATTAAGATACTTGTTTTCTTTTCATTTTTTCCTGGAGATCAGTTTCGGACAATTTTGTTATTATATATTAGTGTTCTAGCCTATTTTTCTCTTTCCTTAAGTCAGGTATCTTCTAAGTGAACAAGGTGTTTTATGTCACTCAGTGAACAGGATCCAACAGGGCTGGGCCAATTTCCTAGAGTTCAACAATTTTGGGAGCTGCACCTATTTTGAGAGCAAGGGTTCACTGGCCAACTCCAATCCTGATTGCAGTTGCTGGGAAGCTGAAAACATGCAGGTAGTAATAGTTGATTGCTGATATGGCAGTTCACTGCATAGCAAAGTCCCCTACTAAAGAACTTAAAAAAAATAATAATAATAAAAAAAGGGTTTTAAAAATATAAAAATCCCCTGCATTAAAAATCTAAACTACGACCCTGTTCGCTCTTTTTTTTTTTAAATAAAAAGAATAAATATAATTGGTATCACATGCCAATATAATGTTGTTGCTGTGACATGGTGAACACTGTATAAGGATTTTTTCTTTATACGGAGTTCACCATGTCACAGCAACAACTTTATAAAACAACATTTAAAAATGTTTTTGTCACATCACATCTGTTACGCCGAGCGCTCCGGGTCCCCGCTCCTCCCCGGAGCGCTCGCTTCTCTCTCGCTACCGCAGCGCTCCGGGCAGCTCCACTGACCCGGTGCGCTGCGATACCGTCTCCAGCCGGGATGCGATTCGCGATGCGGGTAGCGCCCGCTCGCGATGCGCATCCCGGCTCCCGTACCTGACTCGCTCTCCGTCTGTCCTGTCCCGGCGCGCGCGGCCCCGCTCCCTAGGGCGCGCGCGCCGGGTCTCTGCGATTTAAAGGGCCACTGCGCCGCTGATTGGCGCAGTGGTTCCAATTAGTGTGTTCACCTGTGCACTCCCTATTTATACCTCACTTCCCCTTCACTCCCTCGCCGGATCTTGTTGCCATTGTGCCAGTGAAAGCGTTTCCTTGTGTGTTCCTAGCCTGTGTTCCAGACCTCCTGCCGTTGCCCCCGACTACGATCCTTGCTGCCTGCCCTGACCTTCTGCTACGTCCGACCTTGCTTCTGTCTACTCCCTTGTACCGCGCCTATCTTCAGCAGTCAGAGAGGTTGAGCCGTTGCTAGTGGATACGACCTGGTCACTACCGCCGCAGCAAGACCATCCCGCTTTGCGGCGGGCTCTGGTGAAAACCAGTAGTGACTTAGAACCGATCCACTAGCACGGTCCACGCCAATCCCTCTCTGGCACAGAGGATCCACTACCTGCCAGCCGGCATCGTGACAGTAGATCCGGCCATGGATCCCGCTGAAGTTCCTCTGCCAGTTGTCGCCGACCTCACCACGGTGGTCGCCCAGCAGTCACAACAGATAGCGCAACAAGGCCAACAGCTGTCTCAACTGACCGTGATGCTACAGCAGCTACTACCACAGCTTCAGCAATCATCTCCTCCGCCAGCTCCTGCACCTCCTCCGCAGCGAGTGGCCGCTTCTGGTCTACGACTATCCTTGCCGGATAAATTTGATGGGGACTCTAAATTCTGCCGTGGCTTTCTTTCCCAATGTTCCCTGCACTTGGAGATGATGTCGGACCAGTTCCCTACTGAAAGGTCTAAGGTGGCTTTCGTAGTCAGCCTTCTGTCTGGAAAAGCTCTGTCATGGGCCACACCGCTCTGGGACCGCAATGACCCCGTCACTGCCTCTATACACTCCTTCTTCTCGGAAATTCGAAGTGTCTTTGAGGAACCTGCCCGAGCCTCTTCTGCTGAGACTGCCCTGTTGAACCTGGTCCAGGGTAATTCTTCCGTTGGCGAGTACGCCGTACAATTCCGTACTCTTGCTTCAGAATTATCCTGGAATAATGAGGCCCTCTGCGCGACCTTTAAAAAAGGCCTATCCAGCAACATTAAAGATGTTCTGGCCGCACGAGAAATCCCTGCTAACCTACATGAACTCATCCATCTTGCCACTCGCATTGACATGCGTTTTTCCGAAAGGCGTCAGGAGCTCCGCCAGGATATGGACTTTGTTCGCACAAGGCGTTTTTTTCTCCCCGGCTCCTCTCTCCTCTGGTCCCCTGCAATCCGTTCCTGTGCCTCCCGCCGTGGAGGCTATGCAGGTCGACCGGTCTCGCCTGACACCTCAAGAGAGGACACGACGCCGCATGGAGAATCTCTGCCTGTACTGTGCCAGTACCGAACACTTCCTGAAGGATTGTCCTATCCGTCCTCCCCGCCTGGAAAGACGTACGCTGACTCCGCACAAAGGTGAGACAGTCCTTGATGTCTACTCTGCTTCTCCACGTCTTACTGTGCCTGTGCGGATATCTGCCTCTGCCTTCTCCTTCTCTACTATGGCCTTCTTGGATTCCGGATCTGCAGGAAATTTTATTTTGGCCTCTCTCGTCAACAGGTTCAACATCCCAGTGACCAGTCTCGCCAGACCCCTCTACATCAATTGTGTAAACAATGAAAGATTGGACTGTACCATACGTTTCCGCACGGAGCCCCTTCTAATGTGCATCGGACCTCATCACGAGAAGATTGAATTTTTGGTCCTCCCCAATTGCACTTCCGAAATCCTCCTTGGACTACCCTGGCTTCAACTCCATTCCCCAACCCTGGATTGGTCCACTGGGGAGATCAAGAGTTGGGGGCCCTCTTGTTTCAAGGACTGCCTAAAACCGGTTCCCAGTACCCCTTGCCGTGACTCTGTGGTTCCCCCTGTAACCGGTCTCCCTAAGGCCTATATGGACTTTGCGGATGTTTTTTGCAAAAAACAAGCTGAGACTCTACCTCCTCACAGGCCTTATGATTGTCCTATTGACCTCCTCCCGGGCACTACTCCACCCCGGGGCAGAATCTATCCTCTGTCCGCCCCAGAGACTCTTGCTATGTCGGAGTACATCCAGGAAAATTTAAAAAAAGGCTTTATCCGTAAATCCTCCTCTCCTGCCGGAGCCGGATTTTTCTTTGTGTCCAAAAAAGATGGCTCTCTACGTCCTTGCATTGACTACCGCGGTCTTAATAAAATCACGGTAAAGAACCGCTACCCCCTACCTCTTATCTCTGAACTCTTTGATCGCCTCCAAGGTGCCCACATCTTTACCAAACTGGACTTAAGAGGTGCTTATAATCTCATCCGCATCAGAGAGGGGGATGAATGGAAAACGGCATTTAACACTAGAGATGGACACTTTGAGTATCTGGTCATGCCCTTTGGCCTGTGCAACGCCCCTGCCGTCTTCCAAGACTTTGTTAATGAAATTTTTCGTGATCTCTTATACTCCTGTGTTGTTGTATATCTGGACGATATCCTGATTTTTTCTGCCAATCTAGAAGAACACCGCCAGCATGTCCGTATGGTTCTTCAGAGACTTCGTGACAATCAACTTTATGCCAAGATAGAGAAATGTCTGTTTGAATGCCAATCTCTTCCTTTCTTAGGATACTTGGTCTCTGGCCAGGGACTACAAATGGATCCAGACAAACTCTCTGCCGTCTTAGATTGGCCACGCCCCTCCGGACTCCGTGCTATCCAACGTTTTTTGGGGTTCGCCAATTATTACAGGCAATTTATTCCACATTTTTCTACCGTTGTGGCCCCTATCGTGGCTTTAACCAAAAAAAACTGCCAATCCCAAGTCTTGGCCTCCTCAAGCGGAAGACGCCTTTAAACGGCTCAAGTCTGCCTTTTCTTCGGCTCCCGTGCTCTCCAGACCTGACCCATCTAAACCCTTCCTATTGGAGGTTGATGCCTCCTCTGTAGGAGCTGGAGCGGTCCTTCTACAAAAAAATTCTTCCGGGCATGCTGTTACTTGTGGTTTTTTTTCTAGGACCTTCTCTCCGGCGGAGAGGAACTACTCCATCGGGGATCGAGAGCTTCTAGCCATTAAATTAGCACTTGAGGAATGGAGGCATCTGCTGGAGGGATCAAGATTTCCAGTTATTATTTACACCGATCACAAGAATCTCTCCTATCTCCAGTCTGCCCAACGGCTGAATCCTCGCCAGGCCAGGTGGTCTCTGTTCTTTGCCCGATTTAATTTTGAAATTCACTTTCGGCCTGCCGATAAGAACATTAGGGCCGATGCTCTCTCTCGTTCCTCGGATGCCTCGGAAGTTGAACTCTCTCCGCAACACATCATTCCTCCTGACTGCCTGATTTCCACTTCTCCAGCCTCCATCAGGCAAACTCCTCCAGGAAAGACCTTCGTCTCTCCACGCCAACGCCTCGGAATCCTCAAATGGGGTCACTCCTCCCATCTCGCAGGTCATGCAGGCATCAAGAAATCTGTGCAACTCATCTCTCGCTTCTATTGGTGGCCGACTCTGGAGACGGATGTCGTGGACTTTGTGCGAGCCTGCACTGTCTGTGCCCGGGATAAGACTCCTCGCCAGAAGCCCGCTGGTTTTCTTCATCCTCTGCCTGTCCCCGAACAGCCTTGGTCTCTGATTGGTATGGATTTTATTACAGACCTACCCTCATCCCGTGGCAACACTGTTGTTTGGGTGGTCGTTGATCGATTCTCCAAGATGGCACATTTCATCCCTCTTCCTGGTCTTCCTTCAGCGCCTCAGTTGGCTAAACAATTTTTTGTACACATTTTTCGTCTTCACGGGTTGCCCACACAGATAGTCTCGGATAGAGGCGTCCAATTCGTGTCAAAATTCTGGAGGGCTCTCTGTAAACAACTCAAGATTAAATTGAACTTTTCTTCTGCATATCATCCTCAATCCAATGGACAAGTAGAAAGAATTAACCAGGTCTTGGGTGATTATTTACGACATTTTGTTTCCTCCCGCCAGGATGATTGGGCAGATCTTCTACCATGGGCCGAATTCTCGTATAACTTTAGAGTCTCTGAATCTTCCTCCAAATCCCCATTTTTCGTGGTGTACGGCCGTCACCCTCTTCCCCCCCTCCCTACTCCCTTGCCCTCTGGTTTGCCCGCTGTAGATGAAGTGACTCGTGATCTTTCCACCATATGGAAAGAGACCCAAGATTCTCTTTTACAGGCTTCATCTCGCATGAAAAAGTTTGCCGATAAGAAAAGAAGAGCTCCCCCCATTTTTGCTCCAGGAGACAAGGTATGGCTCTCCGCTAAATATGTCCGCTTTCGTGTCCCCAGTTACAAACTGGGTCCACGCTATCTTGGTCCTTTCAAAGTCTTGTGCCAAATTAATCCTGTCTCTTACAAACTTCTTCTTCCTCCTTCTCTCCGTATTTCTAATGCCTTTCATGTCTCTCTTCTTAAACCACTCATCATCAACCGTTTCTCTCCCAAATTAGTTTCTCCCACTCCTGTCTCCGGTTCTTCTGACGTCTTCTCAGTGAAAGAGATACTGGCCTCCAAGACGGTCAGAGGAAAAAGGTTCTTTTTGGTGGATTGGGAGGGCTGTGGACCTGAAGAGAGATCCTGGGAACCTGAGGACAACATCCTAGACAAAAGTCTGCTCCTCAGGTTCTCAGGCTCTCAGAAGAGGGGGAGACCCAAGGGGGGGGGTACTGTTACGCCGAGCGCTCCGGGTCCCCGCTCCTCCCCGGAGCGCTCGCTTCTCTCTCGCTACCGCAGCGCTCCGGGCAGCTCCACTGACCCGGTGCGCTGCGATACCGTCTCCAGCCGGGATGCGATTCGCGATGCGGGTAGCGCCCGCTCGCGATGCGCATCCCGGCTCCCGTACCTGACTCGCTCTCCGTCTGTCCTGTCCCGGCGCGCGCGGCCCCGCTCCCTAGGGCGCGCGCGCGCCGGGTCTCTGCGATTTAAAGGGCCACTGCGCCGCTGATTGGCGCAGTGGTTCCAATTAGTGTGTTCACCTGTGCACTCCCTATTTATACCTCACTTCCCCTTCACTCCCTCGCCGGATCTTGTTGCCATTGTGCCAGTGAAAGCGTTTCCTTGTGTGTTCCTAGCCTGTGTTCCAGACCTCCTGCCGTTGCCCCCGACTACGATCCTTGCTGCCTGCCCTGACCTTCTGCTACGTCCACCTTGCTTCTGTCTACTCCCTTGTACCGCGCCTATCTTCAGCAGTCAGAGAGGTTGAGCCGTTGCTAGTGGATACGACCTGGTCACTACCGCCGCAGCAAGACCATCCCGCTTTGCGGCGGGCTCTGGTGAAAACCAGTAGTGACTTAGAACCGATCCACTAGCACGGTCCACGCCAATCCCTCTCTGGCACAGAGGATCCACTACCTGCCAGCCGGCATCGTGACAACATCCTAAAAAGTCAAAGCTGAGGTGGTGTCATGAAGGGGACCTACACAATATTAAGAAGGTGGCTTTAATGTAAAAACTGATTCATTTATACATAATTTTGGAAATTACATCTTAGAAAAATTAATTCTCAAACCTCAATAAGTTTTATTTGCATTATACAGAACTCAAAACATGAGTTGACATTAAAATTCTACAAAAACTTTTGAAAAGACCCTGACATTATAATGTACCGGTTGCAGCACAGGTCATAAAAAGTCAGAATCATAGGGAGAATACTTTCTTCCATCTTCCAATTTTATGTGTTACGGAATAAATATAGTCGAATGCTGGAGGATCCCTAGTGTGCCGTCATCTGCCAGTTTACAGGCAGTGTGCATCCCTACTATGCACACTTTGGCAGCCAGCAGAGATTTGAGGTTTTGCAGGCAGCACAGAAGATGAAACAATTCTCAGCAGGGGCCATGATGAATCTTTATATTTTTATCATATCATTCTCCACATTTCCTGTAATGCTCTGCTCACACCAGACATACTAATGGATATCTTTGTTCTATAATTCATCTCTACCATATTCCAATTACCAATAATATACACCGATCAACCATAACATTAAAGCTACAAGTGAGGTGAATAACATTGATTATTTTATTACAATGGCAACTGTAGAGGGGGTGGGGAAAATTAAGCTGCAAGTTAACAGGAAAAATGGCCAAGCTTAAGGATCTTAGCAACTTTAAAGGAGTAGTCCAGTGGTGACTCATTGGTGAACAACTTATCCCCTATCTTAAGGATAGGGGATAAGTTGCAGATCGCGAGGGGTCCGACTGCTGGGGCCCCCTGCGATCTCCTGTACGGAGCTCCGACAGCCCGCGGGAAGGGGGCGTGTTGACCTCCGCACGAAGCGGCGGCCAACACGCCCCCTCAATACAACTCTATGGCAGAGCCGAAGCGCTGCCTTCGGCAATCTCCGACTCTGCCATTGAGATGTATTGAGGGGGCGTGTCGGCTGCCGCTTCGTGCGGGGGTCGACACCCGCTATCTGGCCGGAGAGCCGGGGCCCCGTACAGAGAGACCGCAGGGGGCCCCAGCGGTCGGCCCCCCCGCAATCTCAAACTTATCCCCTATCCTTAGGGTAGGGGATAAGTTTTTCACCACTGGACTACCCCTTTAACAACAGCTAAATTGTAATTAAATTTCTGGGTCAGATCGTGTCCACAATGGTAGGTCTTGTGGGATGTTCTAGATATGCAGTGGGTAGCACATAACAAAAGTAGTCCAGGGAAGCATAACCAGTGTGTCAGGTAAAAGACACCCAAAGTGATATGCGTAGGGAGTAAAGGCTAGCCCATTGGGGACTATGTAGCCGCCGACCGATTAGAGTGCCCATGTTGACCTCAGCATGCTGCCAAAAGCTATGGCTGAGTAAAGTCAGTCATCCATTTGCGACACATTAGCACTAACAAAATGTTAGCCAGTGTTATTTCTTGATAGCTCTCATACATGGTAAATAACTGCACACATGGGAATCATCATACACAGAAGGCAAGCAACTTGCTATTTATTTTTACTGCCAAAGGCGCCTACAGTTAGCACATCAACTTCAAAACTGGACCATAGAGCAATGAACCATATGAATTATGTTTTCTATTACATCATGTGTAGGATCAGTAATATAATATAAAAACTTAGAATCAGGATCATTAAAGAACAATAGACATAGCAAGCTGTGTGCTATGAGGGACACCACCATCTGTGTGCTATGAACACCTTCTATGGGAACCAGAACTACAAAGATAACTAAGAACAGATGATTTTGTCTCCCTGTCCCACCTTGCAAATGATAAGGAGCCCATAATATATTATCCTTGTCTCATATTGTACATGAAGTAAGTACATATAACACTGCCTCCTTGTCTGTCCCTATACATGATGTAGGCACAGATTATACTTCATCCCTGCCTCTATGCTAGAAAAGATATTTCCTCCCTGCCGCTTTCACGTGAGGAATCATGAGGCAGCATCTCATTCACAAAACACTAAGCAACAAGGATCTTAAGCTGTGGGCAAAACTCCTTTCCCTCCGCATCAAAAAATTGCTCCCCCATCTAATAGGCGAGGAACAGGTCGGCTTTGTGCCGGGCAGAGAAGGCCGTACCAACACTGAAAGGCTCTTGCAGGCTATCTCTCAGGCGCAGCTCTCTAGACAGCCACTGGCCCTTCTTGGAGTAGACGCCGAGAAGGCCTTTGACAGAGTTGATTGGCAATTCATGGTGGCAACCCTTAGGAAATTTCAGTTTCCAGACCAGTTTATATCTGCAATCATGTCCCTATACTCTTCCCCCTCCGCTTCCCTACTGGTAAATGACTCCATCTCGCCCCCCCCTTCCACATAAAAACGGCACCAGGCAGGGCTGTCCCCTGTCCCCAACTTTGTTCATCCTCGTGATGGAGACATTGTTGCAGAGGGTACGCCAGTGGTCAAGTCTCAGGGGATTCCACACGCAGAGCGGCGAACTGAAAGTACTGGCATTTGCCGACGACCTCTTGTTCCTGCTGGTGCACCCTCTGGAAGACCTGTCCCCCCTGTTTCAACTATTCAACGACTTCGGTGCAGTTTCCAATTTCAAGGTGAATGTATCGAAGTCGGAGCTACTGAACATTACCTTGCCCCCTAGGACATCCCGACTGCTCCGCTCTCAATCTGATTTTAAATGGTCGGACACGCATATTAAATACCTGGAAGTACATATCACTGCACAAACTACCTCTTTATACAATGCCAACTTTGCTCCATTGGTGACAGACATCAAAAATATTCTAGAGGAATATGACTTGCCCCTGATCTCCTGGCTAGGTAGACGTAATTTCATCCAATGTTATGTTCTCCCTAAAATCACGTACAAACTCACCATGGTACCCATTGCACTTCCTGATCGCTTTTTCATCGCAATTAGAAGGCTTTTTTTTGGTTTCGTATGGAAACAGAAAAGGCCCCGCATGTCACATACACTGCTCACCCGCCTGAGGTCGGAGGGGGGCATTGGGCTGCCAGATGTCCGCAACCTTTACAGGGAAATTCAACTCCAGCGATGGGTATGGCACACCCACCCAACCCATGCTCTCCCCCAGGCGCCTGCTGATGCTGACCCACTAGCGGAGGTCTGGTTGCCCCCTGCGTCCCACGCCAAATATAATGCAAAAAGCAAGCACTCATTAATTGAGGGCATTATCTCCTCCTGGTCCTGTCTCTCGCCTTTCCTCTCCCCTGGAATTTCTCCTCTTCTTCCTTCACATCTTATACCTGTGGTCGTGGGGATGGATTCAGCCACCTTTACTCCTTCATGGAGGAGGTTATCAAATGTTCCAGTCTCACAGTTGTTCTCTGGTGGTGGGGTCCTGGCTGAAGCGTATATACGCCAACTGTTCCCTGAGGTAAATCTGACCTTCCTGCACCTAAATCATATCGTCTCATGCTGTACTGCTTTCGCCAAAAAACATTTGCCCCTCAGAGCGCTTACTGAATTTGAAAGCTCCTTGCTTTCCATTGGGGATAAACCATGGAGGCTTACTGACTCGAAATCAGCCTGGAGACGAGCGAGGCCTCGGGGCAATCCGGGCTACCTGGCCTCGTGGGAGACCAAGCTTAAATGCCTCCTGAGTGACATGGAGGTGGATCGTATTCTCTCCTTCACTCTGGGCCTATCCAGATGTGTCCGTCTGCAAAAAAATCACTTTAAGATCCTCTCCCGCTGGTACAAGGTGCCTGAGTTCCTACATGCCCACGGTCTCGCTCCCTCCAACTTATGCTGGAGATGCAAAACCCAGGTAGGCACACACTCACATATCTGGTGGCATTGCCCCAACATTACTTTGTTCTGGAGGGAGGTGGAAAATAAGTTGGCCGCCATTACAGGGACCACTATCCAACTCACACCAGAGTCGGTCCTACTGGGGTGTCCCTCCATCTTCTATGCCCCCGCATCCGACACTTCTGGCAGCTGCTAAATCACTGATCCCCTTACACTGGTTGCAAACTTCGCTCCCCTCAATGCAGGATTGGTACACCAAAATCTCCCAGATCTGCAGGTTTGAGGAAATGTCCAGTTGTGTAAATAGATCCCATGACTCCTTCCTCAAGGTCTGGCAGGCTTGGCTAGACTCCCCGTATTCCTCACGAGACTCCGTGGCTGCGGAGACCCGCCCTCTCCCCCCCCCCCCGACTCTCTGCCCTTATCCCCCCGCCCTACTCACGTCACCCTCATCTTCCTCTTTTTCCCTCTTTCCACCCTGACCCTCTACTCTTTCTCTCTCGCTTACCTTCTTCTCTTCATTCACCTACAGGCCCTCCTTTCTCCTCATTCAGCTGCCACTTACTACCCCATCCCCCCACTTACCCAACCCTTCTGCCCACTTATGCCCACCTGGCATTGCTTGCTGCTCATACTGGCACTTTGCCAGCCACTCCCCCCCCCCCCCACTACTTAGCCTACTCACTCATCACATATCTTCCCCTCCCCTCCACCTGCCCCCCCTCCTCCTCCCTGGTTATTAGGCCACCCCCCCCCCTCCCTCTCCCTTTCATGCCATCCCTACATCCCCCCCCTGTGTCAGGTCAACAAGTATCGTGTATACTATTTCTCATTCGTTGTTCTGTTATGTTTTGTATTGGAAAAACTGAGCATACTACAAATGCTCCACCTGCAAGTGGACTTAATTTCCTTCTGTCTTTATCGCGCAATAAAAATCATAGTTGAAAAAAAAAAAAAAAACACTAAGCAACAAAAGCAAAGACCTTTAGTCAGCGAGAAGAATACAACTGCTTGGTCCAGAATTTAAAAGATCAATTATTTCAGAATTTCAAATATTGATTGATTGATTTATTGATATTACGATAAGTCTCCCCCAGCCCAGCACAAACTTAAAGGGGTACTCCGGTGGAAAACTTTTTTTTTTTTTTTTTTTTTTAATCAACTGGTGCCAGAAAGTTAAACAGATTTCCAAATAACTTCTATTAAAAAATCTTAATCCTTCCAGTCCTTATTAGCTGCTGAATACTACAGACGAAATTCTTTTCTTTTTGGAACACAGTGCCCTCTGTTGAATCATGAGCACAGTGCTCTCTGCTGACATCTCTGTCCATTTTAGGAACTGACCAGAGCAGCATATGTTTGCTATGGTGATTTTCTCCTACTCTGGACAGAGATGTCAGCAGAGAGCACTGTGCTCGTGATGTTCGAGCACAGTGCTCGAGTGTTCCAAAAAGAAAATAATTTCCTTTGCAGTATTCAGCAGCTAATAAGTACTGGAAGGATTAATATTTTTTAATAGAAGTAATTTACAAATCTGTTTAACTTTCTGGCACCAGTTAATTTAAAAAAAAAGTTTTCCACCGGAGTACCCCTTAACCCCTTAAGGACTGAGCGATTTCACGTTTTTGCATTTTCGTTTTTTCTTTCCTTGCCTTTAAAAAAATCATAACCCTTTCAATTTTGCACCTATAAATCTGTATTATGGCTTATTGTTTGCGCCACCAATTCTACTTTACAGAGACATTAGTAATTTTACCAAAAAATCCACCACAAAACGGAAAAACAATTCATTGTGTGACAAACTTGAAGAAAAAATGCCATTTTGTAAATTTTGGGGGCTTCCATTTCCTGCAGTACATTTTTCGGTAAAAATGACACCTTATCTTTATTTTGTAGGTCCATACAGTTAAAATGATACCCTACTTGTATAGGTTTGATTTTGTATTACTTCATAAATCATAAATACATGCAGGAAAATTTATAAGTTTAAAATTGTCATTTTCTGAGCCCTATAACTTTTTTATTTTTCTGTGTTCAGGGCGCTATGAGGGCTAATTTTTTGCGCTGTGATCTGAAGTTTTTAGCGGTGATACCATATATGTTTATTTTTATTTACAGTGTTTTATTTTGTTACTAGGAAATGCCGGGTGATTTAAACTTTTAATTCAGAAGGGAATACCTGAAAGGGTTAACTTTTTTTTTACACTTTTTTTTTTGCGAGCTCATAGCTCCTATAGGGACCTATGAGCTTGCAATGGCTGATTGCATACACAGATTGTTGTCTTGCCGTTGCATGGCAACAAGCTGTGTAATCGGCGGTTGATTGCTCCAGCCTGTAACTCAGGCATGGAGCAATCAATCAGAGCCGGGACGCCGACGGAAAAAGGTAGGGACCTTCTTCTCTCCGGGTAGCTGATCGGGGTATCGCGGTGACCCCGATCAGCCCGACTGAGCAGCCGGGAAGCATTTACTTTCACTTTCGATGCAGCGCTCAGCTTTGAGCGCCGCATTGGAAGGGTTAATAGCGCGTGGCCGAACGATCGCGGCCGCACGCTATTAGCCGCGGGTCCTGGCTGTGAATAGGCGTCGGGACCCCCAGTTATAGACAGGGACCGGACTTAGGACGTACTCATAGTTAAAGATGTTGTGATCAGTATAATCAGTACTTGTATGTAGCTGTGCACTAAGTACCAGGGCACAGCAATGCACTTGTATGTCGTATGTCCTCTACAGGTTACCCAAACTTTTGACAAACCATAAAGACATGTCAAAGGTTTTGATCAGTGTTCAGATCCCCACTAACTGCTAGAATAAGCTCAGTTGAACACTTCTCACCCAGTCTTGCTGCAGGAGTCATGCTCCCGATAATCTGCTTGTGTAAATGTGCCTCACTTTAAAAGTGTCTAACTTTATCCAGAGACTTTATCATCCACTGCGCCTCATAAACCTAATTGTGGCTGCCCCCCTCTGCCAAACTGTACAATACAAAGGTGCTACATACACAGGGTTATTGTGCGGGTAAACCTGATTAAAATTTGGTATAACTAAGCCGGATTTGTGGTCCAATTCAAGAGATAGACCCATGATTAGCTTTGCTAATATATTAAAGGGGTATTCCAGGAAAAAACTTTTTTTTATATATCAACTGGTTCCAGAAAGTTAAACCGATTTCTAAATTACTTCTATTAAAAAATCTTAATCCTTTCAGTACTTATGAGCTTCTGAAGTTAAGGTTGTTCTTTTCTGTCTAAGTAATCTCTGATGACACGTGTCTCGGGAAACGCCCAGTTTTGAAGCAAATTCCCATGGCAAACCTCTTCTAAACTGGGCGGTTCCCGAGACACGTGTCATCAGAGATTACTTAGACAGAAAAGAACAACCTAAACATCAGAAGCTCATAAGTACTGAAATGATTAAGATTTTTTAATAGAAGTAATTTACAAATCGGTTTAACTTACATAATAAACACAATTTTATTTTCACTAAAACAATTGGATCCACACTCTATTCACTCATTTTCTTTTTTCATACCCCTAGTGCTTTAGAGGACTGGTTTTTATATATATATATATATATATATATATATATATATATTTTTTTTTTTTTTTTTTTTTTTTTTCTATATTAATTTACAAATCTGTTTAACTTTCTGGAGCCAGTTGATATATAAAAAAAAGGTTTTCCCTGGATAACCCCTTTAATCACTGGTTTTGCTCAATGAAGGTAAGACCTGCATGGAAACAAGGGTGCTTAGTTTGTCAGATCCCGCCTCCATTGTGCAAAGACGACACTCACCCATTCTAAACTTTATGGCAGAGTGGCCTAGAAAAGCCAAAATTGAACTTACTGGCCTTAATTATAAAGATTATCTCTGGAGGAAAGCAAGCACTGCTTATCACCTGCTAAAGACCATCCCAACAATGAAGCATGGTGGAGGCAGCAGCAAGCTGTGGGAGTGTATTTCAGTAGTGTAACACAGGAGTGGCTTAGGGACAACTCTGTGGATGTCCTTGAGTGGCTCAGAGCCCTTACTTGAATCCACTTAAACATCTCTGGAGAGACCAAAAAAGTCTCTCTATGGACAGCATTTGAGAGGATCCGCAGAGAAATATAGCAGAATATCCCCAAATCCAGGTGTGCAAGCCTGGTGCCATCATACTCAAGAGGACTGGACACTGTAATTGCTATCAAAGGTGCTTCAACTGAGTACTGAGTAAAGGGTCTGAATATTTATGTCTATTTTAGAAATGTGTAGACAATAGACATAGACATATGCAAAATTTAAATGTATTCCTTTTTAATAAAGTTTGTGCTTTACATTTTCATTATGGGTTATTGAGTGTAAATTTGGGGAAAGCTAGAATTTTTTTGATTTTAGAACAAAGCCACAGCATAACAAAATGTGAAAGAAGTAAAAGGGTTCCATAAGCACTGTATATGAGAGGTAAGACAATGACAGGAGTGGTGGACAGGGATCACTATATTTCCTCAAGGTTCCTGTGGTACATAGATACCGAGTTCCAGGAAGCACAAATATGGGGAATCCAGGAGATAGTTAAATCCCTGACAAGACTTAGCTTGCTAGGGACTTTTGGTAAACCTTTTTTTTGGCCAGGAGATTTTGGGATGAAAGGCAGGTTGGTATTGGGGCCTTTTATCCTGCTTCCTGGGCCACATCTGGAGCTGTAGACAGTTCATCACTAGGCTTTAAGAATGGCTAGTCATTTTGTCACCTTTTCTTGAGAGGCTGTGAAGAACATGACATGGTGAAGAACATGACCTGAAGTCATGAGGTCTGCTAGCCTCTACTGGGATGATTGCCAGTTGTGTTAAGTAAAACATTTAAAATTTAGTTTGTCTTCCTTTCCTGAGATGCAGATCCGTTTCAATTGTTCCCTGGAGTGCCTTCTACCAGAAACTCCATATAAAACACGCAGTTCATGCACAGTTTGGGTCCCTGGCAGTTGTTCCTGCATTTTCTGATGTTGAATTGCTCCTGGGTACCACCGGTCTTACAAAACCGGTGACGCAGGCTTATACATTACTTCAATCTGTGGGACCTAGTTCGTTTGCATTGGCGTATCTCAAATGGGTGGAGGATGGGCCTACTTTGTCGGAGGCTCAGTAGAAGAGGTGGAATTTATTTATTATGCTACACTGGTTAGAGCTAGGGATCTGCTGATTCAATCCCCTTTTGTCCTGCATCTTTATGATACTCCTGCTAAACTAAAACATATTGGCATTTCTTCCTCAGATCTTTGTTTTTGTTGTTCGCGGGATGTGGGTACCTTCTTGCATGCTGTGTGGAGCTGTCCCTGTGTGATGCCTTTCTGGAGGGCTGTGATGCAATTTTTGGCAGACCATTTGGACTTTCAATTTTTCCTATCTCCGGAGGTTTGTCTCTTGGGGCTGGTTAATGACTTGGAGTCGGGCTCCCATAGGCAAATTTTACTGTGGTTTCTTCTATTCGTAAGGTAATTATTATGGCTTGGAAGGATACTACTGCTCCCCTCTCTCCCGCTGGAATAGTCTGGTTAATAGGTATGTCCCGCTGTATTGTACCTTCTATGTCAGCCGTAAGCGCCCCAAGAAATTTGATAAAGTTTGGCTACTCTGGTTGATGTTGGAGGAGTCGACTGATTCACCTGGGCAGGAGCGCTCTCAGGTTTAGTTCACTTCTGGTCATAGGATAATTACTCTGTGTGGGGGGAGGAAGTCTCTCCAGGGTGTGATTGGTGTGTGTATGTGATTGTTTAGTTGTGCTCTTTGTTGGGCTGTTCTACTGCGGGGATTACACGCAGTGGGCCCTACTCCTGTTTGATTCATTGTGTGGTGGGTGGAAGTTCATTATTGGTAGTTCCTGCTGTCCCATATATTGTTGTGTACTTATGTATGAAGCTGTTAATGCCTTCCTGCTTTCTGGGCACTACTGAGGTGGCAACCTGGAGTGTTGTTCTGTTTTTGTTATTACTTGAAAAACTTGCAAAAATATAACCTTTAAAAAAAGTTTGGTTTGTCGAGTGGCCGGTAGTAAGCCACTTGTATAGTTAGAGCAAGGTAAAATGTGTAGTTAGTGCTTAGACAAGCAGGATTTTGTTTGTTTTTGCAAGTATGCATACAGCCATATATTTTGTTTTGGACAGTAAGAAGGGGGAAAAGCCCTGCATTTGAACTGTATCACTGTCTATGACTGATGTTTTATGTTGTTTGCCAATCTCTACCCATCTTACAGTGGGGCGTTCTTCTTTTACATAATGTAGCAGCTACTGTAATACATATAGGGACATGTTTACAAAGCTAATGGCCTACAGTATAAGGCAGTGATGGTGCTTAAGGGGTGTAAAAGCTTTTAAGTTGAGAAGTCACATAGCATCACATATTACCAATGTCAGCTGGAAAGCCTTATTTTCCATTGCTTGGATCAATTCCATCAGGCTGCGACTAGCACAGCAGGTGTATAATAATCAGAACAATGTCACAGTGAAAGTCATCTTGAAACACACAGAGCAAAAACAAAGCACAGATGTTCTTTCATGAAGTTATGTATCATCTGTACACCTGTGCCTGGTTTTACATAGAAGCACACATGGGTGGTAAGTGGTATAACTTCCTGTGCTTTCTAAGCCTTTCCAAAAAAAAGGGGCCCTTAAAAAGGACCTTTGGCCAACCACATAAATAACATGTTACCATCATTAAATAGTTTAGGATGGCCTGATTACACCCCTAATATGACAATTTCCGGAATCATCAGCAGGAGGAACACTTAATTTTAAATAATAGGAGTAAAAACTATGTGGTAGGTGGGATTACACGGTCAGGCGGTGTGAATGTTGTATATTGGAGGGCGTATATGCGTTACACACACCTACTGGCTGTATTATCCCAGCAAATAACCTGATATTTACTCCCATTATTAAAAATTAAGTTCACGCCCATCTGATGATTTTATAAATTGTCAGACAAACTATAAACCCATATATTTTAGGAACGAGAATGCATATTAAGAAGCTATAGTTGTGTGGTCAGGACATCCTACAATCTTAATTTTTCCATGCTGTCTACAGGTTCTTTTTTTTAGTGAGATAGAGTAATTTAATTGTAGGGCTACACAGCATCTTTTTTTGTTGCAAAATTCCAGTAGGGTAAAATTAGTGTGGAAAAAATGCTTATAGCTTGGAGTGATATAAATCAATGGATTCCTATAGATGTTTAGTCATCTCACAATCCTAGTCAAAAGGACACATATACATTAGCCCTGATAAGGATGAAAGTGAAATTAACTGAAAGGTGACACGGCACCTGCTATAGTAGCCATTGGCTTTAAAGGGGTACTCCGGCGCTAAGACCTCTTATCCCCTATCCATGCAGCGGCCCCGTGATCGGCAGTCATCAGACCTGGAGTGAACATGCTCCGGGGGTTGATGGTAACGGGGTGCTGTGTGAAAAATCAGAGGTCCCCAGCGACGGGACCCCGTTATTAGGCATCTTATCCCCTATCCTTTGGTCTTTGGATAGGGGATAAGATGTCTCAGCGCTGGAGTACCCCTTTAACGCCAGTATTTAGGTGGCACTGTCAGGAACGATTTTCACAATGCTGCAATATTTGCCTCGATGTGGGGTCAATCGGTTGTATTAAGCAGGGTTCAAATGTGGTACTTTGAGCAGTATTTGTACAGTATTTTATAAAATACCAACCAAAATGAGCTTCAAAATAAAGACCATATACTGACCAAAATACTAAGGGTAAACTCTGCTTTAGAGGGTAGAGGTTGCAGCTACACACAGACCATAGAGACTGAGGGACCCAAGAGGTCTCATATGGGGCAGAGTGTTGGGAGTCACGGAAAGTGGTGGATCCTCTGGGCCTGTGTGGATGGAGACGTGAGACGTGCCAGGGAGCAGAGTCTAAGGTGCCACTGGTTGTCACCAGAGCCCGCCGCAAAGCGGGATGGTCTTGCTGCGGCAGACGGCACCCAGGTCGCTACCCCTGGCACAGCTCGTCCACACAGGTAGCAGGGGGGGGTGTGGCATGGCACAGAAGGTGACAGGCAACAGGTACAGGATAAAACAGGAACAAGGGACAGGTGTACAGAAGCTGAGACACAGGACTAAGCAATAGCAATGGAACTTCACAATGGCATAGACTACCAAAGATCCAGAAGGGAAACCAGGGAGGAGCAGATACTTATGGACCAGGGGACAGGTGCAGGCACTTTAATTAATTGGGTACTGGCCCTTTAAGAGTAAGATTTCCGGCGCGCGTGTGCCCTAGAAGGCAGAGGCACACGTGCCGGGGCTGTAGGGATACCAGGAAGCAGACACCGAGGATGGTGAGTGACGGGCTGAGACTCGCATGCAGGCGTGTCCTGCGATGTGAATCTCAGCCCCACCAACAGCGGGGACAGAGAGCGCTCACGGCCGGCGAGTCCGGCCGAAGCGCAGACGTAACACAGAGTTTGTATCACAGTTTTTGCATTAGGCCAAGAAGCTTCAAGTTACCCTTATGTGCCTAGTTTACTGACCTCCAAGTGGGTGTACCTCTGTATATATATATACAGTGATCCCTCGACTTATGATGGCCCCGACATATGATCATTTCAACATATGATGGCCTCTCAGAGCCCATCGTATGTTGAAGGCAGCCTCGACATATGATGCTGCTGTGTGTCAGGGCCATCGTACAAACAGCTATCTGACAGCGCTGACAACTTCAGCAATTGACAGATAGTTGTTTAATGTGCCCCGTTCTGCCTTACTCACATGCTGTCCTGCTAACTCACGCAGGCTTCCACTGTGAGCTCCGTGTAAGCCCCGCCCCCCAGTGCAGCCATAGCCAATAGCCTGGAGCATCTTGCTGCAGGCATCCAATGAGCTGCTCCCCTTCCTTTCCTATAGAGCTGAAGTCGGCAGGACCGTAATGGAGGACATTCTGTCCCCCCTGAAGGTATTTAAAGAACTGTACAGTACTGTATGCGATGTCACACATCACATACAATACATATACACACTATACACCCCATACATCAATGTTTCCCTATCAGTGTGCCTCCAGCTGTTGCAAAACTATAACTCCCAGCATGCCCAGACAGTCAATGGCTGTACATGTATGCTGGGAGTTGTGGTTGTGCAACAGCTGGAGGCACCCTGGTTTGTTAAACACTCCCCATACACTCCACATACAATGGTCATCCCAGAACCAATTAGCAGTTTCCCATAGAGATATGTATTCAACATACAATGGTTCCGAGCCCCCAGAACCAATTACCATTTTTACATAGACATATGTACTCGACATATGATGGTTTCAACATATGATGGTTCTCCTGGAACCAATTAATATCATATGTTGAGGGACCACTGTATATATATATATATATATATATATATATATATATTCAACTTTGGGCAATATCTACATATTAAGAACTTGCAACACTTTTGTATCTATTCTCATATTGTATGTATTCTACAGTATAAGCATAAGATGTTTCTATTGTAGCTATGAATAAGGAGTTGAAAACATGAAGCATAGCTTGAAAAACGAATCTAGACAAAAGAAGCATGACCAAGGCATTTGTATAAGCCAACATATAGTGATACAAGAAGGGTAAAAGAGAAGCACTTCAGCTATATTTGGATTTTTGCTATTTATTATTTATATTAGGACATTGAATATCTGTCGGCGTTAAATTTTAAAAAGAATGCGCTAAGCCTCCTTACTACTGGGGTGACACTTTGTAACAACCTCCTCCTCATGAAATCTTCTTACTTTTGGGGTGACACACTGTAACAAACCCCCTACCCATGTAATTACCTTATTACTCGGGTGATACGCTGTAACAAACATACATGATCGTGCACTTACACATGCTGTAAGAATCCGCAGACAAGCCCCCATCGGCTGTCAGTAGTCCCAACATTGTCATGAGGCCATCCGCGATCATGCCTATCTGAGAAGCACGTCGCCGCTAAAAGCAGTACTGCTCTGAGGTGAACAGACATGATCGCTGGGGAGGGGGGTATGGGGGCAGGTGCTGGGGCGGATGTATGCTGGATGGACCTGAACTGCCTGTCTGGCAGCTGGCTGAAGAATGCAGATTATTATGGTCCTGGGGCTGGGGGGGAGGTGCGACAGATGAGCGGCTGCCTGGCTACTAACTTTCTTGCAGCGGGCAGAGCGGCTATCAAGAGGGCGCTTTAGGCGGCTGCCTATTTTGCCTGTACAGATGCCATTTAGAGGTCAAGCAGAGGGCAGAAGGGGAGGAGCCAACACTGCAGCACCGTGGACATACCGCAGTAGATGCATTAGTATGTACACTAAGGACAGCTGTTTTATTTATGGTGTGAGAGTCGAAGGAACCATAATTTACCCTCTAGGAACAGCTGAGATCATCTTTAGCAGGCAGACTGGTTTAGCAGCCCAGGCTTGTTCAGGATCGCTCCCCCTTTTCTGCACATAGCAGATGCTAAGCTCTGCCCCTACTTCGTGTGTTTTGTCCTAGGTCTCTCTGTTGTTAGGGGATTTCTTTTTCTAGTAACAGTCAGTGGACAGCAGATTGCAATGAAGGGACACCTAGTGGCCAAGATTTCAGGGCTGTTAGGGGATAAGAAGCAAAGTTTTGGTAAATTACATGATTTACAAATATTTTAGAAATCCCATAGGCTATGAAATAGAGGGAAGTTGTTTGTATTGGCAGTGCCCATTAATGTCTTTATGTCAAAATGATAGATGTCTGATATATTAGTTGTAAAAGTGAATATACTCATTGGAAGTGACAGCCATTACTCTCTTAAATTCTAAAAATTCTCTCTTTTCTAAGGTCAGGTAAGCAGAGGATAAACAAAGCTCTTTTTCAGAAATCCCCACGCTGACTGTGCTGCCTTGATCTGTAAATAGCTGTTTCTTATTCTCTGAACATCAGAAGGTTTTGACATGCAGCAATTGCTTTTTTTTCAAAGGTGGGATACTACATGTTTGGGGGAGAGTGGTATATGCTCACCTCTTCTCAAGGGTTACACTTGCCACCACAATTAGGCGATCAGTTCACTGCACACATCACTAACATGACATACAATTAGTCGGCAGCAGAAGATCCTAATGATTCCCCGGGAGGATTCTCATACCAGAGGATTCTATTTTTCCGCTTTGTGATGGGTCCTTGTACACATGTATACAGCATCACTAGCCATTTCTCTATGCTGTATACTGCCATTGTCTGTACTGATCAACACAACTTTTTTTTTACTTCAATTATTCTCCTTATTTGTACAAGAAAAACAAATACCTGTTACAAATGGTCATGATATAAGCTGATGTTGGGAATTGCAGGGCAGTACCCCTGGGCTACCACTTTTCTAACATGTATTAAAAAGGAGAAGGAAATCTGTTTCTTATTAAAGGGGTAGTCCAGTGGTGAAAAACTTATCCCCTATCCTAAGGATAGGGGATAAGTTTGAGATCGCGGGGGGTCCGACCGCGGGGCCCCCTGCGATCTCTCTGTACGGGGCCCTGGCTCTCGGCCCAGATAGCGGGTGTCGACCCCCGCACGAGGCGGCGGCCGACACGCCCCCTCAATACATCTCTATGGCAGAGCCGGAGATTGCCGAAGGCAGCGCTTCGGCTCTGCCATAGAGTTGTATTGAGGGGGCGTGTCGGCCGCCGCCTCGTGCGGAGGTCGACACGCCCCCTTCCAGCGGGCTGTCGGGGCTCCGTACAGGAGATCGCGGGGGGCCCCAGGGGTCGGACCCCCCGCGATCTGCAACTTATTCTCTATCCTTAGGATAGGGGATAAGTTGCTCACCACTGAATCACCACTGGACTACTCCTTTAAAACCATGCTCTGTCCTTCAAATGCTTTTTCCAGAGCTGTCGTGACATGAAAGAGATCTGACCATTGCTATTTACAGTTGGATGGCAGTAATAACAGTTAAAGATTCATTAGTAATTCCAGATTGCCGCTTTAGATTACTTAACATGGTTTACAACTAGTTCAATTACAAGGAATGGCTTTTAACAGCCACACATAAGAAAACAAATATAAAATGTTCAATCATATAGGTTGCACTGCTTACATACTGTAGTACACAACATGGTGAAGGGATTACAATAGAAACATGAGACAAATACAAGATCATACATTTCGTAGAGATAGCACCTTGGGGTGCATTAAAGGTAGAAGCAAAAGCTTAAAGGGTAGCTCCCACCATCCTATTTTTTTTTTTGCTAGCCCGTTCCCCCCCCCCCCCCCCCCCCCGCTACAGCACTAGCCTGTTCCCTCCTACCCCCCCCCAACCCCCCCCCCCCCCCGCACCGCATACCCTGTTCCCTCATTACACTTGCAGTTACTGCAGAGTCCGGCAGCGGGCGTGCAGGGACAGCGGCGGCAGCGATGTGCGGGAGGAGTGGCCTCCCAGCCAGTGGCCGGGGAGCCAATGCGCTCGCTCCCGCCTGTCTGATTGACAGGCAGGGAGCGAGTGCAGCCTAACTGGAAAAGCACTGATTGCCACTCCAAAATCAGTCCTTTTTCAGTGGCCGGTTTTTAAATGTAAATTAAACCTTTTTAATGAAAAAAAAATAATAATAAAAGTATATTAGAGATATGTTGTAGTACATAAGTACTACAACATATCAAAAAATAAAGTTGGTGACAGTGCCCATTTAAACCCCATCAGCCCCATCTTCCTTTTCCAAGTGCAGTTCAACCTGCACGGTGCTCAATTTATCCATAGGCACCACAATGGTGGCAACCAAGAATAGTAGGATGTGATGAGAAGGGGGATTTAGAAGTGCTCGGGGCACACGGTAAGCATGGTGGTTTGTCTTGCTTAGACAGAGGTAAAATACACCAAAACATTATCTTCAGCATAAATGTGTAATGCATGTTATGTTATATTTTTGTACCATAAGCCTACTCATATGATTTTACTTATCATCTTGTTCCATGCCATCCTACTCATAGGAGTGACTTCACTGATACAAGATTAACCTGTACAATACTAAAGATATCTTGTTATAAGACTTTTCTAAACACGTCACCAAAAAACACACAGAGGCTCTCCACAGATGATTACTGAGTCTGGAAAAATCAAGCCCATAGTGAGATAGCTAAATGGAGATGTGTCATTCCTGACCTAGAGTCAGCATAGATGCTGAACAGAAAATTGTATTTTATCATACAATCGCATTTCACCTGTTTGTGAATGATAGAAAAAAAAAGAGTAAAAAGAAAAGTTAAACTTCATAATCTAAACCCTATAATCTAAACTCTATCTTTATAATGCATATAAAAAGTATACAATATAACTCTCTACCTACTGCACTTAAAGAGGACCTGTAGTCAGCATACAAATAAAGGTTTTTCACAACATTTTGTAGTCTTTGGTGTTCTTATTCCATTGGTGATTTTATTTTGTTGCTAAGAGCACCCCCATTTCACTATTTTGGAGACTACCTGAACCTTTCCAAAACAGTCTTAGGCCTACGGGTCCAAGCTTATTATTCACACCACTTTTTGAAATAAAGTTTCCACCCACATGACAGGGAAATAGGTCCAATGCTGGTCTCATGGCACCAGAAGCTACAAAAACACATAAAATATAAACTTTTTGTATACTGGATACAGGTTTTCTTTAAAGGTACACTGCTTACCTAAAAGATCTATACAAATTTCAACCAAGCCAAATTGCATGTTTTGGCTGTGGTTACGCATTAATGGCGTTATGCTAGATGTTGGTACTATATAAATAATAGAATTATCATATTCTCAAATACATTTACCGAAAATGCAGTGTCAGAAGGGAACATCTGTACTGTAGATATGGATGAGCAGATTATGAAGCCCCTTTCTTTGTTTTCTTGGCTTTACTTATCTAACAACATGCTATGATCTGTTTCTGTGCTTCTTCCCTGTTCTGCTGAAGAGCTGAGATTGTTTGCATAGGTTTTAATGAAATTTTACATCATTTTCCAGAATATACAAATAAATGTAGGTAAAGTATGTTGCCAGGTGGAGACCCTGTAATGATGTGCATACCAATTAGACTACGGGCAGGGTATGCTGTGGCACAATACCTGGGTATTGAATTGAAACATTGAGCCTCATTTATTAAGAGTTGAGTATAGATTTCTTAGTGGGTTTTCGTTTCAGATAGGTATTTTTCCATGATACTTATTATAGTATATTTAATTCGGCGATGTTTCCGACATTTTGCTCTTTTTGCACACATGCTCTGAGCTTTCGGTTTTCCAGAGCTCAAATCCACCACATTTTATGTGGAAACATTAGTAAATTTGTAGGTTTCTTTCAAAATTTTTTTATTTTTTTATTTTTTATACATGCCCCTTTTCTCTGATGACCACACCTCGTTGTAGGGTTTTCTGAGTAAAGTGGAGAGTTAGTAGGGTTTCTGGATTTTTTGTCGGAAATTCTGGCGCATGACACATGCGACACAAAAAACCCTACAAAATCTACTCGGAAAATCCTTAGTAAATGAGGCCCATTGTGTTTCATAGACAAGTGTACAGACCTCTTCCCTGAGGTCATAGGGATAACAATGTGGAGCTATCACATACATGGCCTATCCTTCTCAGTTATACTTTGCTGCTGGGACTAATTTGTAATTGTGTAAACTTAAAGCACTGTAGTCTGCACATAATAGTCAATCCAATCAGCACTATAGTGTACACACACAGAGTGTGCATGTGTGTTTGTATGTAGAGTTTGCATGACTACAGGGCCACCAACAGAGGGGGGCAGCCAGTACCCCAGTAAAGGGCCTGGGCTAATAGGGCTAAGAATAGATATTTCCACCAGGGCACTGGCACTTTAAGAAAGCAGTGGCTGCCAGTAGTTAGTGTTGCAGCGTGCCATGCAGGCATGTCCGCTGCCATAATGATCACACCCTGGCATGATGGGCCCTCCTGCTGTCATCACCGGGTCCATAGAGAGGTTGGGTCTGATAGTCTGAAGAACAGTAACAAGTACCCTATGTTCCACTGGGGGCAGTAATGTCTGAGGAGCTAATACAATCACAGGGACCAAGCTGGCACATAATGGGCCCCACAACTATAAATTATTATATATAGTTGTAGGGCCCCCTCTGTGCCATCTTGCCCCCTAAATAGTGGTAGGGCCTGAACACACCTGCAGCATGAAGCTGGGTATGGAAAGCATGTCCAGCATTAAGAGAATATGGGCCAGCCGATATGCTGACACATTTGCAAGTGGCAAAATGACTTTTTGTCATCATGCTCTTGCGCAACCAGTAAGCCAGAGAGACACAGTGAGGGGCTATGTCTCTGTTAAAACCATACACAAGAGGTGGCCCAATATAGCACAGGGACCCTGTGGGGGATTTACTTGCTTCTCTATAAGCCAGTCCAAATCTGTTTTTTAGTAACAAAAAAGGGATTGAAAGGCAATGTCCTTGTTCTCAACACACTAAGCAAAATGGCAGGCTACTAAAAGAAATGAATTCAGTTTCAGTGCCTAGGTTAGCATAAGCTATAAAAACAACCCTGTGCATGAGGCAGACCTACATTAGGAATCTTGTTTTATATCACGGCCGATTATTGTATATGGCAATAACCAGTAAACACAAACAGAGAAGTTACAAAATTATACTACTAAACTATATAAATATGTAATACCCCAGGTTGGTTGTGCTATTGAATTTCAGTACAGAATGTTAGGTAGAAAAGATCTTTGGAGAAGTTACAAGAAAATTAGAGCTTGCTGATAATTATAGGTCTTGGGGAATTCATCAAAGGATAATCTGTGTGTGTCCTTTCAGGTTACTAGATCATTGTTGTTTACAGTCATGTCACCTAAATAGGAAAGGTCTCTGTAGAGGATGGGAGGATCTTCTATATACACACACACACAACAACAACTGATCATATCCTCTTAGCAATGTTTTTCCAAGAAATGTTATAAACCACAGGAAAGATGAGAATGAATGCTAAATTGCTATTCCAGAAAGTCCAATAAACTGCAGATACAGATGCGCTATTGCATACTTATCACACTATTTATTTAAATCATGTTTCTCTACCCTCTAGACAGGATAAATAGCAAAACGTTCATCCTGAACAAAAAGTTAAAACCATAGGCTTAAAGGACAAGTCTCATGATCAAAAATGTATCCCTTATCCAAAAGGATAGGAGATGAGTTTTAGATCACGGGGGGTCCGATCTCCTGTTGGAGCCCTGGTGCGCTAGCACAGGAGTGCGTCATGACCCTTGTCTGAAGCAAGAGCCGACACGCCCCCTCCATAAAGTTCGATTGGAGAGCTGTTCGGCAATATTCGGCTCTCCCATAGAGCAATATGGAGGGGGCGTGGCGAGGGGCGTGATGCGCTTCTGTGCTAGTGCACTGGGGATCCAGACAGGAGATCACAGGGGGCCCCAGCGCTAGGGCATACGTTTTTCCATCATGAGACGTGTCTTTAAGGAGCACATAAATTTGCGCATCTGCAGAACATCTATGAGACATTCAAGAGAAGAGTACATCGTTGTGCACGCACAATCCCGCAGTCAGTTGGTGCTTGCAAAGCATTTTACTGGACATGTGGAAATGAGAAAACAGTTTTGTGGCTTTCAATCACAGGCAAGGTGGGCAGATAAGAGCCAACCAGAAAGCTTAGCAGAGGAGAGAATAAGTTGGGATATCTTGGTACATTGAGGGATGAGGAATGCCCCATGGGCACTTCAACCTTATTTGCATATGTTATAAAATGGCTTTTTTTTGGCACAAGAGCAACCTATGAAACAAAAAGTATGTCATTGACCCTGAGGTTAAGTTAAATCTAGCCATGGGTTTAACTTTTAAACTTCATAGCTGTCGATTTATCCTCTTTAAAAACATGGCCTAGTTTAACCCCCTTTAGGACATAGCCCATTTTAGCCTTAACCCCTTAACGACATAGGATGTAAATGTAAGTCCTGGTGCCCTGGTACTTAACGCACCAGGACATATATTTACGTCCTATACATGACGTGAGCACAGGAACGGTACTCACGTCATGCGCGGCTGGTCCCGGCCTGCAGCAGCCAGGGACCCGCTGGTAATGGCAGACATCAGCAATAGCACTGACTTCTGCCTTTAACCCCGATGCCATGAGCAATACAGATCACGGCATTCGCGGGGATCCGATCATCCATAATGCTGGACAGAGCTCCCCTCCCCTGCCTCCGTCCATCTCCAGGGGTCTTCTGCTCTAGTCTGAGATTGAGCAGACCAGAGCAAAAGATTGCCGATAATACTAATCAGTGCTATGCCCTATGCATAGCACTAAACAGTATTAGCAATCAAATGATTGACATAAAAAATGTAAAACATAAAATGTGAAAAATCCCCTCCCTTAAAAATGTAAATCATCCCTTTTTCCCATTTTACCCCCAAAAAGCATTAAAACAATTTATACAACATATTTGGTATCGCCGTGGTGCATAAATGTCTGAACTACCAAAATATAATGATAACGATCCTGTATGATGAACGGCATAAATGTAAGAGAAAAAAAAATAAAAAAATGCTAACTATATCACATATATGCAAATAAGGTACTGATAAAAACTACAGATCATGGTGCAAAAAATGAACACTCATACAAATTTGCAAGTTATAGGTGGTCAAGATAGGGCAATTTTAAACATACTTTTTTTTAAGTTTTTTTTTTTCTTTAAGCAGTGCAATAATAGAAAAGTATGTAATCATGGGTATCATTTTGATCATATTGACCCACAGAATAAAGGAAACATATCATTTTTATCGTAAACTGTACAGCGTAAAAGCAAAACCCTCCAAAATATGCAAAATTTACGTTTTCATTTAAATTTCCCCTCACAAATAATACATATTTTTTTATTTTGCCATACATTTTAGGGTAAAGTAAAAGGTGTCAATACAAAGTACAAATGGTCACGCAAAAAATAAGCCCTCATATGGGTCTGTGGATGGAAATATAAAAGAGTTATGATTTTTAGAATGCGAGGAGGAAAAAACTAAAATGCAAAAATAAAATTTATTGTGTCCTTAAAGGGTTAAGGAAATTTTTGCGGTTTCGTTTTTTTCTCCTTTCTATTTAACCCCTTAAGGACTATACAGACCTATATAAGGGCTTGTTTTTTGCGTCACCAATTGTACTTTGTAGTGACATCACTTATTTTATAACAATCGTCAGCGAAAAAAAAAACGTATTTGTGGGGTGAAGTTAATTTTTTTTAAAAATAGCACTTTGCAACTTTTTACAGCTTCCGTTTCTATGCAGTACACTTTTCGGTAAAAATGGTTCATATGGTTACAAGAATACCCAATTTATGTAGGTTTTATTTTATTTTACTACTTAAAAAAAAAAAAACATGCACCAAAATTTATATTTTTATAATTGTCATCTTCTGACCCCTTTTTCCGTAAACCATATGGGGGCTCAACCATATGGGGGCTAATTTTTTGCGACGTGGTCTGCAGTTTTAACTGGACGTTTTGATTGCTTTTTATTAATATTTTTATGGTATATGAAGTAACAAAAAATGCTACATTTTTGACATTTTTTTTTTTACATGTAAGCCATAGACCGTGGCTACCCTTATATTACCCACATATGATTATTTTTATTTTTTATTAAATTATTTTATTAAAAAAAATGGGAAATGGGGGGTAAATTAAACTTTTATTAGGGAAGGGGCTTATTCACACTTATTAACTTTTTTTTATTTTTTTTACAATTTTTAGTTTTTTTTTTAGCCCCCTTAGGGGGCTATACCATGCAATCTTCTGATTGCATATACTGATCATTGCTATGCCATAGCATTGCATTGATCAGTGTTATTGGTGCTCTGCTGCTCCAGTCTGCATGGCAGGCTTGGAGCAATAGAACAACGATCGGATGGCGAGGAGCCAGGTGCTTGGTGTATACTGCCCTCACACCATCCTCTCAGCTGATAGGGACATAGCGATTTCGTCGCGATAGTCCCGATCAGCTCCGATGAGCTGCCGGGATTCTTTCACTTTCATTTTAGACGGCGCAATCAACTTTTATTGCGGTGTCTAAGGGGTTAATGCCGGGCATCCGCCCGATCGGTGATGCCCAGCAGTAACCCTGGGTCCTGGATGCTGATTGCAGTCGGGACCCACCGGTTTTAAAGTGTTCTCCGCTCGTGTGAATGCTTTAAACCCCAGTAACGGGACTCACTGGTACGCCCCGAGTCCTTAACCCCTTAAGTACCAAGCCCATGTTGACCTTAAGGACAAGGCCAATTTTATTTTAGCATTTTCATTTTTTTTCCTCCTCGTCTTCTAAAAATCATAACTCTTTTATATTTTTATCCACAGACAGTATGAGGGCTTTTTTTTTGCGCGACCAGTTGTGCTGCGTAATGACATCACAAATTTTACCATAAAATTTACTTTGATACCACATTTGTGTATATAAAACTTTTTTTTTTTTTTTTTTTAAATATAAAATGTGACAAAAAGCAGCAATTTTATGTTTTTTTTTTTTTTACGTTCACGCCGTTCACCGTACGGGATCAGCAACATTATATTTTAATAGTTCGGACATTTACACACGTGGCGATATCAAACATGTGTATACATATTTTTTTTTTTTACACTTTATGGGGGTAAAATGGGAAAAAAGGACATTTTAAATTTGTATTGGGGGAGGGCATTTTTCAAATTTTTCTACTTTTTAAAAAAAAAATTTTCTACTTTCATTTTTACACTTTAATAGTCCCCATAGGGGACTATTTATAGCAATCATTTGATGGCTAATACCGTTCAGTGCTATGCATAGGGCATAGCACTGATCAGTGTTATTGGTGATCTTCTGCTCTGGTCTGCTCGATCTCAGACCAGAGCAGAAGACCCCAGGAGACGGCCGGAGCCAGGTGAGGGGACCTCCGGACGCCATGTTGGATGATCGGTTCCCGACGGCAGCGCTGCGGGCGATCCGATCATCCATTTAAAGTACCGCACTACCGCAGATGCCGTGATCTGTATTGATCACGGCATCTGAGGGCTTAAAGGGGTATTCCGGGCAAAAACATCTTATCCCCTATCGAAAGGATAGGGGATAAGATCTCTGATCATGGGGGGCCCGCCGGTAGGGAACCCCTGCGATCTCCCTGCAGCAGCCCGCATTCTATGCGTAGCTGCGTCTGCAGTTTCGGAGGCCACCGGGCTTCTGAGACAGGGACGTGACGTCACGACCCCTCCATTCATGTCTATGGGAGGGGTGTTGCGGCCGTTACGCCACCTCCAATAGAAATTAACGGAGGGGGCGTGGCGTGACGTCCCCGTCTCGGAAGCCCGGCGGTGGAGGTGCAGTGCAGAAGGAGGTGCAGTGAGTGTGACACACGCCATTCAAAGTTGTTGTCTTTTTTTTTGTAGCTCTCTGATATATTGCATCACATTGCATAGAACTAAGGAGAACAACATCTGCACTCTGAATGGTGCCAGTGTGTGAGGTTCTCTTTAACCCCTACAGGACCCATGACGTAACGGTACGTCCCGACACCCTGGGTCTTAAGGACCAAGGACGTACATTTACGTCATGGGCAGTTCTGGTCCCCGCCGTGCGCCGGGCGGGGATCGGACCGGGATGACGGGATCATCCCGTGCAAATGCCCAGGGGGGTCATTAGACCCCCCCATGTCGGTGATCGCCGCAAATCGCATGTGAATTCACACATGCGATTTGTGGCTAATACGGCGATGCGGGTCACGTGCGACCCGCTGACCCGGAGATACAAGGTGATCGGGGGTGTATGATAAACTCCCTATCACCCACTGTATCTATGGGGAGGTGGCGATTTCGCCACCCCCCCCCCCCCCAGGATCGCTGCTATTGGCTGGACGATCGTCCAGCCAATAGCAGCCGGTAGGGGAGGTGTTAACAGCATCTTCCCGCAGCTCCCGCCGCTGGCTGAGTTCAGTCAGTGGTCAGAGCTGCTGGAGGAAGACCGGGACCCCCCCTCTGCCAAGATCGGAGCCCCCAGAGAAGAAAAGAAGCCCCCATAAATCAGGGAAAGCATACAGCCCAGGTAATGGTAGGGTAAATAGTAAAAAATAAAGTTAAAAAAAGTTTTAAAAAAATTTCCCCCCCCTGACCCCCTAATAGGTCCCCAAGGGTCTTCTGCAGTTTTTCAGTGTGACCCGGGCCCTATTAAGGGTTCAGGGCACTGCATTATCCCCCCCCCCATTTTTTTTTTAGGCTGCAGCATTCCCCCCCATATAACGGTGTGTGATTTCTAATCACACACCGTTATATATAGTATACACCAAGCACACACACAGTACATAACCCCCCCCCCACACACACACACACACTACCCACTACGCATTTAGGGAGCACCATAGGGGCTCCCTAAATGCGACACGCCCCCCGAGCAAAATTTGCTCTCAAAAAGCCAAATATGACTCCTTCTCTTCTGAGCATTGTAGTTCGCCCATAGTGCACTTCAGGTCAACTTATGGGGTACCTTCATACTCAGAAGAGATGGGGTTACAAATTTTGGGGGGGTATTTTCTGCTATTAACCCTTGCAAAAATGTGAAATTTGGGGGGAAACACACATTTTAGTGAAAACATTTTTTTTTTTTTTTTACATATGCAAAAGTCGTGAAACCCCTGTGGGGTATTAAGGCTCACTTTATTCCTTGTTACGTTCCTCATGGGGTCTAGTTTCCAAAATAGTATGCCATGTGTTTTTTTTTTGCTGTTCTGGCACCATAGGGGCTCCCTAAATGCGACATGCCCCCCGAGCAAAATTTGCTCTCAAAAAGCCAAATATGACTCCTTCTCTTCTGAGCATTGTAGTTCGCCCATAGTGCACTTCAGGTCAACTTATGGGGTACCTTCATACTCAGAAGAGATGGGGTTACAAATTTTGGGGGGTATTTTCTGCTATTAACCCTTGCAAAAATGTGAAATTTGGGGGGAAACACACATTTTAGTGAAAACATTTTTTATTTTTTTTTACATATGCAAAAGTCGTGAAACCCCTGTGGGGTATTAAGGCTCACTTTATTCCTTGTTACATTCCTCAAGGGGTCTAGTTTCCAAAATAGTATGCCATGTGTTTTTTTTTTGCTGTTCTGGCACCATAGGGGCTCCCTAAATGCTACATGCCCCCCGAGCAAAATTTGCTCTCAAAAAGCCAAATATGACTCCTTCTCTTCTGTGCATTGTAGTTCGCCCATAGTGCACTTCAGGTCAACTTATGGGGTACCTCCATACTCAGAAGAGATGGGGTTACAAATTTTGGGGGGTATTTTCTGCTATTAACCCTTGCAAAAATGTGAAATTTGGGGGAAAACACACATTTTAGTGAAATTTTTTTTTTTTTCCTATGCAAAAGTCGTGAAACCCCTGTGGGGTATTAAGGCTCACTTTATTCCTTGTTTCGTTCCTCAAGGGGTCTAGTTTCCAAAATGGTATGCCATGTGTTTTTTTTTTTTGCTGTTCTGGCCCCATAGGGGCTTCCTAAATGTGACCTGCCCCCCCAAAACCATTTCAGAAAAACGTACTCTCCAAAATCCCCTTTTTGCTCCTTCGCTTCTGAGCCCTCTACTGCGCCCGCCGAACACTTTACATAGACATATGAGCTATGTGCTTACTCGAGAGAAATTGGGCTACAAATATAAGTATACATTTTCTTCTTTTACCCCTTGTAAAAATTCAAAAATTGGGTCTACAAGAACATGCGAGTGTAAAAAATGAAGATTGTGAATTTTCTCCTTCACTTTGCTGCTATTCCTGTGAAACACCTAAAGGGTTAAAACGCTGACTGAATGTCATTTTGAATACTTTGGGGGGGGGGTGCAGTTTTTATAATGGGGTCATTTGTGGGGTATTTCTAATATGAAGACCCTTCAAATCCACTTCAAACCTGAACTGGTCCCTGAAAAATAGTGAGTTTTAAAATTTTGTGAAAAATTGGAAAATTGCTGCTGAACTTTGAAGCCCTCTGGTGTCTTCCAAAAGTAAAAACACGTAAATTTTATGATGCAAACATAAAGTAGACATATTGGAAATGTGAATAAAAATTTTTTTTATTTGGAATATCCATTTACCTTACAAGCAGAGAGCTTCAAAGTTAGAAAAATACAACATTTCCAATTTTTTCATCAAATTTGGGGATTTTTCACCAAGAAAGGATGCAAGTTACCATAAAATGTTATCACTATGTTAAAGTAGAATATGTCACGAAAAAACTATCTCGGAATTAGAATGATAACTAAAAGCATTCCAGAGTTATTAATGTTTAAAGTGACAGTGGTCAGATGTGCAAAAAACGCTCTGGTCCTGAGGTGTAAAATGGCCTGATCCTTAAGGGGTTAAAGGCTAACTATAATTATCTAGGTGGCCAGATTGCAGTTCTGCATTTTGACAATTCTGTTTATCGCTGCTAAAGTGAAAGTTCTACATAATTGCCAGGAGTCCCAAATATGGGACTTCCGACAATTTCGTATTTCACTCTGTTTAGCAGCGGTTAAAGAAATGGTCAGGATTCAGATCTGTGATTCGCCAACCTAGGTGGAATGATAGGTACTCTTTAAACCACTGCTTTTTTATATAATTTAATATAATCAAATGCTCAGGTCTCTTCCCAGTCCACTGCTAATCCACCACTGCTTGAAACTACTGCTTTGTGTCACATTCTATAAACAGGTTTAGTTTTTTTCAAACAATTCACTTCAATGATGTGGCCATATCATAAATATGCTGCAAAGGAGCATTAATACACCAAGACCAATGTGTCAATATATCCTTATAATTATTTTGTACAAGGTAATTTTGGCTTATAATTTACTACAATGACTGCTTATGACGAGAAATTATGCTTCAAAAAGCTGGACTGTGAATTTTTGGGAGTGTGGCGTGTTACTAATAAATTGATGGATCAATACGAATTTCGTTCTTGGTTTCGGATTATCTCAGTGTGATTGCATTCTTAACTGTGTGTCATGTCCCATTCTTAACCTTTGCCTCACAATTCTCTCACTTATGGCTTCTATTCTACTTTAAGTCTAGAAATACTTGGTTAAGTCCATGCAAAAATAATAATACATTTGCTACAGTATGCTGGAACCTAAGTTGACAAAAAGTTAGCTAAAAAGCTTGATATAAATATCTGGCTGTATGATGTTTGTCCAGTTGTGAAAGGGAATGTATAATCAGAAAAAGATCTATTGTTTTAAATTAATTTTTTTATTAATCATATTTTGGAAGAATAATCGGCGATGTATTTTCTTATTTTTCCATTTTACTATCTATATTTTAAAATAATTCTGAAATCTTGATGTTTTTATTCTGGCCACTAGGCCTATGACTAAGCTGCGACTTCCTGTTCTATATAGATCCTTTCCCAGCAGTGTCCTCCTTATAAAGGAATACAGTAAAAGGTGACAGCAGTAGATAAATAACAGTGGTACACACAATAGCTATTGTGTACAGATCAGCCTCCCCCTTCTTGTAGAATGACCTCTGAAAAGTTCACCAAGCACACCCATTCATATTGGGGGTCTGAATTGTGGGGCATAAGTTGATCATTGGCATCTGATGAAGGCATCATGTGCAAAACCTAAAGGGGTTATCCACCATAAGGTGATTTCAGTATTTACCTGCCAGAACTGGGTATTTCCTGTTGGATTTTTTTCTCTAAACTACACATCCCACAGTTCCATGTGTGGTAGCCCTTGGGGGGTGTATGGTAGTATGGTAGAGGTATATAAGGGGTTAATGTTAACCCTAGAGTTCGTGATGCCAGGCTGAGGGCTGGTATGCTGAATCAGTGTTCCGGCCTATCGCCGCCCTTCCCAGTAATGATAGGTGCATAAAATAACTGAAGGTCCACAAGGAGGTTTGAACTTGAACTTGAATAACGTTTACTGAAGTGCTTGCAATATTCACAGCACAGTAACAGTCTCATACAAACAGTCCTTGGTTACTTAGCGACTGGCAGTAGTTGCGGACCTTGAGTTAGACAATAAGTCTCTAAATTTAGGAAGAGATTTGCAGATCCGTCCGGATTTAGGGGAGGTAGTAGGTCCGGAGATGCTGCAGAGTGTTTGGGAGGTGATACACTCTATAAATATATTCTTTCAGCCGTTGCCGCAAGGCTCGGGCCTAACTCACTGCGATTATTGCTGTACAGGTCTTGCTTGCTTGCTATCCCAGGAACAAGAGAGAGATAAGATGGCCACTGCTTCCTTATATGGGCAATCTGATTGGTCCGAACATCTGCCATTCACTTTACATGGTGTGATGGGATTGCTTACGTCACAGGATCTTTACACATTGTAAAACCCAAAATGAGGCTAGAGATACCAAAGTGAGGCCTGGAACGCATCCAGAATGAGGCTTGGAACGCATCACATGACCCGAAGGCCCTGCGACACCATGGAAACAAATATTAACCATTTATCTACATTTATACTATACTATTTACATTATCTATACATAAATTACTAATTATACATGAGGATAGAGGCGACTAGGGGTAGACTGGATTATAGGAATCCCTAAGTCCTAGGGACTCTGGCTATGGGGACCCATAAATAAATAAGTACCGTATAGAATGCGGTACTGGGACACCACACATGCTTGAAAGTTTGAGGTCACTTTCCTTCCTCCCACACATCAGCCAGCCCACCCATTGAAACACACTGTTTTCTAATCAGGGGGCCTACAGCTGTTGCAAAATTGAAGCAGGACCGGCTCCCTCTGATCCCCTGACTAGTGATGTCAGGTCTCGACGCACTGCAACCTGGGAAATCCCAAGACTTAATAAATATTGGAGTGATAATCACAGAATTACCACCGTCACACACAGGTACAGACACTATATTATGAAGTACACTAACTTTACAGCCCCTGTAGCATAGTCAAATAAAAAAGAAAATCCTGGAATAACCCTTTAGGCATTTGGTCAGGAAGTATTTTCTTATTTGTAGCCTATACAAATGTTTTGGGCAAATGGAAAAGTTTGAGTTTTTCGACAACATTACTAACCATGCTGCTATGTTACCTGGCTATAATGGCCAATTGTGGCCTGCATAGAACTTACATAATTTTGGATGACGGTTACCCAGACTGAATCACTGAATATTTCCGCAAGGAGAAGACTCTAAGATGAATTTCCGTTATTATTTAATAAAAACTCTGTCTGTGTCATTCTAAATATTTGTTTTTCTCAGAATTTTAGAAAATATAAGAGGATGACTGAGGTTACAGTGCATTTGCCAAAAATATTAATGTCTAAGCCAAGAAAAACTGATTTACTGCTTCCGCTGAACAGCTTTAAGCTCACAAAGAACAGCCTTCACAGATGAATCTCGACTGGCTGATCCAGATTAGAGTAGTTACATATCTCTTCAGGCCCAATTTATCATCTTGGGTGGCATCGGAAAACTACAGTGCTCATTTACAGAACCGGTTACAACTCCTATAAAATAGTTTGGCTGGATATACTAGTAGTCAAGTATTTTAACACATAATAAACTGTAATTTGTAAAAATATAAATATGGTTCACATAGTATATAACAAAAGTTTTCTTCAGGACTGAATGGCCACAATAAAAAATGAAAGCCATATACAGGACTTAATAAATATGGTTTAAATGGGCACTGTCAGATACAAAAACTTTTTATATGTTGTACATCTTGGCAAAACATTGACCTTTCTAATATTCTTCATAAGAAAATGTTACTTCCTTTTTATAGAAATCATGGCTTATAAAAGCATGGCTTTGTCCAAGCTGAAGCACAGGCATGAACAAAGTCCAGTAAGTGAGGGTGAGTTAGCACTCCTCTGTCTGATAGGACAGGAGAGAGCACAGAGGAGTCCTATCAGACAGGAGGGAGCACAGAGGAGTGCTATCAGACCAGAGAGAGCACAGAGGAGTCCAATCAGACAGGAGAGAGCACAGAGGAATCCTATCAGACAGGAGAGAGCACAGAGGAGTGCTATCAGACAGGAGAGCACAGCACAGAGGAGAACTATCAGACAGGAGTGAGCACAGAGGAGTCCTATCAGACAGAGCACAGCGGAGTGCTATCAAATAGGAGAGAGCACAGAGGAGTGCTATCAGACAGGAGAGAGCACAGAGGAGTGCTATCAGACAGGAGTGAGCACAGATGAGTCTTATCAGACAGGAGAGAACAGAGGAGTGCTATCAGACAGGAGGGAGCACAGAGGAGCACTATCAGACAGGAGAGAACAGAGGAGTACTACTGTCAAGGATGGCTTGAGGTGACCGCTGCTGCATATTGCTGAGGGCCTGCATAAGCAAATTCACACCAGACAGAATGTTGGTTTAAAAACTCTTTCCTCAGCAGGAAACTCAGGAGTGTTCCCAGAGAGTACTCAAAGAGTTTCTGTTTATTACACAGAAGTACATTGTTTTGACATCTGACAAAAAAAGGGAGGTTTAGTTATGACGTCAAAATCATCATGTTACATTTTGATTGGTTAGTTGAGCTTTATCTCTGTATATATTAGCATATTTAGCATTTATTTATTTATTGGCCAAAGTTCATTTATGCAGCCCTCTCGCTCTCATACTGGAAAATCCCAGCTCTTTGCCCTTCTATACAATCTGTATCTTCCTCAAATGTTTTGTCTTCTGACGTCTCATCTTGGGCCTCCTGGTGTCATTCCAAGGTTTTTTAGTTGCAAGCAAATAGCAAGCTTGTTTATGGGTAAAGGGTAGTTTAACAAATATATTTCTCCTGCATTAGCAATGCCATATTAGTATTAATATGTCGATCAGTCATCAGAAACATAAGGGTCATCGTTATCACTATCAGACAGTGAGTGAGCCCAGAGGAGTCCTATCAGACAGAGTGCTAGCCCATCCCCACTTACTGGACAGTTAAATTCTATAACATTTTCTTATGAAGTATATTAGAAAGGTTCATGTTTTGTCAAGATGTACAACATATAAAAAGTTTTTGAATTTGACAGTGCCCATTTATTTTTTTGTGCCATAATAGTCACAATGGGGCGATGAATAAAAAGATTTGGTTAGTGCTACTTATATGAAATATGTTCTGGCATCCTGCAACCATCGTCAGACTTACCTATTAAAATTGATGGACTATTCTCACTTGTGAAAATTTAAACAGCTGATGGGGAAAATGCTGGTAGCCAGTCCCTAGCCAATTTAATATTGATGGGCTATTTTACAGAATGGCCATCAGTTTTATAAAGATGGACAACCCAATAAATCCAGCACTTTCGTATCTCTAGTTCTCTCATGAACAATACATTCCTAGAACTTTTCCATAACAGTCAATGGGGGTTACTTATCAAAACCTGTGTAGAGGAAGAGTGGTGCAGTCGCCCATAGCAATCAATCATATTGCTTCTTTCGTTTTTCAGAAGCCTTTTTAAAATGAAAGAAGCAATCTGATTGTTTGCACCACTCTACCTCTACACAGGTTTTGATCAATCTCCCCCAATGAGTTTCCTCCAATTTTTCTGATTGAAGTTTGTGTAGTTACTGTACAGCATATCTGTACATACTATGAAAGTGTGACAAAAGTTTTGATCGGTCAGGTTCTGAGTATTCAGACCCCAACCAATCACTAGAATAGGTCGGAGAGAAGTGGGCACTGACCGAGACAATCCTGTAGACCAGTGGTTCTTCGCAACAGGACAGGCAAACCAAGCAATTGCATGGGGCCCCGAGCTGTAGTGACGGGGCAATTCCCCCCATCACTATTAAATCTTTGCGGCCCCGCGTTAAGTTTAAAAATGCAGGGCCACTGACGTCCCGTGCGTGCGCCCATGGAAACGAAGGCGCCAAGGACAGGAGGATAGAGAAGGAGGAAGACGCGCGCTGGCCAGCTTGGTAAGTGACCAGCGGCACGCCATCTTCGGTGCTCCGACCACCGTGATCTACTGCTATTGCCGGAGCAGTGGTCGGAGCACTGAAGTGGGCAGTACACAGGCATACAGCCTCCAGCCATACACTGTATATGGCTGGAGGCTGTATGTCTGTGGGGGAACACTGCCTACATCAGTGGTCTTCAACCTGCGGACTTCCAGATATTGCAATACTACAACTCCCAGAAAGCCCAGACAGCCGTTGCCTGTCCGGGCATGCTGGGAGTTGTAGTTTTGCAACATCTGGAGGTCTGCAGGTTGAAGACCACTGGCCTACATAATGTGGGGGAACACTGCCTGCCTAATGTGGGGGAACACTGCCTGCCTAATGTGGGGGAACACTGCCTGGCTAATGTGGGGGAACACTGTCTGCCTAATGTGGGGGAACACTGCCATTGTTGCGAAAATGACATGAGAGTGGCACTTGCCAAGGTAAAGCCGTTCATTTCTGAACTGGTCTCTGAAAGACAACAGCAGAAGTCACACTGATTTGCAGTAAATATTCATTATGTTTTTGTGCGAAAATCATGTTTTCATGGTTTTGTTCTTTGTTCTTAATGGTTTTGTTCATTTTGTGCACCTATGTATAAATATATACTTAAATATATACCTCCTATGTTTTGAATTTGAAAAAATCATATTTTATTTTTCCAGTTAAGAAGGGTTTGGTGAATGCACATATGAAACTGGTGGGGTTGAGTACCTCCAACAAGGTTAAGAACCACTGCTGTAGACTTACATTGTAAGTTTGTCTCTTTAGTGTACTTTTCTCATTCTAGTGATCGTTCGGGGTCTGAACACTCAGACCCCGACCAATCAAAACTTTTGACATGTCTCTACAACATGTTAAAGGACATCTGTACTGCATGAATTTTACATATTCCTGTGCTGCAAAAATAAACTAAACTTTAACTCACCTTCCTACGTTCCCCCGTTGCTCAGGTATCAGCCCCACGGTCCTCCGCTGTGATCCTCTTCTGCTTCCTGGGCACGGGAACATCACAGAGCTGTCATTGTATCACCAGCCACAGCGATGTCCCGCCTCGGCCGGTGATAGGCTGAGCGCACTGTCATGTAAGGAGCCGGCCAGAGTTACATGACAGTGTGCTCAGCCTATCACCGGCCGAGGTGGGACATCGCTGCGGCCGGTGATACGCTGACGGCTCTTTGATGTTCCGGTGCCCAGGAAGCAGAAAGAGGATCGCAGCGGAGGACCGTGAGGCCGATATCGGAGCAACGGGGGAATGTAGGAAGGTGAGTTAAAGTTTAGTTGGTTTATTATTGCAGCCCAGGCACAGGAATATGTAAAATTCATGCAGTGCAGATGTCCTTTAAGAGTTCTTTTAAGTGACAGTGCCCATTTAAGAAGAGAAGAGCAGAAGCTCAGAGAATATGGCTGCCCTCATAATCTTGTACAAAATATGTAAATCAGGAAATAGAAACAGATCAGAAAAAAGAGCTTGCTTCAGTATCTGTCTCTAATCAGTACAAAAATAAATGTGAAGATGACATTCTTTTCAGATTTGATAATATTTAAATTTCAATCTTCATGTTATTTAACAATTTATAGGCTAAAATCATGTTTTGCGAGGGTGTGGGGTTTGTGTCTAAAGTCCAAAGCAAAACAGAAAAATTTGAATTGGCACAGCTGTGAGTAAGGGTGCATGCACACCACATTTTTGCAATACAGTTCTCGTATCAGGTTTTTGATGAAAAATGGATTCCTCAAAACCTGACTAAACTGTATCAAAACGTGTGTACAAATTTCAACCGGTATACTGTTAAAAACCGTATACGGTTTGAAAAATTATGTCCGGTTGTATCCGTTTTCTAAGAAAAGAAAACGTATACGTTTTTAACTTTTCACTCCATTTTGAATAAAGTGGGAGCTATATAGAAACATACCCAAAAATTTGTAACCCAATTTCTCTTGAGTAAGGAAATACCTGATATGTGGATGTAAAGTGTTCTGTGGGTGCACTAGAGGGCTAAGAAGAGAAGGGGCGACAATGGGATTTTGGGGAGCGAATTTTGCTGAAATGGCTTTTGGGGGGCATGTGGCATTTAGGAAGCCCCCATGGTGCCAGAACAGCGAAGAACACCTCACATGTACATAAGATATGGGAATCTACACCCCTCAAGGAACGTAACAAGGGGTAGAGTGAGCATTTAAACCCCACAGGTTTGTGTTGAATTTGAACGTGAAAATGAAAAAAAAAAATGTCCCCCAAATAGGTGAAAATGTCCCCCAAAATTTGTAACCCCATTTCTCTCGAGTAAGGAAATACCTCATATGTGGATGTAAAATGCTCTGTGGGTGCACTAGAGGGCTCAGAAGGGAACGAGCGACAATGGGATTTTGGAGAGAGTATTTGGTTGGAATAGAAGTCTGGGGCCATGTGCGTTTACAAAGCCCCCATGGAGCAAGAACAGTGGACCCCCCTACCACATGTGACCCAATTTCGGAAACTACACCAATCATGGAACGTAACAAGGGGTGCAGTGAGCATTTACACCCCACTGGCATTTGACAGGTCTTTGTAACAGTGGGCTGTGCAAATGAAAAATTACATTTTTTATTTTCACGGACCACTGTTCCAAAAATCTGTCAGACACTTGTGTTGTGTAAATGCTCACTGCACCCCTTGTTACGTTCCGTGAGGGGTGTAGTTTCCGAAATGGGGTCACATGTGGGTGGTTGTTTTTTTGCGTTTATGTCAGAACCGCTGTAACCAGCAGCAACCCCTGTGCAAATCCCCAATTTAATCCTCAAATGTACATGGCGCTCTCTCCTGAGCCTTGTTGTGCACCTGCAGAGCACTTTACATCCACATATGGGATATTTCCGTACTTGAGAGAAATTGTGTTACAAATTTTGGGGGTCCTTTTTTCCTTTTACCTCTTATGAAAATGAAAAGCATGGGGCAAAACCAGCATGTTAGTGCAAAAAATTAAATTACATTTTTACACTAACATGCTGGTGTAGACCCCAACTTAACCTTTTCATAAGGAGTAAAAGGAGAAAAAGCCCCTAAAAATTTGTAATGCAATGTCTCCCGAGTACGGTGATACCCCATATGTGACCCTAAACTGTTGCCTTGAAATACGACAGGGCTCCGAAGTGAGAGAGCGCCATGCGCATTTGAGGCCTAAATTAGGGATTTGCATAGAAGTGTACCCGGATGCAAGCGTTCACTTGCCTCCTCCACAAAAAATACTGTACGTCAGTTTGTGCCTCCAGCTGTTGCAAAACTCCCAACATGCCTGGACAGTCAATGGCTATCCGGCAATACTGAGAGTTGTTATTTTCCAACAGCTGGAGGCTCCGTTATGGAGACAGTGCCGTACAAGACATTTTTATTGGGGGGGGGGGGGGGGGGGTGTAGTGTACATGTAGTGCTTTACTCTTTATTTAGGGTTAGTGTAGTGAAGAGTAGTGTTTTTAGGGTACACTCACAAGGGCATGTGAATTTGAGCTGTAGCGGAAAATTTGTCGGATCTCAAGCTTGAAGCGGGTCACTTGGGAGGAGGGGGGCAGGGCCAGATGTTGCCGAACTACAACTCCCAGCATGCCTGGACAGTCTCGGCATGCTTTGAATTGACATCTGGAGCACTACAGTTTGGACTGTATAGTGGTCTCCAAACAGTGCCCTTCCAGATGTTGCAAAACAACTCCCAGCATGCAGAGACTGTCTGGGCATCCTGAGAGTTGTAGTTTTGCAACATCTAGAAGGACACAGTTTGGAGACCACTGCACAGTGGCCCTTTCAACAATAAAAATATATAATTTGAAACAGTCCACAATCCAGCACATATGCATTTGAACAAATACAAAGAAAAAAATAAATAAAAGAATACAAATGTTATGCCTGGAGCAACAGAGAAGAGAACCAGATCCTAAGGAAGTCCAGACTGCTTATATTTAGGATTGAACGTGCTGCACAGGAGGGTCAGTACTAGAAAGAATAATGCTTACAGTAAAAGACTGTACTATAAGACACAAGGTTCAGATGTTGGGCATATGCCTTGGTGGAAATGATCAAACACAAATTATGTAAATTAAGCATACATGACATTTCATTAGATGTCTTGAGGATACATGAATCATGCTGGTCTTATTTAGATGTTCTTGAGAATTGTTCTAATGGAACATTTGGCTATAGTTTTTACTGCACAGTCCTATAAAGCTATCAATTACAGTCGCATTAACTCATTTATTAATAGCATATTAAGAAAAGCATGTGGATTAACTATATTATAGGTCTCATTGAGGAAAATGCCTAAATATGGACCTAATTGAAGTGGGATTAAGGGGATTGGTATGGGACTTGGTATGTTCTTGTATGGGTTTAAGGTAACATCGGTTACTTCAAATAAACAAGGGTAGGAGTACAGTAATTCAATCACTGGTATAAGTGTGCTTGCCAATAAAAAAAGCTTAGATAGAATTGCACAAAAGTTTAAATTGTCACTTTAATGGTTGTTTCAAATGAATTCAATAATTCAATGGTACACGTGAATATGCAAAACTGTAATATATCGTATGGGAGAATAATGCTTTCCTCTACTGTTATTAAGAGGTGGCGTAAGAGAAAAAAAAGAGTGTAGAGACTCTGCAAGTCTACTGTTAGATATCCCCAAAGTGCTTTATTTACAGCTAAGAATGCTCAGTACTGCTTTATAAGGTCCTCCATTCTACTGCTACTTCTTAGGATATATAGAGATAGTACAGAGATAGTGAGAGACAGAAGAGTAAGATCCCTCTTCTGTGTGTGTGTGTGTGTGTGTGTGTGCTCCACTCACTTGTCTAGAGACAAATTCTGATTTCTCATTAAAAATTCCATGTAAAAGTTACATAACAGCCAGGAATAGTGCTACTCCACAAATGCTTATCCTGAAAAGCAACCTGAAGTAACCTGAAACAGCAGGTATGCTTTAAATTGCTCTTATTCTAGGACAGATTAAGATTTTTGTGGGCAACTGGACAACAAAATCTGGTGTAGGCCCCCTAAATGTCTGTCTGCAGAAAAGATTAAAGGACATCTGCAGCAACAGACAACTTATCCCCTATCCACAGGATCCCAGCCTATCCCAAACGGGGCCCCCCGCATTGCCACTCTATGTGAGTCGCTAATGCGCGTAGTGTCGACCTCTCTGAGGTTGGCGGTATGCCCCCTCCCCATACAGTTCTATGGGAGAGGCGGGGAGGCCCGAACGCTGCCTCCCCGCCTCTCCCATAGAGATACATTGAGGAGGCGTGTCGGCCGTGACGTCACACTGCGGCCGGCATGCCTCCTGCACGGGAGATCCACGGCAGAGCCGTGGATAGGGGATGAGTTGTCTTTTGCTGCAGATGTCCTTTAACAGTCCACAGTCTAATGTAAACACATCTTCTTGTCAGTCTGCCGTCTAATATAGCTGCTGCTTTATACAAAACTTCCCTTGGGAGTACGTAGTGTAATGTAAATGGTGCCTGTGGTCAGTCTGCAATCTGATGTAAAGGCTGCTCCCAGCCAGTGTACAGTCAAGTATAAAGGCCATAACCAGTTAGTTCACAGTCTAGTATACAAGCTGCCAGTGTTTTAAGAATCTTGTGTAAGCGCTGACCCTGGCCAGTGCATAGTCTAGTCTACATACTGAAGCTGGACAGTTCACAGTCTACTGTAAAAGTTGTCATGTAGTATTTTTAATTTGCTGGGATTTTTACATTTAAGTACAAAAAAAAAAATTTAAAAAAAAAGGACATAGCTAGATGGGGGGGGGGGGTGGTGATGGAGTATTTAATGAAGTTGAAGGCACTGTGTAGGAAGTAAAGGTGACTGAACAAAACTTGGCAATGTGGAAGGGATGAACGGGGTACTATGGCCAGACCTGTGGGGGTGGAGATGGAAGGAACAGAATGGGAAGTAGACACAACATGCTAAGAGAGGGGGGCACACAGTGGGTACAGTGGGTTGCAGGTGCTCTTTGGGAGTAGAACTACACATTAGGATGCAGGAGCTCTATGTGTGTAGGGAGAAACATTGGGTAAGCAGGGGCTTGGGGGTGGGGACAAAGTGGATATCAGGGGCTCAGTGGGGGGCAAGGAAGTACAGTGGATAAAAGGGGTTCTGTTAGTAGATGGAGCTCTGCGGCGGCACAGTGGGCAGCAGGGACTACGTAGTAGAGTAAGGAGCATATATAAAATGATACCCCTGAAGCGGCTGTCTGTACAGGACACAGACAGCAGTATATGTAGCTCCTTGTCACTATCCTGCAGCTCTGCACCATGGAGAAGTCCCTTATAAAGCGACCTCTTCTGGGTTCAGTGAAGGATGCTGAAGATGTCCCTTTGTGCTCCCTCTTCATCTTCCATCTGCTTGACAGACCTGCCATACTGCTGGGCCGCAGATCCTGACTTGTTTCGGAACCAGACAGTGTTAGTACCACACTACTGTCATCTACTGGGCACAATAATAATGTCTCCTCTAAAACACAAGGGAGATAACTATTACAGGCCTTACAGACCTTCCCTCTGTGCTATTGGCTGAATGCAAGAACCTAGGAGATGCAATTTTTTTAAGGGCTTTTTCAGCTTCTATTGGCTTCTATACAAGCAAGGAACATATGTCTGCAGGTACAACAGGAGCATCAGCTAAAAAGGTAAAAAGTTTAAAGGGGTACTCCGATGGAAAACATGTTTTTTTTTTTTTTTTTTAATGAACTGGTGCCAGAAAGTTAAACAGATTTGTAAATTACTTCTATTAAACAATCATAACCCTTCCAGTACTTTTTAGCAGCTATAGAGGAAAATCTATTTTTTTTTATTTCTTTTTTGTCTTGTCCACAGTGCTCTTTGCTGACACCTGATGCCTGTATCAGGAACTTTTCAGAGCAGGAGGAAAATCCCCATAGCAAACCTATGCTACTCTGAACAGTTCCTTACACGGACAGAGGTGTCATCAGAGAGCACTGTGGACAACACAAAAAAGAAATTCAAAAGGTAAAGAATTTCCTCTGTAGCATACAGCTGTTAAAAAGTACTAAAAGGTTTAAGATTTTTTTTTTATAGAAGTAATTTATAAATCTGTTTAACTTTCTGGCACCAGTTCATTTAAAAAAAAAAGTTTTCCACCGGAGTACCCCTTTAACCACTCCTAAACAAAATGTTATCAAAATGTCTACAACTGTACATTATAAATTATTATAATATAATAAAAAATATCCACCAATATCTTCATCCCAAGGTATATTATAAGCACTTAGTGTGTATGTGTCAAACTTTTACCTTCTAATGAGCACTACGTGATACATGTAAATAATCCAATTGGTAAACGGTGTTTGTTTATGGCTATTAAAATATCTATGTTATGATAAAAGCAGTATGTTTAAAGTGAGCTTAAAATTATTGCCATCATTACAGGCTAAATATAAAAGCTTTTTTTTTTTTTTTTTATCTATCTATCTATATCTTTCCTAATTACGAAGAAGGAAAATCATCAGGGACTGAGTTAAGTCATATGTATTATCTAACACCCTGACTTGTAAAATTGCTTTTTCTAAACATAAATGGAATCCTAAATGAAAATATATATATATTTAAAAAGGCACTGTCAGAATCAAAATGTTTTTTATATGTTGTACTTCTTGACATAACGTTAATCTTTCTAATATACAAAAAAAAAATTCTCTATTTTATATAGAAATCATGGCTATATAAAAAGATCACTCGGGGTACCCATACCACCCAGAACATGTTCCGGACTGGCTGCTGCAGCATCATCTTTTGCCCGGCTAAAGCACAGACACGGACAAAGTCCAGGAAGTGAGGATGGGACTAGCACTACTCTGTGCTCCCTCATGTTCTGTCTATTAGACTCATGTCTGAAAACAGAGAGAAGGGGGTTACATAGCAGCCTGCAGCGATTGGCAGAAGAGACCCAGCACAGCAGACTCAGATAGAATGGGAATGTGTGGTGAGTGAGGGCAGGTTCAGTGCTTGCCTAGGGCATGCCCTTTCCTGAGCAGTGGAGGTCAGAACGAGTGAACAGTAGAATAAAGGGATTTGTGAGCCAAATAAAGAAGCACATAAAAAAAGATGTGTGAAGCATCTGCATGACCTAGCAAGTAGCATATATAAGCATTATTATTTTCTGTGATATGACAGGTATGCTTTAAACAACCATTACGCATAGCAACAGCTTCAATTCAAGGAAGAGCAAACTGATGAAAGGAGAGGCATGTAGGCTACCTTCACTGGGGCAGATTCTCAGCAACATCTGCAACTAGAGATTTCAAACACATAGTAACATAGGAACAGACTTATCAAAACTTGCAGAGTAAAAGTTGACATAGCAACCAGATTGCTTCTTAATTTTTTTTAAAAAGGCCTTTGAAAAATAAAAGAAGCATTCTGATTGGTTGTTATAGACAACTGCTCCACTTTCCTCTGAACAGGTTTTGATAAATCTACCCCATAGTTTATAAGGTTAAAAAGGACAAACCTATAATTAAATTCAACCTATAACGACACTGTGTCCCTATTGTGTATATCCAGAGGAAGGCAAAAAAAAAACAAAAAACCTTATGGAGGCCGATGCCAGTTGCTCCACACTAGGGGGAAAATTCCTCCCTAACTCCAATATATCAGAATAAATCCCTAGATCATTGTTCTGTCCCAATAAATCTAGTATCCATAACCTGTAATGTTATTACTCTTTAGAAATGCATCCAGGCCCCTTTTAAATTCCTCAATTGAGTTTTCCAATAGTCTAACTGCTCTTATAGTAAGGAATCCCCTTCTGTGCTGGTGTAGAAACCTTCTTTCCTTTAGATGTAGAGGATGCCTCCTTGTTATAGATTCAGTCATGGGTATAAATAGATCATGCAGGAGTTCTCTGTACTGCCCCGATATATATATATATATATATATATATATATATATATACATATATATATATATCTAAACATAATTATTTGATTGCCCCTGTTAATGTCTTTTATCTAAGCGAAATAAACTTAAGTTTGATACTCTTTCAGGATACTGTAGTCCTCCCAATTCCCCTTATTATTCTGGTTGCCCGTATATACATCCCCTCCACTGCATCTTTCTTGTGCACTGGTGCTCAGTACTGTACACAGTACTCCATGTGATTTGTACAGTGGTAAAACTATTACTTTCTCGTACACATAGGTGCCTACTAAGGTGCACCCACAATCCTGGCTACTTCTGGATGCCTATTACACATGGAAAATTCTACTGCCATGTCATCTTCTTCTGTTTATATATTTATTATTGCCGGCATAATAAGTCAACGCTGAGTTTTTGTTGTGTTTTACTTGAGGTGATACCTCAATCTATATAATCAGGGCCGGACTGGCCATCGGTCATACCGGGCATTTTCCCGGTGGGCCAGGCCGTCCGTGGGCTGGGCTGTCCCTCTGCCTATCTTAAATACTGTGGGGCTGCAGCCCGAGGCTGCCACCTTAAATGCTGGGGCTGCCGCTTTAAGAGCTCTGTACAGAGAGAGAGGGAAAAAGGCCAGGATTTGGTCAGAACAGTACGATGATAATATGTATGGTGATAATATTCCTCCTTGTATACTGGTATTATTGATAATATTGGTCTCAGTATACAGGATTTGGTCAGTAACAATACAATGGTGATATGTATGGTGATAATATTCCTACTTATATACTGGTACAGTGACCCCCCGACCTACGATGGCCCCGACATATGATGAAATCGACATACGATGGCCTCTCAGAGGCCATCGCATGTCGATGTCAGCATCGACATACGATGCTTTTTTATGTCGGGGCCATCGCAGTAAGTGCTATCCGGCAGCGCCAAATGCTTAAGCTGCTGCCGGATAGCAGCTTAATGTTCCCCATGTGGTGCGGTAAGTATTACTTACCCCTCCACGATGCTCCGGGGTGCCCTCCGGGTCTAGCGCTGGTCTTCCGGCGTCTACTCGGCCCTCTCGGTTGACGTCAATACGCTGCTGCGCACGCCATCCAATAGGAATGGCGTACGCAGCGGTGTAATGACGTCGCTACGCAGGCCCAGTAAGGCCTTGCGGAAGACAGAAGAGGACCGGAGAAGACAGAAGAGGACCGGAGAAGACAGCGGAGAGCCCAGCGGAGGCCCGGGATCCCCATCGGGAGCGGCGGGGACAGGTGAGTACAGCTTCCTATACTTTACATTGCACGGATCCCTCAACATACGATGGATTCGACAAACGATGGCTCGTTTGGAACTAATTACCATCGTATGTTGAGGGACCACTGTATTATTGGTAATGTTGGTCTCAGTATACAGGATTTGGTCAGTAACAGCATGATAATAATATATATGGTGATAATATTCCTTCTTGTATACTGGTATCATTGGCAATGTTGGTCTCAGTATACAGGATTTGGTCAGTAACAGTAAGATGGTAATATGTATGGTGATAATATTCCTCCTTGTATACTGGATTTTGGTAATATTGGCCTCAGTATACAGGATTTTGTCGCAGAAAGATTGAGTCCGTTTTTTTAACATTAATGTTCTCTATGTAAGTTTATGGGGAAAAAAAGAATGTATTTTTTACATCCGTGACATGTCACTTTTTTATTTATATATATATTTTTACATACTATGAGCACAGACACTACTTTCCCATAGACATAAAGCAGATTAATGTTAAAAATACAGACACAATCTTTGTGCAGTTTTGCGAATGCATTATTCACAATGAAATATGCCTAAAATACACTGTTTTAACTCTAGCCTAATGTTTATATAGCATACATTTTCTGTTACGTACCCGGTTATGATTAACATTTGGCCCCTCCCATTTCTGGTTCCGCCTCCACATAGCCACTTCCATGATCAAAATGGGCTACTTAATCTAAAATGCCCAGGACTATTTTTGGTCCCAGTCCGGCCCTCTTGTTTTTGGGGCTGGTGTTTTTGCTTCATAGACTGTTTGCTGCTATGAGCTGTTTGGTGTATCTGTCTTGTCCAGTCTATCTTAGTTTGTTTACATTGTTTTATGCAGATTGATATTGTATGGATTGCATGGCTGCCATGTGTTGTCTATGTCTTGTCCAGTCTGTTTCATTTGAGTTTTTAACATTTTAATTTGGAAGTTTATCGTGTGTAATGCACAGTAATGTTTTCTGGTCCTGTTGTTATAAGATATTTCCATCAGTCTGTGTTGTCCTGTTATGAGTTTGTCTTGAAGGTTGGTGCATGTGGATAAGGTAAGAACCAGAGAGAACCTTGTTCCTACCAGATCTTTGTCAATAGTGTCTGTGAACTAGCAAACTATGCCCCACCGTGATGATGCAGTGAATGAAATCCGCAATGAAAATCATGCACATTCACACAACTAATAGGGCAGGCGGTGTCTATGTGATGACACCCTATGGGTTCTTGAATCTTCTCATTTGCTCAACGTTACTTTTTTCTAAATGGAAATTGTACGCAGATGTGAACACAGCCTTAAATTATGGATATGCTATTTTGTTTAAATACAACTTGATATGCATGCAGCAGAGTCATTAAAATGGAAATGTCAATTAACATGCAAAACATACACAGAAGCATGTGAGGAAATTAGTGAGAACGTGACAAAACCCATGATTGATAAAATAGGCGATTAAACACAAAGCTCTCTTCAAACACTATCTAGCGTTGTGCAGCAATAAGTAATGACACAGTACCATCTAAATGGGATAACTTTTAATTGCTTCTTTCTGTTGGTATTAACCTCTGCAAATATGTGTCATATTCATAAAATACTATTAAAAAACAACCTAGACACAAACTCAATTTACAGAATAGTGTACTGGCACTGTATTTATATATCACTGAATCATTTTACATACAGGATGAAGTTACATTGCTATTACCAGCTCATACAGGAGATAAGCTGACAGGCACTGAATTGCAATTTTAAAGGGGATGTATGGGGAGCAGAAAAGGTATTACCTCTTCTGCTTCCGATACTCCACTTTTCCCCTCGGCAATTGCCACTAGCCCAGACCTCTGAGGAAACTCTACGGAGGGGGCTAGTTGTGCTCTGCAGGCACCAGCTACTGCAGCTTTCATATCATGTGTGGCACCAATATTTATATCCAGTGCATTGGTAAGAGGTGCTATCACACTTGTTGATACATTACATTGTTCGTTTCCCTCTGGCATTAAAGGGGTACTCCACCCCTAGACATCTTATCCCCGATCGCAGGGGTCCCGCCGCTGGGGACCCCTGCCGCTGGGGACACCTACAATATAGCATGTGGCACCCACTTGTTTCTGCTCCGGAAGCGCTGAAGGGTGTGGGTCCCGACCACGGGAACGGAAGTTCGACACACCCCCTCAATGCAAGTCTATGCGAGGGGGCATGACGATCGTCACGCCCCCTCCCATAGACTTGCATTGAGGGAACGAGGCATGACGTCACAAGGGGGCGGGGTCGTGACGTCACGCCCTCTCCCATAGACTTGCATTGAGGGGACGGGGCATGATGTCAAACAGGGGCGGAGTCGTGACGTCACAAACTTCCGTTCCCGTGGTCGGGATCCAGAGCCTCCAGTGCTTCCGGAGCAGAAACAGGTGGGTGCCGCATGCTATATTGCGGTGGTCCACAGCGGTGGGACCTCCGCGATCAGACATCTTATCCCCTATCCTTTGGATAGGGGATAAGATGTCTAGGGGTGCGGAGTACGCCTTTAAAGGTGTTTTTTAACATTGTACTTCATACATTTTCCTTTGCTTTTAATTTGTATTGACCAATAAAAGTTATGTTTTCATTGGGGCTATGAAGAGGGTTTTGTGAACTTTAATCATTTGTGTTTCTGAAGTTGTCTGGACCCAACAATATCTGAATGACCAGCTGAGTATTCTATATATATAGGGGATGCTGATTACCTGAAAGGCGATGTCAGGGAAAAATTAATCCTGCATGCTAAATCTCCATAATATCCATTTTTTGTTCTCATGAGTGATAAGCCACATGCAGAGGTTTCAGGCCATCAGGGAAATGGAAGGGCATTGCAAAAAGATTAGCTAGATATCCAGTTTGAAGTCAGTATCACTCACAGGTTTGAATGAGAAGCTGAAATTCAGTTGTTCCCTGCATAGAGTAGTTCATTAGGAAATTAATCGTTCTCTTATTTTTGGCTCATCTCAAGCGGGGTACCTCATATCTATGTGTGTGCATCTGGTTTTGTAGACCATCTTTTTAATTGTCCACCCATAGTATTCAATATAATAATTGTATCCTACTATTATTTGCCTTTCTATTCAACAATATAGGGCAATATGAAAGGTGTCGGAAAAAAAAAAAAAAGGACATAGGTCACTCAATGCTACAGCCAGGGATTGGTTAAGCTGTTGCTTAATCGTGTTGAATTCCAGGGCCACACTTTGCCTAAAACCATACCTGTGTAGAGTTATTAGGCAGTTTGATTTTATATTCAATTCCTACAACCAAACATCATGAGACCAGAGACTTAGTTTGGAGGTCATTGTCTAAGCCAAGTCAGGTTAAATTCACCTCTGAGCTGATTGAACTTCACCTTCTCTGCAACAAAACATCATATAGACAGAAAAGTGGTAATTTATCATTTTATGGTCATCTTTTAACCTCCTGAATGAAGTCAGGACCAAACAATTCTAAATTTCAAAATCTTTATTAGCAGGTCGGGCATTCCTGTAAATGTGAGCCATCTAGTCCTGTATGTTTTGTAGTTGAAGGTTTGTTCTATCATAAGGTCGGCTCTACTGGTTGCTTTCAGCAGGGCAAATTTTTATATGAAGAATGTTTATTCGATCACCCCCTTGGTAACATTTACCTCTTTTGCTGCCTTTGTGCACATTAAAATCACAGGTCCTGCTGCATCTGTTATTTTAAAGTGTCTGATCAGCATTATCGCTAGACCCTGAGGTGCTGGCAATTAATAACAGGGCTGGATCATTTTGAGTACGCAATATGGAAAATCAGCTCACCTCCCTAGACACTCTCCCTGCACGGATCGGCATGGACTCACTGCATGGACCCGTCATAAGAAAAGAGGTTGATCCAGCACTTGAGTAAAACCTTCAGCTTTATTGGTACATCACAACAAAAACTATGCTTTTATTGTGATGTATGAATAAAGCTGGAAGTTTTACTCAAGTGCTGGATTAAACTCTTTTCTTCTGACAAAATCCTTAAAGGGGCTATATCAACTGGCTCCAGAAAGTTAAACAGATTTGTAAATTACTTCTATTAAAAAATCTTAATCCTTTCAGTACTTATGAGCTTCTGAAGTTAAGGTTGTTCTTTTCTGTCTAAGTGCTCTCTGATGACACCTGTCTCAGGAACCGCTCAGTTTAGTAGCAAATATAAGCAAAATCCAGAGTATCTCTCCACAGACTACCTCTAAGAGAACAACTCTCTTACCAGCCCTACACAGATCATCTAATGTTTACTGATCATAACTGACGTATGAGATGAAGCAAACGCTATGCTCATACATATACGTGATGATGTGCAAGCTGACGTCACTGAGGGGGTAATTTTCATTGATATTCGAAAATATGTCTTCTTGATCCCTCCCTGTGACTCTAATTTTCCATGTCAGACCCTATCTCAGAGTCTCACTTTGTCATAGACTGAAGAAACTTTGCCCGCTCTTTCCTAAAATAGCTTTTTCTTAATAAACATCTTCAGTTTGTCTTCCTTTATTGTCTTCCTCTATTCTGAGGAGACCTTGCGTTCTCACAAAGCCACCTGATGTGACTGCCGCACCTAGGCTGTAGTTGTTGCTACTCTCCAGTGGCATTTAGGAGGAACCTACCAGCACTCATCAGCTGGTACTGAACGGCTCACTGGCAAAGAAAAAATAACCATTCACTCAGCTTTTCTATGTAGCCTTGGAGCACAGGCGGAGCTTCTTGAGGTTTCTCTGCTGGTCCCCACTTCAAGCAGGCCTGGGGAAACAGCAGCGGTGATGTCAGGAAGCTCTGCCCACAAGCCTGCCCTCATAATGGAAGATACAGAGCAAGATAGAGGAACAATGGGATTACGGAACAGGGAAGGGTAAGTATGGTTATCATCAGTGTCACCTGCACTACACACCTGTACCAACTGGTAAGTGCGGGTGACACTGATGAAAGTTTAATTTAACTTTTTTCTTTTTTTTAAAGCAGTACCATAATAGAAACTCTATGAAGACATGGGTATTGTTTTAATTGTATTCACCCACTAAATAGAGATAACATGTCATTTTTACCATAAAGTGCAATCCATAAAAACAAAAGTGAGAAAATGCTATGTTCACATCCCGGAATGTCCGCACGGAAAATCTCTGTGCCAACACTCCGCAGACTGTGGGCACCGGCGTAAAAGGCACTAGGGCCGCATGGGAATGCACTGTCTCATGGATGGCTATGCATGCCATGCAGAGTCTGCAGAAATAATGAACAGGTTCATTCTTTCTGAGGACACAGAATTTGGAATTTCCATGCTGGAGACATCTGGCACGGAAATTCTTCCATGTGCACAGCGCAGAAGAATCATGTTGAATTTAATGGGACTCTGTTGCAGTGTAATCTCCGTGGGGACATTTCTGACGAAATTCTACTAAGAAATTCCGATGTATGAACATGACCTTATGGCTCTTAAAAGGCGAGAAAAAAAGAAAATGCAAAAAAGGAAATTTGCTGTGTCCTAAGGGCAAAAAGACCTTAAGGGGTTAAAAAAATCGACAAAAATCTGTTTACACACATATGGGTTATTTATTTTATGTAGAATGACATGGGTCAGGAGTGGAATATACATTATTCAATATAAATGTATTTTGCTGGAAGTATAGGAAGCAACAAAGGAATAGATGGGTATACTTTGCATTTTCCTTATAAGATGTTGAATTTCTTTATTATGTATTTAAGCTGATATAGAAGTAACCAGATAAAAGCAATCAGAAAGCTTTAGCCTGTCAATTTCTATTTTCAATTTAATGCTAGGCAGAAGATTGCTTTTCTCTCAGCTGTGAAGAAATAACTAGGTTCAAGAGTTGCTGTTTAAAAACCTCCCTCCCACTTGTCCTCTGTATTCTGCAGACTGGAGCCACCATAACATGCTGCGGAGCGTGACATAAATAATTGGATGGTCAGACCAAACTATGCCAATGCACACAAGCAAGGGGCAAACAATAAAAATCATATATTTTCCTCTTCAGTTAATTCAAATGATAGCACATTAGTTATATTTTAGAATAAAATTGCACTGGATTGTTTCTGAATGGTGAGGGAGCAAGTGCGGTAGAACACATGCACACGCACAGTATATTTTCACAATGCAGGCTGTAATCTATGGATCTATAATCCGCACCCCTATGGAGCTGTAGTGTAGCAGACTGCGATGGGATTGGGATCCCGCGGGACCCAATATGAAATTTATGGGAACGGTTGTATTTTTGTCTTGAGCGGGCAGGAGTGGGCAGTCACAGAAAATACAGTAGGTCCCTTCGGCAGGTGATAAAATTGCAAAGGGGGGGGGGCACAAGGTGGACCTCTCTTTAAAAGCTGTAATAGAATGTTTGCAAGAGCGGGCGGGAGTGAAACACACACATTGCAGGTGGTTATGGTCAGAAATCCAGTGGAGGTGGGTAGGATTAAAATAACTGTCCTGTGCAGAGTTCTACTGTACTGCACCTCTCTATGTACATGTGATTTTAAATGGAGGCATGTTCTATGCATGTACAGTGGTCCCTCAACATACGATGGTAATCCGTTCCAAATGGACCATCGTTTGTTGAAACCATCGTATGTTGAGGGATCTGTGCAATGTAAAGTATAGGACAGTGGTCTACAACCTGCAGACCTCCAGATGTTGCAAAGCTACAACACCCAGCATGGTGGGAGTTGCAGTTTTGCAACATCTGGAGGTCCGTAGGTTGAAGACCACTGGTATTGGAGGTTATACTCATGGGTCCCCGTTGCTCCAGACCGTCACCGCTGCCCTGGATGTCGCCCTCCATCGCTGTCACCACGTCCCCGGGTTGTCCCTGACGCTCCGGCAAGGCCCCGGCTTCCCCGGCATCCTCGCTCTCCATCGCCGCCATCACGTCACTACGCACGCCGCTCCTATTGGATGACGGAGAACGCCGACAATGCAGGGGATCTCGAAGAGGATGCGCCGGAGCCCCGAGGACAGGTAAGTGATCGGCAATGGACCACACGGGGCACCGTAAACAGCTATCCGGAAGCAGTCTGCGCTGCCGGATAGCCGTTTATGCAATGGCCCGACATACAAAAGCATCATATGTTGATGCTGCCTTTAACATGCGATGGCCAATGATAGGCCATCGTATGTTGAAATTATCGTATGTCGGGGCCATCGTAGGTGGGGGGGGGTCACTGTATTCTACTGAATTGATCTCCTATAATGTTTGTATGATACAATGCAAATTAAAAGTCAAACATCAGTGAACCACCAGGGTAAGGCATCCAAGGCTAATGTGCATGAGAAATAAAGACTAGCCTGTCTGGTCCAATTCCTCAAAAAAAGCTACAGTATTGCAAACTGCTGAAAATGTTTAGGCTGACTGACCATAGTAGAAAGGTGTTACAACACAGTACTGCGGCTTACGTGTAGCTACAGACCAAAGTGCTGTTTAAAATGGGCACATGTCCTACAAAAATGGAAAAAGGTGGTCTAGTCTAATGAATCAGCTTTTCTATAACAAAAGGATAACTTTAACTTCTTACAGCAGAATGATGTACCTTGTAAGACTGCAACATGTTAAGGAATGGTTTAAAAGCAACAACAAAGATATCGAGGTGTTGACTTGGCCTCCAAAATTCACGCCTTGACAGGTAACAGCTGTTTTAGGCAGATGGTTTTAATGTTATTTGTGATCAGTGCACATTTTGCTTTACAAATTAAGATATTTAGCTTGTTATAAGCCTGCTAACTGGAACTGCTCATAGATGAAGCGTTGCTATAACTAATATATATAACTAATAAGAACTACATTTTAATTCCTCACCATTTTAAGGATGTCTTTGAATGGAAACCTTACCTTTTACATCTTGGGATTAAAATGTCTGAATATACCTAGGCCATGTTCACAAGCTGTCTATGTCTGGTGTTTCCAGTAGGGATCGACTGATTATCGGTTTGGCTGATATTATCGGCCGATATTCACGATTTTGGACATTATCGGTATCGGAAATTACTTTGCCGATATTCCGATAATGCCCCGCCTCCCCGGCCAGAGACCGCCGCCCCATTGCCTCCCCCATCCCCGGTTTTATAATTACCTGTTCCTGGGGTCCGCGCTACTTCTGGCTCCGGCGATGTCCTGCGCTATTGCTGTGCGCTGCGCAATGACGAGTGACGTCCTCAACGCAACGTCACCATCAGTGCATACAGTGACAGCTCAGTTGGACTAGGGAGGAGCCCAGAACAGGCAGGGGGAGAGTAGCGGGTGGCGGCGGCGGTCTCTGGCCCCGCAAAAGCCGCTGCTGTTCATTGATTTAAAGCACCCGCTTTGAATCATTGATCTGCAGCGGCTTCTGTGGGGCCGTGGGGGGTGGAATAGCCTATAACTTATACCGGAATATCGGTATAAGTTATCGGCTATCGGCCTGAAAGGTCACAGGGTCACAGAATATAGGTATCGGCCCTAAAAAATCAATATCGGTCAATCCCTAGTTTCCAGTCATAAAAAAATTACCAATTTTCATGAAAAAATTGCTGAAATGTTCTGTAAAATTTTTGAGCCACTGTTGCATAAAAACATTCTTATTTATTGGCCGCGAATAAATATTACAAAAATTAATTTTTCTGGCCAAAATCAGACAACAAGGCACATGCCAATTAATTTTACGGCTTTAAAATCAAGATGTGTGCGCACTAACAGCCTTTTCACTAATGAGACTGTAAAATAAATTGCAGCATACTTACCTCACCTCTTGCAGCCCCAGCGTTTTCTACTACCCCGATGCCTGTGTTTAGATATCTTGATGACACTTTCTCTCTGCTCAGCTGAGGACTTCAAAATTCTTTGCAACCACTGCCTGCAGCCAAAGCTTCTGCCAACTAAGATGTGCTATTATTCTACCTAGTCAAGACAATTCTGCCTTGAGCCCCGTTCACAACATGTGTTGGTGATATTTTGGCATATACATTTAATTAAACAATGCTGGTGGTCTGGGGCAGTAAAGGGCTAATTGTTTGTGGTCAATGGCAGTAAAAAACCTAAATGATACCAATCCTGGTGGTCTAGAGTTTTATAATAAAGTGGGTAACCCTGTGTAAGGAGGTTAACTACATGTAGTGAAGGCTCAGACACATAAAAAATCAACAGTTATCACGTAATTACAGAGCTCTTCTAATTTATTTTTCCATGCTACAAAAACATTTTGATTGGTTATTTGCCTTCATTTGCATTTAGGTCTTAAAGTGTCCTGTTATTTGCAAAAACGTTTTGCCATATGAGCTGGGGGCATGTTGCAGAGGCCTGCTTGTTCATTTAAAGGGTTACTCCAGCTCTTATACATCTTATCCCCTATCCTTTGGGGATAAGATGTCTGATCGCTGGGGTCCCGTTGCTGGGGACCCCCGCAATCTGTCATTCAGCATCCATCGCTGCGAAGGGCTTGAAAAGGTGGGTGCTGAATGACAGATTGCGGGGGTCCCCAGCGGCGGGACCCCCGTGCTCAGAAATCGTAAGATGTATTAGGGCCGGAGTACCCTATTAACCATCAATCACATTCTCTTTATTCTTTAAGTTTGCAATAAACTTTATAAAACTTGAACTGTTGCCTCAAGAGTCCCAAAATTGCAAATTAGCTGAATAACATTTACAAACATTATTTCCCAACTCCAAAAAGTTGTTTTCCCCGATCGGTTCCCTTAACATCTTGGCAGAATCTCCTCACTGAACATAATCCTACTCGCTAGGCAATTTGCCTACTCAGAACTGAATGTTCATCTTCATCCCCCTCAGCCCCCAAAATTATTAAATCTCACTAGGGTTAAACAAGCAAAAATCAACCTAGCTCTATTATATCACCGGCATACCATGAGAGAGTACATCAATAGAGAAATAAGCTGAATCCAATTACCTATTAGCATTCAGTAATACAAAATGGATATTGTGTACTGAAGCATAAAAGAGCTCAGCGGTTACACCGATCTTGTGTTTCAGCTCTAGCAAATTATAATTGAAAATTTTTAGAACACTAGCTTTCAGATTTCCTTTTACCTGTAAAATTCTTTATTATAAGCGTTTGGCTGATTAGACCATAAGACCAAAGCTTTGTGCGTAGCGGCATGATATGTTAGACTAATGGCAAAGTTAAAAATGGTTATTATGACGATAGAAGGTAATTTTACTCCTTGGTAGATGTGATTTAATGACATTTTTCTATTGCTGAAAGACATTTAGAGTTGTAGACAGTACTTCACAAAAAAAATTAAAAAATTGATCCTGTCACCCCTTAAGGACCCAGCCAATTTTCAGTGAAGGACCTGGCCATTTTTTGCACATCTGACCACTGTCACTTTAAGCATTAATAACTCTGGGATGCTTTTACCTTTCATTCTGATTCCGAAATAGTTTTTTCATGACATATTCTACTTTATACTAGTGGTAAAATTATGTCGATACTTGCATCATTTCTTGGTGAAAAATTCCAAAATTTTATGAAGAAATTGAAAATTTTGCATTTTTTTAACTTTGAAGCTCTCTGCTTATAAGGAAAATGGATATTCCAAATAAATTATATATTGATTCACATATACAATATGTCTACTTTATATTTGCATCATAAAATTGACATGTTTTTACTTTTCGAAGACATCAGAGGGCTTCAAAGTATAGCAGCAATTTTCAAATTTTTCCCAAAATTTTCAAAATCGAAATTTTTCAGGTACCAGTTCAGTTTTGAAGTGGATTTTAGGGGCATTCTTATTAGAAATACCCCATATATAACCCCATTATAAAAATTGCACCCCTCAAAGTATTCAAAATGACATTCAAAAGGTAGGTTAACCCTTTAGGTGTTTCACAGGAAAAGCAGCAAATTGAAGGAGAAAATTCTAAATCTTCATTTTTTACACTGGCATGTTCTTGTAGACCCAGTTTTTGAATTATTGCAAGGGGTAATAGGAGAAAAAGCCCCCCAAAATTTGTAAACCAATTTCTCTCGAGTAAGGAAATACCTCGTGTGTATGTCAAGTGTTCGGCGGGTGCAGTAAAGGGCTCAGAAGGGAAGGAGCGACAATGGGATTTTGGAGAGTGAATTTTGCTGAAATGGTTTTTGGGGGGCATGTCGCATTTAGGAAGCCCCTATGGTGCCAGCAAAGGGAAAAAAAAAAAAACACATGGCATACTATTTTGGAAACAACACCCCTCAAGGAACCAATCAACCCATACAAAATAGAGGGGATGTACTCAAGTTACCTATACTAGGTATATAAGGTCCTGTGGTATACACACTAACTATAGAACCGAAAAAAGAGAGAGAAAAACATTTAAAGGCGGACCATGTATAAAATCAAATGAATTTTATTTATTGGTAATTCCAAACATATATAAAAAAACAAACACAGCGTGGACAAACTATAAGTGGGAGCCAGGGAGCAGGGGGAGACAATGAAAAAAATAAAGAAATTGTCCAGGTGCACTAGTCTATGATACAAGAAGACAAATATGTCACAATATAAATAAATGAATGATCATATACACACAGGGCACACACAAGGGCAACATCGCCTCATTGGTAAACGTACACGTTTGTAATGCAAGTCTCATAAATAGAGTGCCAAAATGTACAGGGTAAATTATAGTGACAATGAATATGTTAGCACGCTAACCGGATCACAAAGAAGAAAACCACAATTAATGGTGGCATGAATCAATGAACTCCCCCCGCTCCCCAGCTACCCACCAGACCTCCGACGCGTTTCACCCAACGGGGCTTTGTCCAGGACTTTGACTCCTGGACAAAGTCCCGTTGGGTGAAACGCGTCAGAGGTCTGGTGGGTAGCTGGGGAGCAGGGGGAGTTCATTGATTCATGCCACCATTACTTGTGGTTTTCTTCTTTGTGATCCGGTTAGTGTGCTAACATATTCATTGTCACTATAATTTACCCTGTACACTTTGGCACTCTATTTATGAGACTTGCATTACAAACGTGTACGTTTACCAATGAGGAGATGTTGCCCTTGTGTGTGCCCTGTGTGTATATGATCATTCATTTATTTATATTGTGACATATTTGTCTTCTTGTATCATAGACTAGTGCACCTGGACAATTTCTTTATTTTTTTCATTGTCTCCCACTTCTCCCTGGCTCCCAACTTATCGTTTGTCCACGCTGTCTTTGTTTTTTATATATGTTTGGAATTACCAATAAATAAAATTCATTTGATTTTATACATGGTCCGCCTTTAAGTGTTTTCTTCTCTCTTTTTTCGGTTCTATACCCCTCAAGGAATGGTATAGTGAGCCTTAACACCTCACAGGTGTTTCACAACTTTTTGTTAAAGTTGGATGTGTAAATGAAAAAAATTTTTTTTCACTAAAATGCTGGTTTTCCCCAAATTTTAAATTTTTACAAGGGGTAATAGGAGAAAATGACCCCCAAAATTTGTAACTCCATCTCTTCTAAGTATGGAAATACCCTATGTGTGGACATCAAGTGCTCTGCTGGCAAACTACAATGCTCAGAAGAGAAGGAGCACAATTGAGCTTTTAAAGAGTGAATTTGTTTGGAATGGGAGTCAGGGGCCATGTGTGTTTACAAAGCCCCCCGTGGTGCAAGAACAGTGAACTACACACCTCGCATAATTTAATAAGGGGTGCAGTGAGTATTTACACCCCACTGGCGTTTGACAGATCTTTGGAACAGTGGGCTGTTTTACATTTTTACGGATCGCTGTTCCAAAAATCTGCCAGACACCTGTGGGGTGTAAATGCTCCCTGCACCCCTTATTACATTCTGTGAGGGGTGAAGTTTCCAAAATGGGGTCACATGTGGGGGGGGGGTCCATTGTTCTGGCACTATGGTGGCTTTGTAAACACATGTGGCCTTCAATTCCAGACAAATTTTCTCTTCAAAAGCCCAATGGCGCTCCTTCTCTTTTTTTTTTCCTATTTTCCTTGTGAAAATGAAAAATTTAGGGTAACACCGACATTTTAGTGAAAATTTTCATTTTCCCATCCAACTTTAACGAAAATTCGTCAACCACCTGTGGGGTGTCAAGGCTCATTATACCCCTTGTTAAGATCCATGAGGAGTGTAGTTTCCAAAATGGGGTCACATGTCGGTATAAATTTTTTGGGGTTTATGTCAGAACCGCTGTAAAATCAGCCACCCCTGTGCAAATCACCAATTTAGGCCTCAAATGTACATAGTGCACTCTCACTCCTGAGCCTTGTTGTGCGCCCGCAGAGCATTTTACGCCCACATATGGGGTATTTCTGTACTCAGGAGAAATTGCGTTACAAATTTTAGGGGTCTTGTTTTCCTTTTACCGCTTGTGAAAATAAAAAGTATGGGACAACACCAGCATGTTAGTGTAAACATTTTTATTTTTTTACACTAACAGGCTGGTGTAGACCCCAACTTTTCCTTTTCATAAGGGGTAAAAGGAGAAAAAGCCCCCCCCCCCCCCCAAAAAAAAAAAAAATTCGTAGTGCAATTTCTCCCAAGTACGGAGATACCCCATATGTGGCCCTAAACTGTTTCCTTGAAATACGACAGGGCTCCGAAGTGAGAGAGCGCGATGCGCATTTGAGGACTAAATTAGGGATTGCATAGGGGTGGACATAGGGGTATTCTATTCCAGTGATTCCCAAACAAGGTGCCTCCAGCTGTTGCTAAGCTACCAGGATGCCTGGACAGTCAGTGGCTGTCCAGAAATGCTGGGAGTTGTTGTTTTGCAACAGCTGGAGGCTCTGTTTTGGAAACACTGCCGTACAATACGTTTTTCATTTTTATTGGGGGGGGACAGTGTAAGGGGGTGTATATGTAGTGTTTTACCCTTTATTATGTGTTAGTGTAGTGTAGTGTTTTTAGGGTACATTCCCACTGGCAGCGGTTTACAGTGAGTTTCCCGCTAGGAGTTTGCGCTGCGGCGAATAAGTTGCCGCAGCTCAAACTTAAAGAAACTTACTGTAAACCTGCCCTTGTGAACGTACCCTGTACATTCACATGGGGGGGGGGGGGGGGCAAACCTCCAGCTGTTTCAAAACTACAACTCCCAGCATGTACTGAAAGACCGTGCATGCTGGGAGTTGTACTTTTGCAACAGCTGGAGGCACACTGGTTCAGTTAGGTTCTGTTACCTAACTCAGTATTTTCCAACCAGTGTGCCTCCAGCTGTTGCAAAACTACAACTCTAAGCATGTACTGATCGCCGAAGGGCATGCTGGGAGATGTAGTTATGCAACAGCTGGAGGTACGCAACTACAACTCCCAGCATGCCGAGACAGCTGTTTGCTGTCTGGGCATGCTGGTATTTGCAGTTTTGCAACATCTGGAGGGTCACAGTTTGGAGATCACTGTATAGTGGTCTCAAACTGTAGCCCTCCAGATGTTGCAAAACTACAAATCCCAGCATGCCCAAACAGCAGGCTGGGCATGCTGGGAGTTGTAGTTTTGCAACATTTGGAGGGTCACAGTTTGGAGATCACTGTATAGTGGTCTCAAACTGTAGCCCTCCAGATGTTGCTAAGCCACTCACCGGCTTCCGTAGGATCCTGGCAGCCAGCCGCCCAAAAGTTAACAACAAATCAGCCTTCTAAGAAAATATGCTATAGCATTAGTATTTCAAAAAGACTACAAGTATTAAGTAAAACATCATGTATGTCAGATGCTATATGTCCGAAAGTTGACACATCCTCTTTAACTCCTTAAAGGGGTTATATATTTTTTTTTTCTCAAATCTACCTTACTACTGGGATATGTTCCCTGTTACCCTCCTGCCTGATATGCATGGTTCCTGTAGCCCCTGTTGTCTTCTCTGGCTGCTTGATATTCTTTGCCATCTTTCCCTCCCGCTTGCTTACAACTACAGCAATCATTGCAGATCTGCACTGCAAGCCTTCTTCCTCTCTGAGAGCAGACCGCACCCTCTGTGAGCAGAGAGATTGGCTGAGGCTGCACACACTGTTCTTAGCACTAAAAGGAGCATGACTCATCAGTGCAGGGCAAAAACCACACGGGCTGTGTCTCTCAGTAGGGTGGGGGCTGGACAGAGATAGAGTGCATTGCTGGATGATGTCATTGTCTCACTTCATGTATGTAAGTGACAACCAAAGAGAGTAAACTGCTCTATATAGCCAATAAATGATACTTAAACAATTAAATAGGTTGATAAGAGGGAAAGTTTTTTTTTTTTTCGTTTCTGCATTTACGTTCGTGCCTTTTAAGAGCTATAACTATTTTATTTTGCTATCCACAAAGCCATATAGGGGCTTTTTTTTTTTTTTGCAGGACCAACGGTACTTTGTAATGAATGCTATCTTTCATTGTACCATAAAATATACGATGAAACTGAAAAATAATAAAAAATTTGACCTATATAAGGGTTTATTTTTTTTTCACCTAAAGGGATGTATGATGGTATGTTTTGTGCCATCATCTATAGTTTTTGTTAGTACCATTTTGGAGTAGATGGAGTAGATGAGACTTTCTGAATACTTTTACAAAATTTTCTTTTTACAGAGTCTTACAGAGTTAAAGAGTCTTTTTACACTTTTAAATTCCCTCTGCTTATACTGATTAATGCTACTATCTTGCATGGCAATGATCAAATAGATCAGTGCTCTGGTGGCACAGCCTGCTGCTAAGGCAGACAGTATAAGCATAATTACTATGGTAGCACAAAAGCCTATTAAAGGACTCTGGCTGCCATAATAACTGATCAGTACCCTGCAATCATGTTGCGGGGGAAGGATTAAGAAGTTAAAGAACATTAAATGAATTATCCAGCCTCCCAAAAATTGTTAGGTATCTCTGTTGAACCCATAGACAATACATAGAGCACATATCACCTGCCACTTAAAGCTGTGGTAGAAACGGGCACTCATTATGGAGATTGCGTGGGGTCCCAGCAGTCGGACCCCAAATGATCAATTGCTTATGCCCTATCCTGTGGCTAGGGTATACTTATTTGGGCTGGATAAACCCTTTGAAGAACTGAAATGTGCCTATGCCTCAATTTCAAACATACCACTAATTTCTTGTAGTCACAAATTCCTAGTAAAAATTTGAGATGGTTGCATAGCAGTGGTAAAACTGCAAAGAGGAGACAATAAGGATTACTGGGAGCTCACTGACTTCATGTACCTAGCAGAGAGGTAGGTGGTCATGTGTGTATAGTCCCTTTTCATTAAAATGAATGACAGATACAGAAACAGTTGAGCAGACTCCTGTCTACTATAGGAATAGTATCTACAGATGACAGGCCCCCTCCACTGTCATCACCCAACTGATTGGGCCCCCACATCAGACATTTATATCATATCAATATAGTTATGTGTCTAAGATAATAATAATAAAAAAAACATTTATATGCAATGCCTTTTGAATATGAACCCTCTTCAATCACGGAATATTTAGTATAATGAACACAGAAGACTTTCTTCATTAAAAGTATACGTGCTAACTGAAGTTTGTAAAAGCTTTTAATATCTACCTAAACTAAAAGTTGCCTGTAAATGACTCACAATGAAATCTGTTAACAGCAGGATTTGTTCCTGACATCTTGTTAAAAATAGATGTCATAAAGGAGCCGAGTATTATTTTATAACTGAGCCTACTGCCAAAGGGAATATATTAAATAACTCCAAGATGTGGGTCTGTTCTCTGGATAGTCTGCTTGACAGACAGCTAAGCACTGCACATAATTACCGCAAAATGCATAGATTTTATGAATTCCAAACACATTCTCACAAAAATCAGGGAATCTGCAATGTCTGAACTAAGCACTAAGCGAGACAGTGGAGTTGGGAATATTTCTGGGCTGAAGATGATACAGCATTTTTACTATTTAAGGCTAGGTTCAGACTACGGAATTTCCGACTGTCTGCCTGCAAAATTTTCAGCGACTATTTTCCGCCTCCAAAGGCGTTTTTCAGTTTCATGCGTAATTTTGTCATTTACGCGAGTAATCCGCCGCTATTCCGCACGGAAATGACGCCACCAAATCCGCCTTAAATTTCGGCTTCAATTACGAGCAGAAAACAGTGGGAGTGCTAAGAGCCAAGTTCAGCCCCTTTTGGACCATGAGATCACATGACCCAAACCAGGTCAGTCAATTTTTTCAATGTGGGCTAGTCCAACAACCAGTGGGCTGATCATATTTAAATTACTGACTCAAATCCGCACGGATTTTCCGCATGTAATCCGCTTTCAATATGCCTACATTCCGCGATTGAACAAAAATCCGCCGGGAAATGAGAGTCCCATTGAAGTCAATGGGATTCTGCTGCGGAAATCCGTCTGAAGAAAGAGCACCTCCTTCATGCGGAAATTTTCTAGCGGAAATTAGACACGCAAATTCCGAGTGAAAAAATCCGAAGTATGAACAGGTGCACGGTAATCCCATTGACTCGCATGTACTTTTTAGCAAGCGGAATTTCGGAGGGAAGTTTTTAAACGGAATTTCTGTCAGAAATTCCGTAGTCTGAACCTAGCCTAAGAGTTTAACTGTACCCAACTACTAATTGTTACCTACAGACAATGAAGAGTAATGTATAATAAAAATAAGCTATTCAATATATAAAATGCATTCAAAAAGTTTTCAGACAACTTTTTCCACATTGTTATGTCGGGGCCTTATGCTAAAATAAAAAAGAAAATGTTCCCCATGACCCATATAAGGGCTTCTTTTTTGTGTGACCAATTGTACTTTGTAATGAAACCTCTCATTTTACCATAAAATATACGGCGAACCCAAAAAAAAAATTTTTTAGGGAGGAAATTTTTATGAAAACCAAAATTTTGCACATTTTGGAGGGTTTTGTTTTCACACTGTACATTTTACGGTAAAAATGACATGTGCTTTATTCTGTGGGTCAATCCGATGAAAATGATACCCATGGCTAGATACTTTTATATTTTTGTATTGCTTAAAAAAATATCTAAACCTTTTTGTACAAAATCAGTAATCTAAAATCTCCCTATTTTGACCACCTATAACTTTAACATTTTTCCGTTTATAGGGCAGTATAAGGGCTCATTTTTTGCGCCGTCATCTGTACTTTTTTTAGATACCACATTTGCATATATAAAACTTTTAGATAATTTCTTATAATTTTTTTTTTTAATAAAATGTGACAAAAAAGCAGCATTTGTGGACTTTTTTAATTTTTTACGTTTACGCCATTCACCGTACGGGATCATTAACATTATATATTGATAGTTCGGACATTTACGCACGCGGCAATACCAAATATGTTTATTAAAAAAATGTTTACGCTTTTTGGGGGTAAAATGGGAAAAACAGACTATTTTCATTTTTATTGGGGGAGGGGATTTATTTTTACATTTTCCAACTTTTTTTTTACACTTTTTATGTCCCCATAGGAGACTATCTATAGCAATCCTTTGATTGCTAATACTGTGCAGTACTATGCATAGGACACAGCACTGCTCAGTATTATCAGTGATCTTCTGCTCTGGTCTGCTCGATCTCAGACCAGAGCAGGAGACGCCGGGAGACAGCTGGAGCCAGGTGAGGGGACCTCCGGCTGTCATGCTGGACGATCGGATCCCCGCGGCAGCGCTGCGGGCGATCCGACCATCCAATCAAAGTGCCGCAATGCCGCAGATGCCGTGATCTGTATTGATCACGGCATCGGAGGGGTTAAAGGCGGACATCCGCGCGATCGCTGATGTCAGCCATTACGGGCGGGTCCCCGGCTGCTACTAGCAGCCGGAACCTGCCGCGTATGACGCAAGCACCCTTCCGATGCTCGCGGTCATACACAGGACGTAAATGTACGTCCTGGTGCGGGAAGTCCCGCCAAACCAGGACGTACATTTACGTCCGTGGTCGTTAAGGGGTTAACTGGGTAGGTCTATATCCCAAAGACCTAAGGGTACATAGAAAGAAATATATATATAATAGAGAATAAATTACTATTATATAGAATCCAGTCCTCTAGAGACAGTATAGATGAACTGAAAAGATAGAAAGAGAAGAAAAGAATAATAATAATAAAATACCAATAAACATACCGTATATACTCGAGAATAAGCCGAGTTTTTCAGCACGATTTTTCGTGCTGAAAACACCCCCCTCGGCTTATACTCGAGTGAACTCTCCGCCCTCAGTGGTCTTCAACCTGCGGACCTCCAGATGTTTCAAAACTACAACTCCTTGCTGGGAGTTGTAGTTTTGAAACATCTGAAGGTCTGCAGGTTGAAGACCACTGCGGTCTTCGACATCATCCAGCCCCCCATCCCCCCTTTAGTTCTGTACTCACCTCCGCTCGGCGGGACGTTCGGGTGCGCTGGTCCGGGCCATCTAAGCTGCAGGACCGTCCGGTGGGGAGGGATAGTCGTTCCAGGCTGTCCATCTTCACCGGGGGGGCCTCTTCTCCGCGCTTCGGGCCTGGCCCTGGAATAGTCACGTTGCCTTGACGACGACGCTCAGGGATGTTCATCAGTAACGTCCCTGTGCGTCGTCGTCAAGGCAACGTGACTATTCCAGGGCCCGAAGCATGGAGAAGAGGCCCCCCCGGTGAAGATGGACAGCCCGGAACGACTATCCCTCCGCAGCAGACGGTCCCTGCAGCACAAATGGCCAGGACCAGCGCACCCGAACGTCCCACCGAGCGGAGGTGAATACAGAACTAAAGGGGGGATGGGGGGCTGGATGATGTCAAAGGCCGCAGTGGTCTTCAACCTGCGGACCTCCAGATGTTTCAAAACTTGCTGGTAGTTATAGTTTTGAACATCTGGAGGTCCACAGGTTGAAGATCACTGTATCAGACATTGACAAGCGGTGATGGTGGGGGGGGGGGCTGATGACATGTGGTGATGATGAAGGGGGGGTGTGATGATGACAAGGGGAAGATGAAGGGGGAGTGTGGGATGATGACAAGGGGATGATGAAGGGGGGGTGTGGGATGATGACAAGGGGAAGATGAAGGGGGTGTGTGGAATGATAAGGGGATGATGAAGGGGGGGGGATAATGACAAGGGGATGATGAAGGGGGGTGTGGGATGATAAGGGGATGATGACAGGCTGTGATGATGAAGGGGGGTGTGGGATGATAAGGGGATGATGAAGGGGGGTGTGGGATGATAAGGGGATGATGAGGGGGGTGTGGGATGATAACAGGCAGTGATAATGAAGGGGGGTGGGATGATGACAGGGGGGGGATGATGACAGGGGGGGATGATGACAGGGTGATGATGATGAGGTTGTTAATGATGGGGGTCTGGATGATGACAGGGGGGGGATGATGTATTTCCCACCCTAGGCTTATAGTCGAGTCAATAACTTTTCCTGGGTTTTTGGGGTGAAATTAGGGGCCTCGGCTTACATTCGGGTCGGCTTATACTCGAGTATATACGGTAATACAAAAATACCATGTTTTACCATCATTTTCATTATTTTTATATTTTGTATTATGCTTATTGGTATTTTATTATGTCTAATTCTTAACTTCATATTAATCCCTATTTTATTCTATTCTATCCTTTCTTATTCTTTTCTAAATATCCACTATCTTGCCCCCCCCCCCTTTTTAACTATAAATTGATGCATTTATCATATTTTCGACTGTACTCATATTGTATATATTTTTAGATCAATTATATATTTATTATACAATTCCATCATACTTCCATTTCCCGACAATTATGAATATCCGCCATAGTTGGAAAAACAATCAGCATTTGAAAACATAATTTTGCTCCATTTGAATATTTAGGTGATATTATATTATTTATTGCCCGTTTTTATTTATCTATTTTCTTTTACCTATTTCAGTGAGAACAGATTTATTTATATATTTGTCCAACTATGTGAAATTTTTCTCTAGGTTTTATAACCATCTTGAATTATGACAACACCAATTTGTGTTATATAAACCCGAATTTTAGGTTGGGCAACCATTATACACATTTTGCTACTGTAGAATGAGACAAGTGTCTTGAAACGCGTATAGCCGTGTTTATTCTTCTCAACTGTACAATATCAGCACCTTTATACCCTTTTAAAACCTATGGTTCCTGACTCGGCAGTGCTGCAGCACCTCACAGTTTGGACCACTGTTAAAGAAATTGCGCGCGCGATCCACCACGAGGACGCCAGTTCACACACAAGTCCAGTTGCCTGCCTCCATCTCCAGAGACTCTTTTTGCCCACCTGCACCCTGCTGGGACTGCTGAATCACCTCACCCAAGGCCGGACGCCACACAGTGCCAGCTCCATACACGACATCTGCCGTGAATATTTAAAACGCTGGCTACTGTAATCGTGACTAACCTTATATTGCGGACTGCAGGTATCACTCTTATCCCAGCATCTCCATACTATATCTCTATTGTGAACGCTCTGGCAACTTTGTTTCCTGTACCATCAATAGGATTCAAAGTTAAATCCTTATACTATTGCAAATCCATTGCTGCACGGACATTACTGTACCAATATCTCCACTAATTGACTCTTATATCAGCATTCAGCTGCTGATTGTACTATTTTTATATCTTACTATTTTACCTTAATTTTATGACATCTTGTGCAAGGGCCCTGCAGAGATGTATGCTGTATTAATTTAATAAATGTCTATATTTTAGAACTTCTGTATCCATCCTAATTCGGGCAGCATAGTTAATACATTCACTTTTCCCCATTTTTCCCCTTCTTCTTTCTTTTTCTATTCTCTATTCCCACTCCCATTTTCCACTTTTCCTGTCCTTTTTTTTTTTTTTCTTCTCTTTCTATCTTTTCCATTCATCTATACTGTCTCTAGAGGACTGGATTCTATATAATAGTTATTTATTATCTATTATATATATTTCTTTCTTTCCTATGACACTTGAAATTTATCTCTTGGGTCTCCCAAATTCTCTTGATCATCAAAATGTTTCTTCACCTTGACTACCAGGAAATGACGCATCTTCATATGGAGAGGTACACCTGAAGACTTCTGAGATTTCTCCATCTATCTCAACCAGAACCTCAGAAATATTAAAATTTTGGGGAAACGTTCAGAAGAGTCTATTGAATACCTCAACCTTGTCCTCCCAAGGAAATCACCAAACTTACTTCAAGTTGGTGTACTGTAATACTTTAGTAACATAGTAACATAGTTCATAAGGTTGAAAAATGGCCAGAGTCCATTAAGTTCAACCTATATCCCTAATGAGTCCCTACTGAGCTGATCCAGAGGAAGGCAAAAAACCCTCATACTAGAGGTAAAAACTTCTTCCTGACACGAAATATGGCAATCAGAATAAATCCCTGGATCAACGTTCTGACCCTATAAATCTAGTATACATAACCGGTGATGTTATTATTCTCCAAAAATGCATCCAGACCCCTTTTGAACTCTTTTACAGAGTTCACCATGACCACCTCCTCTCGCAGAGAATTCCACAGTCTCACTGCTCTTACAGTAAAGAACCCCTGTCTGTGCTGGTGTAGAAACCTTCTTTCCTCTAAACGTACAGGATGCCCCCTTGTTATAGATACAGTCCTGAGTATAAATAGATCATGGGATAGATCTCTGTACTGTCCCCTGATATATTTATACAGTGTTATTAGGACGCCCCTAAGCCTTCTTTTTTCTAAACGAAATAACACTAATTCTGATAATCTCCTATTCCCTGTATTACCCTGGTTGCCCGTCTTTGAACCCTCTCCAACTCCGCTATAGCTTTTTTGTACACTTGTGCTCAGTACTGTACACAGTATTCTATGTGTGGTCTGACTAGATATTTGTACAGCAGTAGAATTATTTCCTTGTCGTGGGCATCTATGCCCCTATTGATGCACCTCATGATTTTATTTGCCTTGGCTGCAGCTGCCCGACACTGGTCACTACAGCTAAATTTACTGTTAACTAAGACTCCCAAGTCCTTTTCAAAATCAGTCGTCCCAAGTGTTCTCCCCCTTAATACATAACACCAGCCCGAATTTTTCCTCTTACATTTATTAGTGTTGAACCTCATCTGCCACTTCCCAGCCCAAACCTCCAACCTATCCAGATCCATTTGTAACAGTGCACTGTCCTCTATTGTGTTTACCGCTTTACAGAGTTTAGTATCATCTGAAAAGATTGCTACTTTACTATTCAACCCCTTTACAAGGTCATTAATGAATATATTAAATAGGACAGGATCCAAGACTGACCCCTGTGGTACCCCACTAGTAATAGTCACCCAATCAGTATAAGTACCATTAATAACCACCCTCTGTTTCCTATCTCTTAGCCAGTTACTTACCCACTTACACACATTCTCCCCCAGCCCAATCCTTCTCATTTTATGCATCAACCTTTTACGTGGCACCGTATCAAATGCTTTGGAAAAATCCAGGTATACAACGTCCAGCGATTGCACCTGGTCCAATCTGGAGCTCACCTCCACATAAAAGCTGATCAGGTTAGTTTGACAGGACCAATCCCTCATAAAGCCATGCTGATATTGAGTCATACATTTATTTTTATCAAGATACTCCAAAATAGCATCCCTTAGAAAACCCTCAAGCAATTTACATATCACAGAGGTTAAACTAACAGGCCTATAATTCCTGAGGTCACCTTTTGGCCCCTTTTTAAATATTGGCAAAACATTTGCCATGCGCCAGTCCTGGGGAACAGTCCCTGTTACTATAGAGTCCCTGAATATTAAATGGGCACTGTCATGAAATCAAGAAATTGATATGTTGTAGTACTTAAGTACTACAACATATCTCTAGTATAGTTTAATTATAAAAAGTGATTTCAAACCAGTTTAAAATCACTTTTAAATTCAGCCACTAGGGGTCGCCCTCCTAGTGGCCGAATGCATTTGGCAGTGACGTCACTACAGAATTTCGGCTCTGGCAAATGAGTCGAAATTCAGTCACTGCAGTGCTCGCTCCCGCCTGTCAATCAAACAGGCGAGCACAGTGAAATCCAGGGCTGCGCATTGGCTCCCTGGACTCACACACTGGCCGCCTCCCTGCTGCATATTCTCCCTGCAGCAGGGAGGCACGTGGCTCTTACCTCTCCTTACAGCCGTGGCTCCAGTGGGGATACGCCGCCTCCTCACTGCTCCTCGCAGCTGTGTCCTGTCATTACCGGGGGGAGCGCGTTATACGGAGAGGGGGACGCCATTTACAGGAGGGCCCATCACACACTGAGCAACAAGCGTGTGCCCGGCTTCCTGTCATGCTCCTACACTCTGGTAACTCTCTCTATGGTTCTGGAGGACTTTCAATCCTCCAGAAACATAGAGAGAGTTTCCAGAGTGTACGGGCATGACAGGAAGCCGGGCACACGCTTGTTGCTTGCTACGGACCCCCGCTCATGGTCCGGCACAGGTGAGGGGGGGGGAGGGGCGATATTGGTCAGGGGCTGGGTGTCTTCCAACACAGGGTGCCTCAAGTTGTTTCACCACTACAACTCCCAGCATGCCCTGACAGCAAATAGATGTCAGGGCATGCTGGGAGTTGTAGTGGTGAAACAGCTGGAGGCACCCTGTCAGGAGAACTAAGGGCGGAAGTCGGCCCCCAGCAGGCATCAGTGACATGGTGCCTGCTGGGGAAGTCTGCCTGGTAGTGAGCACACTACCAGGCAGACAAAATGCCATTTTTAAGATAATAAAAAAAAAAATAAAGGCAGTGAGGGGGTTAGGGATAGATGGGCAATAGGCAGGGACAGAAAAAAAAAAGAGGATGGTGGGAGCTACCCTTTAAAAAATAGGGGTCTGTCTATTACATTACTTAATTCCTTTAGAACACGGGGGGCGAATGCCATCTGGACTTGGTGATTTGTCTATTTTGATTTTTTGTAGGCGGCACTGTACTTCTTCCTGGGTTAGACAGGTGACCTGTACAGGGGAGTTTACCTCATCTCGCTGTATTTCACCTGGCATTTCATTTTCCTCGGTGAATACAGTGGAGAAGAAGTTGTTTAATATATTTGCTTTTTCCTGATCCCCGTTTATAATTTTTTCCTCATCATTTTTTAAAGGGCCTAAACTTTCACTTTTGACCTTTTTTACTATTTATATAGTTAAAGAACATTTTGGGGTTAGATTTACTCTCTTTGGCAATGAGTCTTTCTGTCTCTATTTTTGCGGCTTTTATCTGTTTTTTACATATTTAAAATTTTTCTCTATAGCTTTTTAATGCTTCTTCACTGCCGGCCTGTTTTAGTAGTTTAAATGCTTTATTTTTGTCATGTATTGCCCCCTTAACGTTTTTATTCATCCATATTGGTTTTCTTTTATTCCTGACCCTTTTATTCCAATAAGGTATATACATCTTACAGTGAGAATTTAAGATATTTTTAAAAGTCTAGCATTTAGTGTCAGTATTTTTTTTTTGAGGACATTATCCCATTTTATATTGTTAAGGGCTTCTCTGAGTTGATCAAACTTTGCTTTCCTAAAGTTCATTGTTTTTGTGGTCCTCGAGAGATTCCCTTAATGAAGAACTGTCACGCCGAGCGCTCCGGGTCCCGCTGCCTTCCTGGAGCGCTCACGGCGTGCTTCTGTCTGCAGCGCTCCGGTCGGCATTGCTGACCGCGAGCGCTGCTCCCTTGTCTCCGGAGGGGACGCGATCCGAGGCACGGGTCATGCCCGCCCTCGGATCGCGCCCCATGTCACTCACCTCACGCCTCCGTCTGCTTCCTCCCGGCACGCGTGGCCCCGCTCCCTAGGGCGCGCACGCGCGCTGGCTTGCTAAAATTTAAAGGGCCAGTGCACCACTAATTGGTGCCTGGCCCAATTGCTCCAAATCACTCCCATTCCTATAAAAACCCACTTCCCCTTCCTCTCCTTGCCGGATCTTGTTGCCTTGTGCCCAGCGAAAGCGTTATAGTGTGTTTCCAAGCCTGTGTACCCAGACCTTCTGCTGTTGCCCCTGACTACGAACCTCGCTGCCTGCCCTGACCTTCTGCTACGTTTGACCTCGCTTCTGTCTTGTCCTTGTGTACCGCGCCAGTCTCGGCTGCCAGAGAGGTCGAGTCGCTAATGGGGAACACGACCTGGTAGTTACCACCGCAGCAAGTCCATCCGCTTTGTGGCGGGCTCTGGTGAGCACCAGTAACTGCTTAGAACCGATTCCCCAGTACGACCCGCGTCATCGCCTCTCTGGCACAGAGGATCCACCACTAGTGTCCTCATCAGCCGTTAATCCGGACCCTGACAAGAACAAGTTATAATGTATTATAGTATGATCACAATTTCCTAGGTATCCTTCTACTTATACATTAGTTACTCTGTGAGGTCTGTTGGTTAATATTAAGTCTAGTAGGGTGCCCCCTCTGGACAGGCCCTGCACCATTTTGGACGGAAAATTGTCTTTAGCTATAGTCAGAAACCTGTTTCCTTTAGGAGATTCACAGGTCTCAGTCTCCCAGTTTATATCAGGATAGGTAAAGTCCCTCATTATTATCACCTCATTCTGATTTGCTGCCTTGTTTATTTGCCTCAGTAATTTAACTTCTGCCTCTTTCATTATGTTTGGTGGCTTATAGCAAACCCCTATCAGAATTTTTTTTTTATTTTTGTCTCCATATATTTCTACCCATAGTCATTCCACATTGTTTCCCTCCCGTATATCCTCCCGCAGTGCGGCCTTCAGACTGGACTTCACATATAGACAAACTCCTCCCCATTTCCGTTTTGTCCGATCCTTCCTGAATAGACTATAACCCTGTATGTTGACCGCCCAGTTTCATAAAGTATTCCAGTTGTCACTATCATCAATGGAGGAAAAACATCCTATATGGGTAATTCCATAGGATCAGAACTGTATTAATATATCGGATTATAAAATACATAGTAAGATAATTAAAAAAAAAAGGCTAAAAGAGTGAGGCTATTGGAAAAAAGGGACATACAATAGATCTCTGGATAATCATGCATCAAATGAAACCTCTAATAATCAGATGCCAACCATAAAGAAGTCACAACCAAAGAAAAAGTTCCAACCAGAGAAAACATGGTCAGAACTTTATTATCAACTATTCAATATCACATAACACAGTGAGAAAAATACTGGACAAACATTGGGGTATCATGTTACATGACCGGATCTTAAAAGGCAAGACACCTAAGAAACCTCAAATCATGTTCCGCCAGGCACGGATCTTTAACCCCTTAAGGACCCAGCCAATTTTCACTCTTGGACCCAGCCATTTTTTGCACATCTGACCACTGTCCCTTTAAGTATTAATAACTATGGGATGCTTTTACCTTTTATTCTAATTCTGAGATAGTTTTTTCATGACATATTCTACTTTATGTTAGTGGTAAAATGTTGTTGATACTTGCATCATTTCTTGGTGAAAAATTCCAAAATTTGATGAAAAAATTGAAAATGTTGCTTTTTTTTTTTACTTTGAAGCATTAATAACTATGGGATGCTTTTACCTTTTATTCTAATTCTGAGATTGTTTTTTCATGACATATTCTACTTTATGTTAGTGGTAAAATGTTGTCAATACTTGCATCATTTATTGGTGAAAAATTCCAAAGTTTTATGAAAAAATTGAAAATTGTTTTTTTTTTTTTAAAGGAGAACTCCGGTATGGGTGGGAAAAAAACAACTTATCCCCTATCCTAAGCATAGGGGATAAGTATTAGATCGCGGGGGGTCCGACAGCTGGGCCCCCCCCCCCCCCGCGATTCTCCTGTACGGGGACCGTGCTCGCTCCTGCTCAATGCAGGAGCCGAGCGTTTTCGACCACAGCCGAAGCTGCGGCCGACACGCCCCCTCCATTCACTTCTATGACAGGGCTGGAGTGCTGCCTTCGGCAATCTCCGGCCCTGCCATAGAAGTGAATATAGGGGGGAGCGTGTCAGCCGCAGCTTCGGCTGTGGTCGAAAACACTCGGCTCCTGCACTGAGCAGGAGCGAGCCGGGTCCCCGTACAGGAGAATCGCGGGGGGGGGGGGCCAGCTGTTGGACCCTACGCGATCTAACACATATCCCCTATGCTTAGGATAGGGGATAAGTTGTTTTTTTCCCACCCATACCGGAGTTCTCCTTTAACTTTGAAGCTCTCTGCTAATAAGGAAAATTTATATTCCAAATAAATTATATATTGATTCACATAAACAATATGTCTACTTTATGTCTGCATCATAAAGTTGACATGTTTTTAAAGACATCAGAGGGCTTCAAAGTATAGCAGCAATTTTCCAATTTTTCACAAAATTTTCAAAATTGAAAATTTTCAGGGACCAGTTCAGTTTTGAAGTGGATTTGAAGGGCTTTCATATTAGAAATACCCCATAAGTGACCCCATTATAAAAACTGCACCCCTCAAAGTATTCAAAATGACATTTAAAAGGTTTGTTAACCCTTTAGGTGTTTCTCAGGAATAGCAGCAAATTTAAGGAGAAAATTCAAAATCTTCATTTTTTACACTGGCATGTTCTTGTAGACCCAGTTATTAATTTTTTACAAGGGGTAAAAGGAGAGAAATAGTCCTAAAATGTGTAACCCAATTTCTCTCGAGTAAGTAAATACCTCATATGTGTATGTCAAGTGTTCAGCGGGTGCAGTAGAGGGCTCAGAAGGGAAGGAGCGACAGTGGGATTTTGGAGAGTGAGTTTTTTTCAAATGGAAAATAAAAAGTATGGGGCAACACCAGCATGTTAGTGTAAAATGTTTTATTTTTTTACACTAACAAGATGGTGTAGCCCCCAACTTTTCCTTATCATAAGGGGTAAAAGGAGAAAAAGCCCCCCAAAATTTGTAGTGCAATTTCTCCCAAGTACGGAAATACCCCATATGTGGCCCTAAACTGTTTCCTTGAAATACGACAGGGCTCAGAAATGAGAGAGCGCCATGCGGATTTGAGGACTAAAATAGGTATTGCATAGGGGTGGACATAGGTTGTACACAGGGTGCCTCCAGCTGTTACTAAACTACCAGCATGCCTGGACAGTCAGTGGCTGTCCGGAAATGCTGGGAGTTGTTGTTTTGCAACAGCCGGAGGCTGTTTTTGGAAACACTGCCATACAATATGTTTTTCATTTTTATTGGGGGGGGGGGGGGCAGTGTAAAGGGGTGTATATGTAGTGTTTTACCCTTTATTATGTGTTAGTGTAGTGTTTTTAGGGTACAATCGCACTGGCGGGTTACGGTGAGTTTCCCGCTGCTCAAACTTCAAGCAGGAAACTTACTGTAAACCTGCCCGTGTGAATGTACCCTGTACATTCAGATGGGGGGGGCAAACCTCCAGCTGTTTTAAAATTACAACTCCCAGCATTTACTGACAGACCATGCATGCTGGGGGTTGTACTTTTGCAACAGCTGGAGGCACACTGGTTGCAAAACCTTCAGTATTTTTCAACCAGTGTGTCTCCAGCTGTTGCAAAACTACAACTCCCAGCATGTACTGATCGCCGAAGGGCATGCTGGGAGATGTAGTTATGCAACAGCTGAAGGTACGCAACTACAACTCTGAGCATGCCGAGACAGCTGTTTGGGCATGCTGGGATTTGCAGTTTTGCAACATCTGGAGGGCTACAGTTTAGAGACCAGTGCACAGTGATATCCAAACTGTGCCCCTCCAGATGTTGCAAAACTACAAATCCCAGCATGCACTGACAGCAAACTTCTGTGTGGGCATGCTAGGAGTTGTAGTTTTGCAAGATCTAGAGAGCCACAGTTTGGAGATCACTGTGCAGTGGTCTCTAAACTGTAGACATCCAGCTGTTGCAAAACTACAACTCCCAGCATGCCCAATAGCTGTCTGGGCATATTGGTAGTTGTAGTTTTGCAACATCTGGAGGCCTATAGTTAGAAACCACTGTATAGTGGTCTCAAACTGTAGCCCTCCAGATGTTGATAGGCAACTCACAGTCTTCCGTAGGATCCAAGGAGCCAGCCACACAACATCACCGCCCGCCGATCACTATCGCTCGCAGCCTCCGCAGATCGGTATGTGACCTTCGGCGCCGGTCCATGTCGGTTTCCCCGTCCTGCCCCACCTATTGTGGGTGGGCAGAACGGGGAAAATGAACCCGCCCCCGATCTGCTATTGGTCATCGCATCTATACGACCAATAGCAGGGATAGGAGGGGTGGCACCCCTGCCACCTCACTCCTATCCCTTCAGGGGGATCGTCTGTGTCTTGGACAACCGCGATCCCCCTTATATTCCGGGTCACCATAGACCCATAATGACCCGGAATCGCGGAAATCTGGGCATTTGTGTGGGGTGCCTGCTGATCGATATCAGCAGTCACCCCGGTCCGGTCCCCGCCCGGCGCGTGGCGGGGACCGGAATTCCCATGGGCGTACCTGGACGCACTGGGTCCTTAAGACCCAGGTAGACAGGGCGTATCCATACGCCCTGGGTCCTGTACGGGTTAAAGGGGTTACCCTGGAATAATAAAACAGAGCTAATTTATTTCAAAAACAGCTCCACGTCTGTCCCCTGGTTGTGTGAGGTATTACAATTTGGCTCCATTCACTTCAAAGGAACTAAGCTGCAGAACCACACCCAAACTGGAGAAAGACAGGGAGCATGTTTTTGAAAGAAATTATCTCTGTTTTTCTATTCCCTTAACAACATACTTGCACCAAGTCATCTACAGACAATACAAAATTTGCAACCTAATAACAAGATCAACAAAGGAAGTTTCAATTGCATAATAATGCAGGTTTGCGGATGTTGCAAGAATATGATGGACAACTTTCAGTCATTCCACAGTCAATCTACTGGCCATTCATTTACCCTAAAATCTTGTATAGATTGCTCATCATCTTATGTCACACATCTACTTGAGTGCAAATAGAAGCTACACTATATAGGCAGAACTAAACAGCAGTTAGGCTAGGATTCCACTGAGGTTTTTGTCTGACATTTTATTATGCCAATAAATGCCAGATAAACTGCCACAGATTTTCCCTGCGTTTTGTCGTTTTTCCTGGCATTTCTCCCTTTGTGTGGAAATTGCATTTTTTGGACCTGAGGGTGTTTTTTCTTTTTTTTTTTTTTTACAAATTTTGTTGAAAAAAAAAAAAAAAATGAATGCCAATCTGAAGAAGGGCTGTAAGCCGAAACGTGTTTTTGGACTGAATAAAAGCTTATACAGAATTCCAAGTTTAATGTTCTACTATACCACGTTTATGCAGCGCCTATTGGAGGGAATTTTCTTCTGCCTATTCCTCCATTTACCTGCAGACTGGTTACGCTACCCTATGTCAGCAGCACAGTGAATCTATTTTGTTGTACCTTTGCTAGAAGGGTGATATGCGAATATCATATACAGTCAAGGTGAGCAGTATATATCAATCCCTGACTCTTTGTTATCTTTTAATGCACAAGGTGCAGGCCTTTGTTTGCTCCTCCTTTTCTCTGCACTGATTTTCTTTATTCACATAACTGGCCAGCTGGAGTTTGTTGCAGGGATTGTGGAGAGCTGCAGCGTGCCGCCCACATCTCAGGAATATAAGTGCCGATTGCAACGGGTCCAAAGCGTGAGACGCGGGCGATCTGTCCCTAGTGCAGGTACTACTGCTCCCAACATGGAACGCACTGGAGTAGTAGTAGTAACACAATAATGTGCATTTTAAAAAGTTTAAAAAACATTATACTGATGTTACATAAAATTGTTAAAAAGGGCTTAAATACATTTTTAAATACATTATTTATAAAGTAATATAAAAAATAGAAGAATACATTTTAATTAAAAAATCTCATGGACCCCTTTTTCTAATATGTCCGTTGAATCTTTGCGCAATAAACAGACCTGGTTTTACTTTCGTGGTTATGCCAATTCAATTCATCCAGCAATGAAGTTATGCCTGCACTGTTTCCAGTCTATGTGATTTCCATTGTTTTGTGTGAGCTTAGGCTGGGTTCACATCACATTTTTACCAATACGGGACCGCACACGGCTGGGGGGAGCTAAAACCTTGCGCTCCTGTATCCCTGCCGTATACCGCCTGTATGTAATTCACTTCAATGAGCCTGCCGGAGTGAAACGCTGGCTCCAGTTGGCCCATTTTTGCCCTGTATGCGGTTTTCCACTGCACCTCAAAACCGTGGTCAACTATGATTTTAGGTGCTGTGGGAAAACCGCATACGGGGCAAAAATGAGCCAATCGGAGTCGGCGTTTCACTCCGGTCAGCTCACTGAAATGAATTACATATGGGCCGCATAGGGCAGGGATACGGGAGTGCAAGGTTTTAGCTACCCTCTGCCGTATGCAATCCCGTATTGGTAAAAACGTGATGTGAACCCAGACTCACACAACCTGTTTTGGTAAGCAGCTGTTGGTTTGGCTGTTTGGATCATGGCACGATGTCTTGTTTTGAGATGTTGTGGCCTACTTCACTTTGTCAGACAGGTTCTATTTAGGTGATCAGTGATCAGGCCTGGGTGTGGATAATGAAACTGAACTCAGCTTTTCAAACAATGTGATTAACCACAAATTCATGAGGGGATAATTACTAGATTATCTTACTGTAATATTAAAATTTTTTGATCTGAAATATTTAAGTGTGACTAATGTACATAAAAATCAGGGCAAATACTTTTTCACAGCACTGTACCTGGTTACATTTTGGACACTTTCATCTGTTTTATATCACAATGTTGCCCTTATTCCAAATAAGCCCATATTATGAAACAATATGGGTTTGTTTGTTTGTTTGTTTAAGCTTTAATTTTGTCAGTAAAATCAATAAAAACATTTAAGGTGCTAATGTGTTTTTTTAATGTGTCTTTAGGGTGCATTCCCACAGGGCGTATACGCAGCGTATTTGACGCTGCGCAAAAAAATTTATGGCAGCAGCGGGAAATACGCTGTGTATCCCTTGGTCACTATACACACAGGGCTTTCCGGCGGCAGCCCTATGTGTGTAGTGAGTTTTGGAGGCGGAGCCATATGCCGGCGTGTCTGTGACGCGCGGCTCCGCCTACAAAACTCACTGCACACATAGGGCTGCCGCCGGAAAGCCCTGTGTGTATAGTGACCAAGGGATACGCAGCGTATTTCCTGCTGCTGCCATAAATTTTGCGCAGCGTCAAATACGCTGCGTATACGCCCTGTGGGAACGCACCCTTACAAGGTCACATTTCCATTTTTTCTGATACAAATCTCCAAATATCTTGCATAGACATGGAATGAATAGGTAAAATTCTGTATGATATACATATGATGTGTATATACAGTACAGACCAAAAGTTTGGACACACCTTCTCATTCAAAGAGTTTTCTTTATTTTCATGACTATGAAAATTGTAGATTCACACTGAAGGCATCAAAACTGTGAATTAACACATGCAGAATTATAGACATAACCAAAAAGTGTGAAACAAATGAATATATGTCATATTCTAGGTTCTTCAAAGTAGCCACCTTTTGCTTTGATAACTGCTTTGCACACTCTTGGCATTCTCTTGATGAGCTTCAAGAGGTAGTCACCTGAAATGGTCTTCCAACAGTCTTGAAGGAGTTCCCAGAGAAGTTTAACACTTGTTGGCCCTTTTGCCTTTATTGGGTTCAGGTCTGGTGACTGTGGAGGCCAGGTCATCTGGCGCAGCACCCCATCACTCTCCTTCTTGGTCAAATAGCCCTTACACAGCCTGGAGGTGTGTTTGGGGTCATTGTCCTGTTAAAAAATAAATGATGGTCCAACTAAACGCAAACTGGATGGAATAGCATGCCGCTGCAAGATGCTGTGGTAGCCATGCTGGTTCAGTATGCCTTCAATTTTGAATAAATCCACCCATACACCATCACACCTCCTCCTCCATGCTTCACGGTGGGAACCAGGCATGTAGAGTCCATCCGTTCACCTTTTCTGCATCGCACAAAGACACGGTGGTTGGAACCAAAGATCTCAAATTTGGACTCATGAGACCAAAGCACAGATTTCCACTGGTCTAATGTCCATTCCTTGTGTTCTTTAGCCCAATCAAGTCTCTTCTACTTGTTGCCTGTCCTTAGCAGTGGTTTCCTAGCAGATATTCTACCATGAGGGCTTGATTCACACAGTCTCCTCTTAACAGTTGTTCTAGAGATGTGTCTGCTGCTAGAACTCTGTGTGGCATTGACCTGGTCTCTAATCTGAGCTGCTGTTAACTTGCGATTTCTGAGGCTGGTGACTCGGATGAACTTATCCTCCGCAGAAGAGGTGACTCTTGGTCTTCCTTTGCTTGGGCGGTCCGCATGTAAGCCAGTTTCTTTGTAGCTCTTGATGGTTTTTGTGACTGTACTTGGAGAACCTTTCCACCTAGAATATGACATATTTTCAGTTGTTTCACACTTTTTTGTTATGTCTATAATTCCACGTGTTAATTCATAGTTTTGATGCCTTCAGTGTGAATCTACAATTTTCATAGTCATGAAAATAAAGAAAACTCTTTGAATGAGAAGGTGTGTCCAAACTTTTGGTCTGTACTGTATGTGGCTACAGACAGCAAGAACTTTCTCATTTATTTCTATATATTTGCAAAGGATTTTGATTTGACTCTAGCCAGAAAAAAAAACTTCAATCTCTAAAAAATTGAGAAATTAATCAGCACTGAATTTTTTATCTATTTAAATGGATAAAATGGAGTTTAACAATGGACATTCACATGCGACATGCAGAAAGCAACATAACACAATCAGATTAAATGTTACCTTCGATTTGTTGTTATCTATGGCATCTTTTTTATATATTTTTTTTCTTTTAGATATGCTCACAAGTGCCTAGATTTGCGGCAAATCTGCTGCAGATTTGCTACTGCAAATTTTGCAGCCCATTGACTTCAATGGTTACCAAAATCTGCTACAGCAAATCTGCAGCAGAATATATGTAGGTGTGAACATACCCTTAGGAGATATTTCTGGAGCAGGACACATATAGAGTAGTGGTAGAAGTTTTCATATGCATTTAAATTCATTTAGTGAAACCAGCATCAACACTCTGAATAGGGTATGTAATCCTTTTTTTATTTTTTTTAATAAACAATCAGTAAATAAAAACAACTTACTTAACTGTATCTGGGATTTTTACAAAGTTTAAAGGGGTACTCTGGGGAACTAAACCCACAGCCCACCATTTCCCTCTCACCAACATATTTATTTGTGTAAATATCACTCATTAGCTATATAGAGCATTTCCCTCTTTCAGCTGTCACTAACATGCAGGGATTGAGAGATAGACATAATTATCAGATCCACCTTGTCTTTGTGCAAACCCCTCAATGAGACTAGCCACCACCCTCCTGGAAGACAAACACCACGTGATTTCTGTCTTGTTTAGTGCTCTAGCTTAACATCCACACCTCCCCTCCCCCTCCCCTCCCTGTGTGAAGATCTTGCCAGCATCTCCTGTGAAGATTCTCAGTCACAACTCAGCACATAACGCTGCTCTTTGCCTGCTGTAGATCTAATCACTGACTGCTGCTATTCAGAGCATAGCATGATTTATTGCTAGGGGGAAGGATAGTAGGGGATCCAACACAGGGGGGAAGGTAATAGAGCTCCACGTGATCCAGATAAAATTCAAAACTTTAATAAAACTTCATGTTAAAATTCATAATAATGAAAACACAAAAAAGGAAAAATGGCGCTCAAGTGAGTTTAACCCCCTCATGCCAACGCGTTTAGCCATGATTAAGAACTTTAAAGTTTGAAATGCATTGGCATGTGGGGTTTTAGCTCAATTGAGCACTATTTTTCCTTTTTTGTGTGGTCATTATTATGAATTTTAACATGAAGTTCTATTAAAGTTTTGAAGTTTATCTGGATCATGTGGAGCTTGATTACCTTCCTCCCTGTGTTGGATCTCCTATTGTTGTGCACTGAGGATGTGTCTCAGCATTTCTTATCCGTGCTCCCTCATATAAAGCTACCTTGGACTGTATTACCTGCTACATGGTGAGCTGATGCATTTTTTGACTTTGTTTTTAGGGGGAAGGATAGTTTGAAAGAAAAGACATGTACATTAGGGGAGATTTATCAAAACCTGTCCAGAGGAAAAGTTGCTAAGTTGCCCCTAGCAACCAATTAGATCTTCTCTTTCATTTTTCAGAGGCCTTTTCAAAATGAGAGAAGCAATCTGATTGGTTGCTATGGGAAACTCTGGATCTTTTCCTCTGGACAGGTTTTGATAAATCTCCCCCAGTGTGTGCTGCTCACTGTGTGTTTACAACAACACAGCATTTACACAAATAGTAAAAGCAATTGGTTGGCAGCCATTACACAGAGTCGCACTGACTGCTGGGAATTGTAGTCTAGGCTGCAAGCAAGGAAAAAGAAAATGTAGGAGACAACAGGGGCCACGGGAACTGAAAAAATGACAAGGATAAAAACAGGGGACACAGAACTGGTATTGTGGTGGCTTTGGGGCATTTTTATTTGTCTTAACTACCCCGCAGCACCCCTTTAATACACATACTATCACTTCTAATTCAGTTGTATAGACACATGCCTAATGGTCAAATAAAATTCTGGTACTACTGGCTGTATATATCAGTTTACCAGTTTTCTTCAAGTGCAGAACAGCATCACCTTCTGGAAGGTTTTGCAAGCACAGCTAGTTGTCTAATGCCTAATAACTATGACTGCTAATTGGTTTGTATCACATTGCCACTATTCTGCACTTCTTCACTCATCCCACAAGAAGAACCACAATATATGAGAATATAACCTGAGGATTCTATCCTCTTCACTTTCCTGCCTTGTGTGCCAAATACCAATGTACCATCCATCTAAATGAATGTTGCCCTGCTGCTGGTGTCATATTGATTATGGTGACACACATCTGAGTGTAAGGGATATTGCAAGATGATAAGAACAGTCTACGTAGGTCTACATGCAGCTAACACTGCATAATGATGACAATGACCAAACAGATGGTTATTTATACGCCTGGCTTACATGCATCATATTTCTCTTTTGATCTTCGTAGGCATGTTGTTGCCTGAGAACAATCTGTCCAAGAATAATTACCTCATTAAAAACAGTCCTAAAATATTCTCTACAACTGTGGGACCATAGTGTCTGTGCTGTACAATCTCATCAAATCTGCAATATCAAGTCATATATTGCTGTTAGTATAGGGATCCCTCAACTTACAATGGCCTCAACATACAATAGTTTCAACATACAATGGTCTTTTCTGGACCATTGTAACTTGAAACAAGACTCAACATACAATGTACAGACAATCCAGACCTGTGAAACAGGTCAATAGCTGGAAAAACTGACCAATCAGAATGGGCATTTTACAGGTAAAACACCTGTACTACTGAAGTACATGCACTGACTGGCTGTCTGGTAGCGCCCCCTACAGTACAGGGTGGTACTACATGTTCTGCACTACTCTTTACCTGTGCCAGGGATAGCTGCTCCACGTGGGGGCAGCTCCACTTAACTTTTTTTTAGGGACAGTGTGTGTACTGTACTGGACCCTGAAGAAGCTCCTGTCCTCTACATAGACAGTGATTTACAGCTCCCCGCAGATCTTTCTTACTTTTATATGTAAGGGCTTACTTTATCTATATTAGATATCCACTTATTTTTCTTTAATCCTCCCTTTTTCCTATTTTGGATGACATTTTGGTGGCTTCAGAACTGATTACCAGGTTTCCATAGAGTTATGGTCTCAACATACAATGGTCATCCTGGAACCAATTAATATTGTAACTTGAGGGACCACTGTACTCACTTACCTTTTGCCTTTCTAGAACCAACTGGCTTCCAGGTATCATATTCTTTTGAGTCTCTGTTATATAAGTACCTATGCTGGCTACATCTTCATCTTTAGGAAACTATGGCTAAAGCAAAACTTTATCCATAAAAAAAAAAAAAAAATGCCATTGTTTATTGCCTAGTAAGTTGATAAGTTGAATGTGGTTTCTTATTATGTTGACCCAGGAAAGACCATTGTAAGATGAAAATATTGTAGCATGAGACCAAGAGATCATTGCAATCTAAAATTAATAATTTTAAGGTTGATCCATGACACGTAAAAAAATAAATTACTATCATGAAAGGAACTTTGTTTATGCTACCATCAGGGCAGCACACAGTATGCAAGTGATAGAGACCCTCATTCCATTGAACTATTACTTCTTTTTATGCAGCAGTTTTCATAAAATGTAACATTTATTTACTGCATACTGCTACTAGTACTCTCTTGCTCACCTGTCAGTGATTGTCAACTTTCTACATATAGAATTACACAGTATAGAAGAAAGCTGTATAGTTAGCAGCACATGGGCGAAGTATGTGGCAGTTTAGGAATACCAGAATTACCAAGAATGCCCATTTCACTGGCAGGACAAGAGCGCTGGTCTCAGGGTACACTAGATAAAAGCTGATTTAATGAAAGCTACTGCATGAAAAGGAGTAATACTAGGGTCTCCGTCACTAGTCTATGCTGTCTCACATAGGGCAGCATAAACCTTTTACCAGATTGCCTTTAAAATGTCACTTTAAAGGAGTACTCCGCCCCTAGACATCCTATCTCCTATCCGGCAGGACCCATTTGGATATGGGATAAGATGTCTAGGGGTGGATTACCCCTTTAAGGTGGTATTTAATTAGTAACTTTCCTATAGTTTATTGTGGCTTTACTCTAAAAATGTCCTCAAAAGCCTGCAAAACCAGCCATTATTATGATCCTGATTCTATAATTCTTAAATATTGTTACTTAATGCATCTCCATACTTCATTAGAAGTGGTGCTCTGACTTGCTGCTGATTAAACTTTGATATATACATACATTGTACTACTGAAACTTTAGAATACATTTTGCCGGCAATCACGGAGTACAGATGAGGCTGATTAAATCGAAGAGAACACTTAACAAAAGGGCAGCACTTTAATAAAGAATCTGCAGATGCTTGTAGATATCATGTGCGGTTAAGATGGCGTAAAAAAAGATGCATTGTTATGACAGAGAAAACATAAATATCAACTTGTCACATTTATAATAAGTTTTTTTTTTTTATTGAAATCAGACCCCAATGTCTCCAAAGAGTTTGGTATTCTGGACTGGTCTCCATGCTTCTCAATGGGATGTCCCTGATTTATGTAAAACATCCATCTTAGTGGTTGTCCTCTAGTAATTTTTGTCTTGTTGAAATTTGTTTAAACTTCAACCTATGAATAGGGTCCATAACCTCCTGTAAGAACAGAGTGGTTGTCACGTGTATGTACCAATGCTTTATTAATTCTCTATAGCAGCCACCAGTGATACCCAAGAATGGTGCGGGTAACTCCCATAGACAATGAATAGAGCAACAGTGCACATGTGTGAGTGCCATTTCATACCAATGGCTTGGGTCCCTGGTCTTAAGTAATCAGGTGTCAAGGAGATAACGCTGAACATCAGCAAACATGTCTCCTTCCTTGCTTTGACTGATTAAAGCACAGGGCTCAGTACTGGAAGCCGAGCCCTATACATAAATCATGCTGGTTAGGGAGGGGTGGAGGGAGGGAGGAGGTACTGTATGTATGCTGTGGTGTAGAAACACCTCTTTGAAACTTGGTCTCTGAGCATAACAAAGAGCTGACATATTCCCTATAAGTATTTTTAGCAACCTTAATGTCATTATTAGGAATGAGCTAACTAAGTAAAGGGCAGAGTAAAATTAAAGGACAGAAAATAACAGGGTGAATTAAAACAGAATTAAAAAAAGAATAAGAAAACATATGCCCCCGGACCCTAACTCACAAACTGGTATCTGCATGTATTTTTGCACTTATTTCTGAGTGTTACAGAAAAAACTGAGCCCTAACGGACAACTATATCCATTAATCTGTATATTTATTCAATTCATATAACCAATAACCATTAAAATAAATTAAAAAAAGCCCACTTTAGGGACCAATATAAATTGTTGCCTATTTTAGAGAAAGCAGCCTATATGTACATTCACATGTCCAGCACTATAGAACACCATAGCTGGATCTAACATACCTGCATCTAAGCTACCTGGATAATATTTTGGTTCTAAAAATATTCCTTGGATGGTTTTTACAGGAAATCCCAGTTGTGTTAAAGCATGTAAGAAAATATAAAAGTAAATAAAAACAAGGGCCGAAAGCAGGCACGTAATATATTCATAGCTTTCATAAATTCTCAGCTGACTTGACCCAAAGTCTATACAGACACATAGCACAACTACAATCCAGTCAGCAATACAATGGAAGATAAAAGGGTGTGCTCTTCATGCTTCATCAAATGAGATCATTAGAAATCAGCTCAGGGTCACCTATCTGTTGTCTTACTCCTCTGTTCCGCACAGCTTGGTTTGGTACAGCTTGGGATCTCTTAGCTTTTTTCTGCTGTAAGAGCCATATTCATAGCTTTCATAAATTCTCAGCTGACTTGACCCAAAGTCTATACAGCCACATAGCACAACTACAATCCAGTCAGCAATACAGTGGAAGATAAAAGGGTGTGCTCTTCATGCTTCATCAAATGAGATCATTAGAAATCAGCTCAGGGCCACCTATCTGTTGTCTTACTCCTCTGTTCCGCACAGCTTGGTTTGGTACAGCTTGGTATCTCTCAGCTTTTTTCTGCTGTAAGAACTGGTCTCAAATAAACCCCCTGTCAGTGTAAGATCACGCTGTATTTATCAAGAAGGGCATGTATAGATTTTAACAACATATGCCTGGCTCTTCATTGAATCCCAAAGCAAATAACACAAAATTTGGATTTTACCATTTTCAATTTTTTTGTACAATTTGGAACAATTCGATTCACTCATCACTACTAGTTTCTGTGAAGAATGAGAATTGTTGCCATCAAGCAGTGTGCTTTGCTTTAGCAATACGGGCAGCAGCTGTTTCTTTTAGGGGCAAAATATGAGCACCATGTTGTTACATAATTATTACTAAAATGATTTATAGACATAGCAAAAAAATTTATATAAAACGTAAAAAGGTTAAAGAAAATAAATGTGATATAATCATAGGATAATTATTGCTATGGTTACTGACAAGGATAAATGGAGGAAACCATGCTACATATTTTTCTGTAGGAAGATGATGATGGCATGGATAGCAGACTATTGGACTGCGTCTAAGCATTTGTCAAGGATAATACAGACATTACACAATCTGAACCTCAAGAATTGTGAGGTCATTAACTTTTTAAAGCTGCACTGTGCATTCTATTAAGCAGCTGTCAAGACTTATTCAATAAAGGGTTACAAGGAAAGTGCTGACTATGTGTTTTTGGTTTAATATGTGGTTTAATGAAGTGAGTGTGACTGTGCAATGTACTGTATCAGACTAATCATTCTCACACCAGCCTGAGAATTGAGGCATTGTACTGAAACCTGACAGTGTCACTTGAATGGGAAAAGATGAACATTCCCTAAGAGATATGGTTACAAAAAGACTTGTGTGCTGAGGGACCGACTTATAGTGATCTACTGACAGCCTGATCAAGGTAAATGGAGAGCCACTTTACTGCAGAGCTACCGCATATTATGTCAAAGCAATACAAACTGTAATGTATGCTATAATAAATACACCTAGTAAAGTTGACAGTAAATCAAATTAAAAGCTATGTTCATCATCACAATCTATTTATTTACTACAGCATTTCGTAAATAACAAATGAAGGGTCTTTGCAAATAGTCTGAATTATTTCTCATTGTTTTGTGCCTACAGCATTTATAGACGCATTTCTAAAGTGTTCATTTCAGATGCGTTGCAAAAAATTAATAAAAAATGGTTGTGAAGCTTTACTTTGGACTTTTAATATGAAATGTTTATTTTTCAGCCTATATTTAAAAAAAAAAGCAAAAAAAACTGTGTTTTTACTATGGTCACTGAGCAATATAATAAGCTGATGCTTTCTGATCACTTCTCAACAGTCTCATCATTATCGTCTTAGGCAGGATTAAAACGCAAGGTATTACCAAGATATATAACTCATATCCAATCCAATAGGTGATGATCAAAGCTCCACTTCCCTTTAATACGCAGTGACCTCTGCAAAGGTCACAGAGAATACCTAGAACACTATCCCATAGAAGTCAATCAGTATACTCCAGACGGCAGGTTGCAAAGTTTTGAATGGCTGCTGTAACACTATCTTAAACCCTTTCTGGCTCCCAACCCTTCACTTAACCCCTTGGGGACAGAGGGTATTTCTGTTTTTGCACCTACATTTTTTCCTCCTTACCTTTTAAAAATCATAACCCTTTCAATTTTGCACCTAAAAATCCATATGAGGGCTTTTAATTTGCGCCAACAATTCTACTTTGTAATGACATCAGTCATTTTATCCAAAAATCTACGGCGAAACGAAAAAAAAAAACCATTTTGTAACTTTTGGGGGCTTCCGTTTCTACACAGTACGTTTTTCAGTAAAAATGACACATTATCTTTATTATGTAGGTCCATACGATTAAAATGATACCCTACTGATTGATTTTGTCGTATTTCTGGAAAAATTCATAACTACATGCAGGAAAATTTATAAGTTTAAAAATTGTCATCTTCTGACCCCTATAACTTTTTTATTTTTCCGCGTACGGGGCGGTATTTTTTGCGCCGTGATCTGAAGTTTTTAGCAGTGCCATTTTTGTATTGATCGGACTTTTTGATAGCTTTTTATTCATTTTTTCATGATATAAAAAGTGACCAAAAATACGCTATTTTGGACTTTGGAATTTTTTTGCGCGTACACCATTGACCGAGCGGTTTAATTAATGATATATTTTTATAATTCTGACATTTCTGCATGCTGTGATATCACGTTTATTTTTATTTATACTGTTGTTGTTTTTTTAAATGGGAAAAGGGGGTGATTCAAACTTTTATTAGGGAAGGGGATAAATGATCTTTATTCAAATTCCCCGACCCCCCTTTTTTTTTTTTTGCAATATTATAGCTCCCATAGGGGACTATAACACTGCACACACTGATCTTTTACATTGATTAATGGTTTCTCATAGGAAACCATTGATCAATGATTCTGCCGCTTGACTGCTCATGCCTGGATGCCAGAAGGTTAAACAGATTTGTAAATCACTTCTATTAAAAAAATCTTAATCCTTCCAGTACTTATTAGCTGCTGAATAACTACAGAGGAAATTCTTTTCTCTTAGGAACACAGTGCTCTCTGCTGACATCTCTGTCCATTTTAGGAACTGTCAAGAGCAGCATATGTTTGCTATGGGGATTTTCTCCTACTCTGGACAGTTCTTAAAATGGACAGAGATGTCAGCAGGGAGCACTGTGCTCATGAAGTCAGCAGAGAGCTCTGGGTTCCAAAAAGAAAATAATTTCCTCTGTAGTATTCAGCAGCTAATAAGTACTAGAAGGATTAAGATTTTTTAATAGAAGTAATTTACAAATCTGTTTAACTTTCTGACACCAGTTGATATAATACAAAGAGTTTTCCACCGGAGTACCCCTTTAATGTTTCCTCCACCTCACCTTTTAAGACCTTAAACTTTTTTTTTATGATTTATTCCACTAACAGAGTCGGATGGGGCTTATTTTTGCAAGATAATTTGTACTTTTTACTGTCACCCATTATTTTACCACAATGTGTTACCAAGTTAGAAAAACTAACTGTATAACCAACATCATAATGTATTCTAAGGGTCAGTACGATTCAAAATTTGAATAATTTTTTTGAACAGATAACTTTTTTACAAGTTTTTCTGTACAAGTCTCTATGCATGCATACTTGTAGAGAAAAAAGGTCAGATCTGCTGGACAGCCGGGGAGTGAGCACTGCGTTGCCTCCCACTTCCCTGGCTGATATCTAGCAGTCCAAGAGGGTCTCAGGAGTGGGAACTGCCATAATCAAAACTTTTGACATGTGTGGCATGTAGAACTAGTAATGGTAAGTGTGCATGATATGGGCAACCCCTGTATTGCTTCTTTAAAGGGGTACTCCACTGGAAAACATTTTCTTTTAAATCAACTGGTGCCAGAAAGTTAAACAGATTTGTAAATTACTTCTATAAAAAAAAAAAAATCCCAATCCTTTCAGTACTTATTAGCTGCTATATACTACAGAGGAAGTTATTTCCTTTTTGAATTTCCTTTCTGTCTGACAACATGCTCTCTGCTGACACCTCTGTCCATTTTTGGAATTGTCCAGAGTAGGAGCAAATCCCCATAGCAAGCCTCTCTTGCTCTGAACAATTCCTAAAATGGACAGAGGTGTCAGCAGAGAGCATGTTGTCAGACAGAAAGGAAATTCAAAAAGAGAAGAACTTCTTCTGTAGTATACATCATCTAAAAAATACTGGAAGGATTGGGATTTTTTTTATAGAAGTAATTTACAAATCTGTTTAATTTTCTGGCACCAGCTGATTTAAAAGAAAATGTTTTCCAGTGGAGTACCCCTTTAAAATAGCTGGGAAAATAGCTGGGAAAATAGCTGGGAAAATAGCTTACAAGTGTTTTTCCTTTATAGTATACAGCTCTTTTAATTCTTCATGGTAAGAGACTACAGACAAACTCTTTATAGTCTGATCCTATAGCCATACTACAGCCCAATACAGCCATAAAAGTTGTAGATATTTGAAAAGTTGCTGCATTTTTCATTTAAGCTGCATCAGGATGAAAAAAAAATTGCTAAATTAGCCTTACATATGACATCTTAAAAATTGTACATAACAAAAAAAAAAAAAAAATGGCGCTGTCACCCTGCTGCACCTTTCTACATAGGAAAATAGAAATTTGTCTCAAAAAAAGCAGCTGAGATTCCATTTAACTGCAAATAAAATCTATGCCACAATGTTGATGGTCATACCGAGCTAATCCCCAAACGTCAGATGATTTAGTGCATTAGGAAAGAACAAAGCATTCCACTACTAAGAAATGTCAGGTATTAACAACCCAGTTTATATAATACTGTGGCTGCACTAGGGAATGATATGATGACAAAGGGGGCAATGGTAATTTTCCTATCTTCCCATATATAACTGAAAATGATTGTTCATCTCCTAATTTAAACTAAAATAGGCACCCCGTGTAAATGCCCAGGGGGGTCATCAGACCCCCCCCCCCAATGTCGGCGATCGCCGCAAATTGCCAGTGAATTCACACCGGCGATTTGCGCCAATTCCGGATAATATGGGTCTAGGGGGACCCAGAAAATAAGGGGGGTTGGTGTTGTCCAAGACACCCACGATCCCCCTGAAGGGATAGGAGGGAGGTATCAGGGGTGCTAACCCTCCTATCCTTGCTATTGGTAGTCTAGAAGCGACAACCAAAAGCAGATCGGGGGAGGGGGGTTAACTTTCGGTTTCCCCGTTCTGCCCACCCACAACCGGCGTCAAAGTCCACTTACCCATCTGGTGGCAGCGGCCAGCGATCGGTGACGGTGATCGGCGGGCAGCGATGACGTGCGGCTGGCTCCCTGGATCCTACGGAAGCCGGTGAGTTGTCTAGCAACATTTGGAGAGCTACAGTCTGAGACCACTATACAGTGGTCTCTAAACTGTAGCCCTCCAGATGTTGCAAAACTATAACTCCAAGCATGCCCAGACAGCTGTTTGGGCATGCTGGGATTTGTAGTTTTGCAACAGCTGGAGGGTCACAGTTTGGAGATCACTATACAGTGATCTCTAAACTGTAGCCCTCCAGATGTTGCAAAACTGCAAATCCCAGCATGCCCAAACAGCTGTCTCGGCATGCTGGGAGTTGTAGTTGCGTATCTCCAGCTGTTGCATAACTATATCTCCCAGCATGCCCTTTGGCGAGCAGTACATGCTGGGAGTTGTAGTTTTGCAACAGTTGGAGGCACACTGGTTGGAAAATACTGAGTTAGGCAACAGAACCTAACTGAAGGTTTTCCAAACAGTGTGCCTCCAGTTGTTGCAAAAGTACAACTCCCAGCATGCACGGTCTGTCCCCCCCCCCCATGTTAATGTACAGGGTACATTCACATGGGCACTTTTACAGTAAGTTTCCTGCTTCAAGTATGAGCAGTGGCAAATTTTTTGCCGCAGCACAAACTCCTAGAGGGAAACTCACTGTAAACCTCCGCCTGTGCGAATGTACCCTAAAAACACTACACTACACTAACACATAATAAAGGGTAAAACACTACATATACACCTCCTCCCCAGTAAAAATGAAAAATGTATTGTACGGCAGTGTTTCCAAAACGGAGCCTCCAGCTGTTGCAAAACAACAACTCCCAGCATTTCCGGACAGCCACTGACTGTCCACTCATGATGGGAGTTTAGCAACAGCTGGAGGCACCCTGTTTGGGAATCACTGGCGTAGAATACCCCTATGTCCACCCCTATGCAATCCCTAATTTAGTCCTCAAATGTGCATGGCGCTCTCTCTCTTTGGAGCCCTGTCGTATTTCAAGGAAACAGTTTAGGGCCACATATGGGGTATTTCCGTACTCGGGAGAAATTGCACTTCAAATTTTGGGGGGCTTTTTTTTCCTTTTACCCCTTATGAAAAGGAAAAGTTGGGGTCTACACAGCCTGTTATTGTAAAAAAATTAAAAGTTTTACACTAACATGCTGGTGTTGCCCCATACTTTTTATTTTCACAAGAGGTAAAAGGAAAAAAAAGACCCCCAAAATTTGTAACGCAATATCTCCTGAGTACGGAAATACCCCATATGTGGGCGTAAAATGCTCTGCGGGAGCACAACAAGGCTCAGGAGTGAGAGCGCACTATGTACATTTGAGGCCTAAATTGGTGATTTGCACAGGGTTGGCTGATTTTACAGCAGTTCTGACATTAACACAAGAAAATGAATACCCACATGTGACACCATTTTGGAAACTATACCCCTCACGGAACGTAATAAGGGGTATAGTGAGCCTTAACACCCCACAAGGGAAAATAGGAAAAAAGCCCCCCAAAATGTGTAACCTCATATGTGGATGTAAAGTGCTCTGCGGGCAAACTACAATGCTCAGGAGAGAAGGAGCGCCATTGGGATTTTGAAGAGAAAATTTGTCCGCAATTGAAGGCCACATGTGTTTACAAAGCCCCCATAGTGCCAGAACAGTGTACCCCCCATGTGACCCCATTTTGGAAACTACACCCCTCACGTAATGTACTAAGGGGTGCAGTGAGCATTTACGCACCACAGGTGTCTGACAGATTTTTGGAACAGTGGTCCGTGAAAATGAAAAATGTTATTTTTCATTTGCTCAGCCCACTTTTCCAAACATCTGTCACATGCCAGTGGGGTGTAAATGCTCACTGCACCCCTTCTATGAGGGATGTAGTTGCCAAAATGGGGTCACATGTGTGGGGGGTCCACTATTCTGGTACCAAGGAGGGCTTTGTAAACGCACATGGCCCCTGACTTCCATTCCAAACAAATTCCCTTTCCAAAAGCTCAATGTCGCTCCTCCTCTTCTGAGCATTGTAGGGCGCCCACAGAGCACTTGACGTCCACACATGGGGTATTTCCATACTCAGAACAAATGGGGTTACCAAGTTTGGGGGTAATTTTCTCCTATCACCCAAATTACCAAATTTGGGGAAAAACCAGATTTTAGTGAAATTTTTTTTTTCATTTACACATCCAACTTTAACAAAAAGTCGTGAAATACCTGTGAGGTGTTAAGGCTCACTGTACCCCTTGTTGCGTTCCTTGAGGGGTGTAGTTGCCAAAATGGTATGCCATGTGGGGGGGTTTCTGCTGTTCTGGCACCATAGGGGCTTCCTAAATGTGACATGCCCATTTCAGAAAAAAACTCACTCTACAAAATCCCATTGTCGCTCTGAGCCCTCTTCTGCGCCCGCTGAACACTTGACATACACATATGAGGTATTTCCTTACTCAAGAGAAATTGGGTTACAAATTTTGAGAGGATTTTTCTCCTTTTACCCCTTGTAAAAATAAAAAAACTGGGTCTACAAGAACATGCGAGTGTAAAAAATGAAGATTTTGAATTTTCTCCTTCATTTTGTGGTTATTCCTGTGAAACACCTAAAGGGTTAACACACTTAATGAATGTCATTTTTAATACTTGGGGGGTGCAGTTTTTGTAATGGGATCATTTGTGGGGTATTTCTAATAAGAAAGCCCTTCAAATCTACTTCAAACCTGAACTGGTCCATGAAAAATTCAGATTTTGAAATTTTGGGAAAAATTTGAAAATTGCTGCTGAACTTTGAAGCCCTCTGATGTCTTCCAAAAGTAAAAACCTGTCAACTTTATAATGCAAATATAAAGTAGACATATTGTATATGTGAATGAAAATATAATTTATTTGGAATGTCTATTTTCCTTACAAGCAGAGAGCTTCAAAGTTATTTTTTCATCAAATTTTTGAATTTTTTACCAAGAAATGATGCAAGTATCGACAAAATTTTACCACTAACATAAAGTAGAATATGTCACGAAAAAAATATCTCGGAGTCAGAATGAAAGGTAAAAGCATCCCAGAGTTATTAATGCTTAAAGTGAAAGTGGTCAGATGTGCAAAAAACACTCTGGTCCTACAGTGGAAATTGGCCTAGTCCTTAAGGGGTTAAGGCAGGTAAATTCAAAGAAGGAGTTTCCAGCACCCGAAAGTGTGATTAAAATGTGATTCTTTAATGGAGAATATGCATAGTACAGAGTGAATACCCTACGCATTTCAGGTCAGGTGACCCCCTAGTCATGCCATCAAAATGTAATATAAATACTGGTTTAACTAGTGTTTCCCCTTATAATACTAAGACAAATATAAAACCTGAATTGGAATATAAGGCCTAGTATAAATACAAGTATGGAATATAGAAAAAAAACATGGAAAAAGAAGCAGGATAACAAAACAACCTATATAAATAAATACATTTTTCTCAGGTCCTTACCATGATCTACCTGTTTGCCTTCTTCTATACCCCTGATGCCGAGTGAGGATAAATCCTCACCATGTACCTCCTGAAAGTGTTTGGAGAGAGCAAAGATATTAAAAGGGGTACTCTGCTGCCCCAGCGCTTGGAACATTTCGTTTCCAACGCTTTGAGCGGGCGGTGGGGTCACGACGTCATGGCCATGCCTCTTGTGCTGTCACACCACGCCCCCTCAATGCAAGTCTATGGGAGGGGCGTGACGGCCACCACGCCTCCTCCCTCCCAGACATCTTTGGAGAGGGGATAAGATATCTACCCCTTAAACTGTTAATTTTTCAGCTAAAGGTCTGCCGCTTCTGACCTCAAGTGTGGATAACGTGCACCCTACATACTGGCATCTGCAGTGTTCTATGAAGCCAGGTAGACGACTGATTTGGTGTTAGCATTAATTATATTTTACTGAAGGACTGAAATTGATTAACCCCTTAAGGAAATGTGCAATAAATGTACGGTGCAGCAGGGAGTAGCTTCGTGTACATTTACAGCTTGGCTATGAAGAGAGCACGGGAGTGTCAACCTGTGAAGCTCTGGTGAACTGCATGCCCAAGAGGCTTCAGGCAGTGTGGGAAAATAATGTTGTCCATACATAATATTGACACAGAGCTATTTTGAGGGAACACAACATTTAACACTGTTATAAAGGCTGTACACTCACTACTTTACATTGTAGAATTTTTTCTGTGCTGTCACATAAAAATATATAATAAAATATTTACAAAAATGTGAAAGGAGTACACACTTAAGTGAGATATTGTATATTTCACAAATTATTGGAATGTTTCCTCTGTATCCCACTATACCAAGATGAGGTTGTGTATATAGAACGTCCCATCCACTTTATTCGAAAAGAGAGTGCAAGAAAAGAAAATATATCTCTCTTCCCACTGACTCATAACAATATTTGCAAATGAGGGGGAACATTTTGCCCCCATTGAAGCTCCACTGACCTGAAGATAGAATTCACCAGCAAACATGTAGCCAAAAGGATGAACAATTTCCAGCCAGGGAAGTATTGACTATAATCATCAAGTTGCATGGACAAAGCTCTGAGACCTACCTTCTGGGGCTTAATGCATTACACTGCCACTAAGCCTATCACCGGCCATTGCAGGACATCATTGCGGCTGGCGATTTGTTGACCAGCTTTGTGACGCGCTGCACACTGCCAGAGCAGGAAGAAGATTGCTGGAAAGACACCGGGACACAAAGGGAGCAGTGGCAGGTGAGTCCCCTTTGTTATTTTATATTCTGAGTAACCTACCTACCTAATGGTGACCTACCTACCTACCTACTTACTTTTCCCCAACCAACTTACCCCTCCCTACCAGCCCACTTACCTATCCACTTTACTGTGCATGAAACCAAACAACGGAATTATTACTGTTGAACCTTATAGGTGGGGAAAAGGGAAAGTAGTGCTGTAAAAGTACAGAGTCTAAGATATGAACTCCTTGATGTGTGCTCTGCGATCCATTGATAGAGCCTAGTCCATCCAGGCTCTATCAATGCTACCTCGATAGTTGATCGCCCCCCTGTTTGCGCTGCGTGGGAGTGATCCACCCCACTTGCCCACCAGGGAGCATTCACATGTCCCTTTAGATGCCGCTGTCAGCTTTGACAGCCACTGCGATTTACGCATGCTGGCTATTGGCGGCAGCCCCCAACTACTGAAAACAGCCGGGGGCTGCAGAGTATGGGCACGAGTCCGGAGCCCACTCCATACACCCCTCTGAGTGCCGTCGTGCTTGTGATAATTTAGACTATTTACATTTTTGACTGTCAGAACTTTTTATGAAACAAAGTATGGCAGATACCAGCTGAAGGCAGATGTCTGTGGAAAGTCTGATCTACTGTGTTGTATTTTTTTCAGTGGTTGTCAGGTACAGTTGTTGGCAATGCATTAAAAGTCATTTGTGCCAAATGACAGATCTGCATCTCATAAATAAAATACCACGCCAGGCTGCAGATCAGGGCAGAGATCAATCAGCAGTATGTATTATAACTTACAGCACTGTTATCCAAAATGACAACCTGCACAGACCAACTGTGACCAACAAGTCATTTAGTAAACAGCCATTTTAATCTATAATATACAGAAAGCTTCAAAACATGTATTTTCTCTCCATAGCAGTATCCACAATTCTACAGGCCGTTGACCTTAAATCTCACAACATTTGTTGCTTGCTTGGATTCTGCACCGCGCTGTGCAATCTAAGAGTTGCCATTTTTACACCAGGAACTTTACAGTAATCTTCCAAGTATTTCTGAAGAGATTATTTGAGCTCAGATCACAGAGGTGTGTCTGTCTTCATCCAGCAGAATTGGGGTTACAGTTTGGCTGTAATAAAGGCTGTAGTTCAACTTTAGAAGAAAATAAGTAATACTGGGTATTTACCAACTTTTATCACCTTTTACAACTTTTCATCTGGATTATTTTCATATTAAAACAGAAAAATGTAATTCAGAGGTTAAAACACACATTACATTGCAAAGACAGTTGAAAGAAATTAAAAGCTGTAAGATTTACACAGGGAAATGATTATGCATATAAAATATGATTCATGAAAATAAAAAACATGATATAATCTAGTATCCTACCACAGAATGCTTGTAACAATGATTTATAATCTTCAGGGTCCTACAATTACCAATTAACATTTTAAAGTGTTTTCTATTATGAGACATGTCTCTGTATGTGGCAATATGATAATTACAGAATCAGATCAAATTGTCATTATTTCATATTGTATTCTTACTTAGCCATGTTTTCACAGGCATAAAACTATGCTTCACCAATGAAAAGTTCAGGAATGACATCATTCTATTAAAAAAAAGTGTGAAAATTACAATATAAAGGGATTTTATTTGTAAGATCTTAATCAGTCATAAAACCTTGCTGATCCCTCTTGTAAAATTATGTATATGACTTCATGCGATTTGGTGTGAAAGAGCTATGAGAAACCCAAAGCTTGATCTGATTACTTGAAGTAACAAGCATGTATCCAGAAAAAATGAGTACTCGTACACGTACCTTATATTGAAAGGAATTTCCAACACTTAAAGGGAACAGGTTATATGTTTTGGGACACTAAACCACCAGCATAGCTAGCTGCCGTTTAGTATCTCAGACCTGCCACCATTAAATCTACATCATCTTGTGTTCTTAAATTAATTAACATTTATTTTACTGGTGATAAATCCAGGACTCCTTTTCAGCAGCTTCAGGTGGATGTACATTGTGCCGATGAAGCAGAGGATGGTACACCTCACTTCATTACACATGAGTAGTGAAGTGTATTGTACTTGGCTTTATTCATGCAATGTGTGTGACTGGAGAATAGCTGCTTGGTAATGAAAGATTTCAATAAATGTAAGTACATTATGTACAAAATACATATAATTCATCAATTCTGAGTAATAAATAGGGTAACACCACAATATATATCCCAGCAAAGTGCACTAGTGCTTAACCTTAAGAAATAAAACACATACAATACAAACAATACATGCAATACAGTGAAAAAAAACTAGTCCCTGTATCCACAGGGTAAGGGGCTTATCGGTACCACATTTTCTGAAGTATTATTACGTCGCCCATATATTGCAACTGGCGTTAGTTCATGTGAAGGATGACGCACCCAGGTGGGTTGGCCTGGAGTCAACCTTGATCACCTCATATTTATTTTCAGCACTCGTTTGGTCCTCTTGTCCTGTAGCTTCTTTATTGCCATCCTCAGCCTAGGTGACTCTCTATGAGCTCTACTTCTGGAGGTTGGTGCGCTTCAAGTTCTCTCTGAAATCTCCTGTTTCTCTTCTTTCTTTTCTTTCTAACCCTTCATTTCCGCCAGCTCATCAGGTATTGTCTTATTTTGCCTCTCAGGTCCCTAGGGTAAAATTTTTTTAAGAAATTGTTCTTTACTCCCCGAGTCTCCCAGGGTTGTTGTCCCCCAAGGGATACTAAACTTAGTTTTATAGAGGCATGGGAGTGCGACTTCCATTCTACGCTTTCACAGACTCATTGGCGCGAATGTTACACTGCAGTCTGTAAAGGGAGTTGGCAGGTATCTTTGGTGGAGACCTTTATTTACATTTTTTTTTTATATGATAACAATACTTATGATAGCAAAGTGTATTGTATCAGATAGATCCATTGCAGATGCGTTCCAGCACTGAGGGACAGTTCTCATTTTCATATCTCAGCCACCAGGAACAAACATCAATGCATGCCACCAGGATTTTACAAGTATAGCGAGAGACACCTCCTGGATCCCTACATGAGCACCATGTAGTGTCAGATGCGGAGTAAGAGCTTAAGCATATCTAGGCTGCTGCTTAGCAAAGAACATAGTCAAATGATAAGGTCTGCAGGATGACATTTATTACTATCAAATAACTTCTTCAGTTTCGCAATATAATAGCCATGACAATTGTTAATGACTTCTATACAAAAAAAAAATCCTAAACAATAATAAGAACTTGTCCACTACCCTATATCTAAATGTGATCACATGGCAGAATTTCCAAGCAGAATCTGGCGGAAGAAATTCAGCTAACAAATCCCATCGCAGCAGTCCCATTGTTTTGCTGTGCACACGGAAAAAACATCTACCGCGGAAATTCAGATTCCAGCCTCCAATGAAAAAATTTACATTTCAGCGGAATCTGCTCAGAAATGCATTGCTGTCTATGGAGACGGCACATTTTCGAGCAGTCCTAATGCTGGCATGTTCTGTTAGCAGGCATTTTACCATGTGAACATACCCTAAGAGTTCAGCCATATTAATCAGTCTAATCTGATCTCACAGAACAATGTGAGAAGTCTATCTACACTTTTAACCCCTTAAGGACCAAGGACGCACCGGTATGCCCTGAGTCCTCTCCCTTACTATAACGCAGGGGCCACGGTGTGGCCCCACGTCATAGCGGGTCGGGCCCGGCACCTAGCAATGGCCGGGACCCATGGCTAATAGCACACGGCACTGATCACAGTGCCTCGCGCTATTAACCCTTTAGGTGCGGTGTTCAAAGTTGATCGCCCCGTCTAAAGTGAAAGTAAACTGCTGCCGGTAGCTCAGGGGGCTGTTCGGGATCGCTGCAGCGAAATCACGGCATCCCGTACAGCTGTAGGACACGAGGAGGGTCCCCTTACCTGCCTCCTGGTGTCCGATCGCTGAATGACTGCTCAGTGCCTGACATCCAGGCATGAGCAGTCAAGCGGCAGAATCATTGATCTATGTTATCCTATGGGATAATAAAGATCAATGTAAAAGATCAGTGTGTGCAGTGTTATAGCCACCTATGGGATCTATAACACTGCAAAAAAAAGTTAATAAAGATCATTTAACCCCCTTCCCTCATAAAAGTTTGAATCACCCCCTTTTCCCATAAAAAAAAACACGCCGTAAATAAAAATAAACATATGTGATATCGCCGCGTGCAGAAATGTCCGAATTATAAAAATATATCGTTAATTAAACCACACGGTCAATGGCGTACGTACAAAAAAAAATTCCAAAGTCCAAAATAGCGTATTTTTGGTCACTTTTTATATCACGAAAAAATGAATAAAAAGCGATCAAAAAGTCTGATCAATACAAAAAAGGTACCAATAATCAAGGCGCAAAAAAATAAGCCCTCATACCGTACGCAGAAGAATAAAAAAGTTATGGGGGTCAGAATATGACAATTTTAAACGTATACATTTTCCTGCATGTAGTTATGATTTTTTCTATAAGTGCGACAAAATCAAACCTATATACCGTATATACTCGAGTATAAGCCGACCCGAATATAAGCCGAGGCCCCTAATTTTACCCCAAAAACCAAGGAAAAGTTATTGACTCGACTATAAGCCAAGGGTGGGAAATACATCATCCCCCCAGGTAATGATCCAGACCCCCGTCATCATCCCCCCCTTCATCACCGCCTGTAAATCACTTCATCAGTGGTCTTCAACCTGCGGACCTCCAGATGTTGCAAAACTACAACTCCCAGCATGCCCGGACAGCCGTCGGCTGTCCAGGCATGCTGGGAGTTGTAGTTTTGAAACCTCTGGCAGTCCGCAGGTTGAAGACCACTGCGGCCTTCGTCATCATCCAGCGCCCCCCAGTTTTGTTTTGTACTCACCCCCCCTCGGCGGGAAGTTAGGGTGAGCTGGTCCGGGCCATCAATGCTGCAGGGACCATCCGGTGGGGATGGTTAGTCGTTGTGGGCTGTCCATTTTCACCGGGGGGGGGGGGGGGCCTCTTCTCCGGGCTTCGGGCCCGGACTAGTGACGTTCCCTTGACGACGACGCACAGGGACATTGCGCATGAACGCCCCTGTGCGTCGTCGTCAAGGCAACATCACTACTCCGTGGCTGGGCCCGAAGCGCGGAGAAGAGGCCCCCCCCCCCCCCCGATGAAAATGGACAGCCCACAAAGACTAACCATCCCCACCGGATGGTCCCTGCAGCAGAGATGGCCTGGACCAGCTCACCCTAACTTCCTGCTGAGGGGAGGTGAGTACAAAACAAAAGGGGGGAGGGCTGGATGATGACGAAGGCCGCAGTGGTCTTCAACCTGCGGACCTCCAGAGGTTTCAAAACTACAACACCCAGCATGCCTGGACAGCCGTTGGCTGTCCGGGCTTGCTGGGAGTTGTGGTTTTGCAACATTTGGAGGTCCGCAGGTTGAAGACCACTGATGAAGGGATTGGCAGGCGGAGAGTTCACTCGAGTATAAGCCAAGGGGGAGTTTTCAAAACGAAAAATCGCGCTGAAAAACTCGGCTTATACTCGAGTATATATACTGTAATTAGGGTATCATTTTAATCATATGGACCTACAGAATAAAGATAAGGTGTCATTTTACAGAAGAATGTACTGTGTAGAAACGGCAGCCCCCAAAAGTTACAAAATGGCATTTTTTCTTCAATTTTGTCGCACAATGAATTTTTTTCCCGTTTCGCCGTAGATTTTTGGGTAAAATGACTGATGTCATTACAAAAGTAAAATTGGTGGCACAAAAAATAAGCCATCATATAGATTTTTAGGTGCAAAATTTAAAGGGTTATGATTTTTAAAAGGCAGGGAGGAAAAAACGAAAGTGCAAAAACGGAAAAAACACTCGGTCCTTAAGGGGTTAAGTAAACTTCCTTAGGATACATTCACACAGGTGGACATAGAAGTGAGTTTGCAGCACGTTTCCTGCTGCAAATTTAAGCTGCGGCCGGTTTTCCGCAGTGGAAAATCTACAGCAGATTTCACTGACTTTAGTATATAGCAAAATCCACTGCAGCTAATTATGCAGCATAATAAGAATGTGTGAACATATCCTTTAAACATTTTTCACAAGGGTGACTTTTCAGTGCTACAGAAGCCAGATAAGGACAGGACCAACTGTATTTTAGATGGCCATGAATCCGCGTTGTAAGAGCTGTCACTTATGCAGCTTAATTGGCTGAAACTTTTAGTTAAGATATCCTATGCGATCGGGAGCCCCATCACAGTTCATACTGGTACCCCGTCAGAATGGAAAAAGGACAGTAACTCCACTGAGACTTTAGGTAGAAGACAGCAAATCTGTCCTTCTGTTACCTTGAAGTGATAAAAAATAGTAACAGATAGGCAGGAGACCTTAGCTTGAAAACCGGTCAGATCTCAGAGTCACTGTTTGAAGCGTCTCCAGACGTCTTATTAATAAAAATATACATCAATGAGACCAGAACAGAAAACAGAGAAGCAATTAAACAGAAAGTAAAAATATGCTGAAATGGGAGCTGACTACCTCATGTAAATACCAAGGATGTGGCCAGAAAAGCAACAAGAACATTTCTGGCAGCTCCAATGTATTTTAATTCAATTAAGAAAGTGAAAGGATATTAAAGTGCAAATTATATAAGAAACAATTGAGAACTACACGATTTGTAAAAATATATTTACTGCTATGAAAAAATAATCTACAGCATCCAACTACTGATACTTGAGGAAATCATAAAACTAAAAAAGGAAACCGACTCCGTTCATGATTATAATAGGCAAACACAAATGTGTAACTTGGGAGTTTCTGCGTCCCATTGCAAAATCTGTAACAGGAACCTCCACCTATCATTGGCTATTTACTATACTAGTACTAGTGGCAGAATGGCCGTTGGGCCTTCACAAACACTGGATTTAGTTGCCAACTTTGCACCCACTATAGTTATGAACCTTATTACACAATTAAAGGGGTACTCCAGCCCTAGACATCTTATCCCCTATCCAAACGATAGGGGATAAGATGTCTGATCGTGGGAGTCCCGCCGCTGGGAACCCCTGCAATATAGCATGCGGCACCCACCTGTTTCTGCTCTGGAAACGCTGGAGGGTCTGGGTTCCGACCACCGGAACGGAAGTTCGTGATGTCACGACTCGGCCCCCGTGTGACGTCATGCCCCGTCCCCTCAATGCAAGACTTGCATTGAGGGGACGGGGCGTGACGTCACATGGGGGCGGAATAGTGAATTACTTGAATGGCATAAATGACTTCCTTTAACCTCTTAAGGACCAGGCACGTATGAGTATGTCCCTGCGCCCTGGGTCTTAAGAACCAGGCACGTACTCATACGTCCGTGGGAATTTGGCATCCCGCCGCTCGCCGGGCGGGTTGCGAAACCGGACGCCTGCTGAAATTCGTTCAGCAGGCGCCCAAGGCAAACGCCGAGGGGGGGTCCCAGGGGGGTCGCCAATCACCTGCCGTTGCTGGGGAGAGGTGAAATACTGTCACCTCCCCAGCAACGCTACTATTGGCTGGCGATCGTCTGGCCAACAGTAGCGCGGCAGAGGGGGGGTTAACGGTCCCTTCCTGCTGCTGCACTTACTCTCTGTGTTCCGTCAGCGGGTGCAGCAGTGAGGAGAAGACCGTGGATCCCCCCTCGGAGCTCCGGAGCCCCCTCACCAGCTTTAGAATAGGGACAGCGGATTGCAGGGACAGGTAGGACTTAATAAAGTAAAAAAAAAGTTTAAAAAAAGTCCCCCCCCGACCCCCTAATAGGTCCCCAAGGGTCCTATTAGGGTCTGATCCCTGACCCCGGGTCCTATTAGGGGTTCAGGGAGCTGCGTGCGCCATCCGTTTTTTTTTTTGTCCGCAGCTTTTTTTTCTTCTTTTAATAAAAAAAATAAATCCCCCCCCTGACCCCCTAATAGGTCCCCCAGGGTCCTATTAGGGTCTGATCCCATACCCCGGGTCCTATTAGGGGTTCTGGGAGCTGCGTGCGCCACCCCTTTTTTTTTGGGCCACAGCTTTTTCTATTACTGAAGTACACGTTTTAAAAGCACCACACACTACATACTTCACCTCCCTTGCACACACCTCCTCCCCCCTGCCACTGTCCTTCCCCCCGCCACCGTAGAAAAAAGGCGATGGCCCGCCGGGCATTTTCGGCAGCGGAGGCTTACGCTTTTTTAGCCTCCGACTCCGAATCTGCCTCCGAATCTCCGCCGCCGTACAGGGCACTCATCATCACTACTAGATGATGAGGAGGACGAGGAAGAACACAAAAATGTAGGATCTTCCTCGTCCTCCTCATCATCTAGTAGTGATGATGAGTGCCCAGTACGGCAGCGGAGACGCCGCCAGGCGAGTCCACGCACACACCCCTTGAAAGTGACCCAGTGGCCGACACTAGTACGAGTGGCAATGCCGCTCGTAATAGGAGTCCGGCCCCCCAGACAAGTGCACCGGAGCCCCCTTCCGGTGACCCTGTCTGGAGGCCCCCAGAGGGTTATCAGCCACGGATTCCTGAGTTTGTTGGCAACTCAGGAATCCGGATTGACACAGCTGGCTTCACTGATCTGGACTTTTTAAAGTTTTTTTTCAGTGACAGCCTGGTCAATCACATGGTGGAGCAAACGAACTTGTATGCCCAGCAGTTCATTGCCCACCACCCCGATTTGCTTTTGGCTAGGCCCAATGAATGGCGCGCCATTGATGCAGCGGAAATGAGGACATTTTGGGGCCTCATGCTGCATATGGGCCTGGACAAAAAACCAAGTGCTCGTCATTACTGGAGCGGGGACGTCCTCTATCAGACCCGCTTTACAGTATGGCGATGACACGGAGGCGGTTCGAGGCCATTCGGAAATGCCTGCATTATGCCTCACTTTACTAAGTGAGGCCGGTCATCGATCACTTTGGGGCCACATTTTTGGAGGCCTACGTACCACTCAGGGACCTCTCTGTAGATGAGTCTCTCATCAGTTTTAAGGGGAGACTCATCTTCCGCCAGTATATTCCCTCGAAGCGGGTGCGGTATGGCGTGAAGCTCTATAAACTTTGCGAGAGTACCTCTGGGTACACTTGCAAGTTTATGAGGGACGAGTTTCCGAAAATCGTTTGGGACCTTATGCACCCATTGCTGGATAAGGGTTTCCACGTATACGTGGATAACTTTTATACCAGCATCCCTCTGTTCAAATCCCTTTCCGCCAGATCCATGTCCGCTTGTGGGACGGTGCAGAAGAACCAGAGAGGCCTCCCTCTAAATTTGGTCCAGACGCCTATCCCCAAGGTTGAGTCCCGTGCCCTTACCCATGATAACCTGTTGTTGGTCAGGTATTAGGATAAGAGGGATGTTCTTATACTCACCATTCATGGGAACGACAGCACCCCTGTCCCTTTGCGAGGTACCATGGGACCGGTCCTCAAGCCTGATTGTATTCTGGACTACAATCGGTATATGGGGGGGGAGTTGATCTCTCAGATCAAGTCCTTAAGCCATATAACGCCATGCGGAAAACATGGGCATGGTACAAAAAGTTGCGGTACCAAGAAGAAGTCCTAAGGTTCCTGATCTTTGGCGACCGGGAAAGATCAGGCTGGACTTCCCAAGGGTCTGGAGTTATAGGCGCCAGGATCGTTCCAGGCCAACACTTTCCAGGTGTGATCCCCCACAGTGGAAAGAAGGGACGAACCCAGAAAAGATGCAGAGTGTGTAGCAGGAGGGGGATACGGAAGGACACCACGTATCAGTGCGACACTTGTCCAGATAATCCGGGCCTCTGCATAGGCTGCTTCAGGGAGTATCACGCTTCCATGGAGCCTTAAATTTTCCCTTTTCAGTTTAATTTTCCTTAATTTGTTCAATATATCAAGTCCAGAGTACATTCCAAATTGTTAACCTCATAAAGCCACTAAATTGCCCAAAAAAAAATACCTGATAAGACCTCTGGGGGTGTTTTTTTTTTTAAAATGGGTCATAGGTCACTGAGTCACTATCATCGGGGACTTTTTTATGTTGCCTCAAATGCGCAGCGCTCTCTCTCCACCTGAGCGGATGCGCATTTGAGGCAACAGGTTAGGGACGGCCACACACATCACATTCCCAGAATGATGACTCAGAGCATAGGGTTTGGGGTGGGCATATTTTTTTTGTTTTGGCTATGCTCTGGGTCATCATTCTGGGAATATATCCTTTTTTTATTATAATTTATAATTTTCTGGCCCACTGTACCCCATATTACGGGCCTCTGTACCCCACCTGTCTACCCCAGTTATGGCCCATTGTCCCCCATAGTGTTCCCCTATTTTAGGGCTCAGTGCTCCCCCCATTAACACTCCTTGAGGGGGGGTCCCACATCCTCTGCTATGGAAAGCTCAAGGCCCCTGACTGACCTCATGCCTATACCAAGACCTGGTGTGCACCAGCGAGCCAAAATCATCCAAAAATCAGGTATGTCTTTACTCCAAAGAAATGTATTTACAAATTGTGGGGTGTCTTTTCTGCTATTAACCTTTGTAAAAATGTAACATTTTGGGGAAAACCCACATTTTTGTGAATTTTATTTTTTTTTTTACATATGCAAAAGTCGTGAAACTCCTGTGAAGTATTGAGGTTTACTTTACCCCTTGTTACGTTCCTCAAGGGGTCTAGTTTCCAAAATGGTATGCCATGTGTTTTTTTTTTTTTGCTGTCCTGGCACCACAGGGGCTTCCTAAATGCGACATGTCCCCCCCCCCCCCCCCCCATTTCAGCAAAATTTGCAAATGTGACTCCTTCTCTTCTGAGCATTGTAGCGCTCCCGTAGTGCATTTGATGTCCACTTATGGGGTACTTCCATACTCAGAAGAGATGGGGTTACAAATTTTGGGGGGTACTTTCTGCTATTAACCCTTGCAAAAATGTGAAATTTGGGGGGAAACACATTTTAGTGAAAACAAATATTTTTTTTTTACATATGCAAAAGTCGTGAAACCCCTGTGGGGTATTAAGGCTCATTTTATTGCTTGTTACGTTCCTCAAGGGGTCTAGTTTCCAAAATGGTATGCCATGTGTTATGTGAAATTTGGGGGGAAACGCATTTTAGTGGAAACAATTATTTTTTTTTTACATATGCAAAAGTCGTGAAACCCCTGTGGGGTATTAAGGCTCACTTTATTCCTAGTTATGTTCCTCAAGGGGTCTAATTTCCAAAATGGTATGCCATGTGTTTTTTTTTTGCTGTTCTGGCACTATAGGGGCTTCCTAAATGCGACATGCCCCCCGAGCAAAATTTGCTCTCAAAAAGCCAAATATGACTCCTCTTCTGAGCATTGTAGTTCGCCCGTAGTGCACTTCAGGTCAACTTATGGGGTACCTCCATACTCAGAAGAGATGGGGTTACAAATTTTGGGGGGTATTTTCTGCTATTAACCCTTGCAAAAATGTGAAATTTAGGGGGAAACACATTTTAGTGAAAACAAATATTTTTTTTTTTACATATGCAAAAGTCATGAAACCCCTGTGGGGTATTAAGGCTCATTTTATTGCTTGTTACGTTCCTCAAGGGGTCTAGTTTCCAAAATGGTATACCATGTGTTGTTTTTTTTTTTTGCTGTTCTGGCACCATAAGGGCTTCCTAAATGCAACATGCCCCCCAAAAACCATTTCAGAAAAACGTACTCTCCAAAATCCCCTTGTCGCTCCTTCGCTTCTGAGCCCTCTACTGCGCCCGCCGAACAATTTACATAGATATATGAGGTATGTTCTTACTCGAGAGAAATTGGGCTACAAACACAAATATACATTTTCTCCTTTTACCTCTTGTAAAAATAAAAAAAATTGGGTCTACAAGAACATGCAAGTGTAAAAAATGAAGATTGTGAATTTTCTCCTTCACTTTGCTGCTATTCCTGTGAAACACCTAAAGGGTTAAAACGCTGACTGAATGTCATTTTGAATACTTTGGGGGTGCAGTTTTTATAATGGGGTCTTTTATGGGGTATTTCTAATATGAAGACCCTTCAAATCCACGTCAAACCTGAACTGGTCCCTGAAAAATAGTGAGTTTGAAAATTTTGTGAAAAATTGCTGCTGAAATTTGAAGCCCTCTGGTGTCTTCCAAAAGTAAAAACTTGTCAATTTTATGATGCAAACATAAAGTAGACATATTGGAAATGTGAATAAAAAAATGTATTTGGAATATCCATTTTCCTTACAAGCAGAGCGCTTCAAAGTTCGAAAAATGCAAAATTTTCAATTTTTTCATCAAATTTTGGGATTTTTCACCAAGAAAGGATGCAAGTTACCACAAAAATTTACCACCATGTTAAAGTAGAATATGTCACGAAAAAACAATCTCGGAATCAGAATGATAACTAAAAGCATTCCAGAGTTAATGTTTAAAGTGAGAGTGGTCAGATGTTCAAAAAACGCTCTGGTCCTAAGGTGTAAAATGGCCTGGTCTTTAAGGGGTTAAACAGAAAATGGTCTCTACTTGGATCTCCAACATAATTAGTGGAGGTCCAACCTTGTCAACCTAGGTGCCAATTATGTGGAAGAAAACTTGTTAATCTAGGTGACATTTATTTCTTGTGTGTGTGCCATGTATCAGCCTTACATGAAAGGAATCCCTACAGGTCTGTGTCATGGCAATGCTTCTAGAGGAGAATACCTATATAATATGGCATGTGGGTAAAGTATGTACAGAATATAACCACTGTTATATTAATATGTACAACACAGATCCATAATAAGGCTGTGTGCATGAGCTCTTCCAGATGATAAAGTTATATGTATAGTAATAGCAGCCATTCTGGAATAAACATACCCATGTTCCTATTGCCAATGTCCATATACCAGGGAAAGTGGACCCCTACAAACTGCACAACATGAAATGAAGGGCATAGCTAAGTGATCAGAGTTGAGCTTTTTCTTTGCTCTGTACTCTCCATTTCCTTATATTAAACTGATTTAGATAAATGGTTATGAAAAAGTGGTAGTTACTTGTAAAGGGTAATACAAACACTGACATTTCCACATGATGAAAGTCCAGCTGGTTCCATTTACGTCTTGTAATAAATCAGTACATGATTTATTATGGTACTGAGCATAAAAGACGCAGAATATAAATTTATCCTGTATATGAAAAGAACACACATTTACAGTAACTGCTTTGTGAACCGATTACGTGCTATATTGATGTTTTAGAAAAAGGAAACTTCTTACTAAACGAAAGATCCAGCAGATCTGAGACTATTATTTTAACAAGAAACAGCAGGAAGCTAAAAAGCCATCAAAGCAAAGAGTAAGACACCAGGCTAAAATTCAGCCACAATTTAAAAAAGGGTTTTTCTTGTGATAGACACTAATGTCATATAGCTAGGAAATGCCAACATTATCAAAGTGGGTTCTACTCACCACTCCAAATCTCAACTCAGAGCCACGCAACACATTGCAAATCACATGCCAATACTATGCATGGTCTCCGTGAAACATAGCAGGAAACTGCAAGGACTGTGCTCAAGTTGTGTTACCCTATGGAGAAATATGTGACTGATGAATGCAATTTCATTAAAGGGATACTGCAGCCAAAATTAACGTAATAGCTGATCGCGGGGGGGTCCGTCTGCTAGGACCCCCCGCGATCTCTGGAATGGAACCTCGATTCGCTCACTGAGGAGTGCGCGTCGTCTACCACTAGACGGCACACACTCCATTCATTTCTATGAGAGAGCCAATTATGTCTGAGTGCTGGACTTTGGTCTCTTCGGAGCTCCCATAGAAATCAATGGAGATAAAGGTCCTGTTCCGGAGATCACGGGGGGTGGGGGTCCCAGCGGTCAGACCCCGCGTGATCAGCTACTTATCCTCTATCCTGTGGAGAAGGGAGAAGTTAAATTTGGCTGCAGTACCTATTTAATTTCCACTTTTTTTTTTTTAAATGAACTGGTGCCAGAGAGTTAAACAGATTTGTAAATTACTTCTATTAAAAAATCTTAATCCTTCCAGTACTTATTAGCTGCTGAATGCTACAGAGGAAATTATTTTCTTTTTGGAACACAGAGCTCTCTGTTGACATTACAAGCACAGTGCTCTCTGCTGACATCTCTGTCCATTTGAGGAACTGTCTAGAGCAGCATATGTTTGCTATGAGGATTCTCGTACTCTGGACAGTTCTTAAAATGGACAGAGGTGTCAGCATGGAGCACTGTGCTCATGATGTCAGCAGGGAGCTCTGTGTTCCAAAAAGAAAAGAATTTCCTCTGTAGTATTCAGCAGCTAATATGTACTGAAAGGATTAAGATTTTTTTAATAGAAGTAATTTACAAATCTGTTGAACTTTCTGGCACCAGTTGATTTAAAAAATAAAAAAAAAGTTTTCCACTGGAGTACCCCTTTAAAATGGGTTAGCCACTTGTTATTCTATGATAACACACACACACACATCACTGAGGTAAGGCTAGGTCTCATCTTGTCACCTTTTGTCACCTTGTCACCATCTTGAATTGATTTTGTTCACACTTTATTTGTTTCCTGAATACAAAATGAAGCCACATTGTAAATAGTCATCATGAGAAAATTCCTACCATTTAGCTGCTTTTTAACAAAAGATAAGTCTATCAGAGTTTCTGCTTTTTTAGCATTAGAGATTACAGCAGAGGGTTTTACACAACCTAAAGCTTGGAGGACAGTTCACACAGCTGGAGAGATGTAGGAACAGGTAAAAGGCAGTCTGCCAGAGAGAATTATTTAGGCTCTGTAACATACTAAACAGACGATGCTCCATTACTGGCACCTTTGTGGAGCCGCTGTGCTGCTGGGGCTAGGACTAGTTTGCTAGACAGAAAATTGAGACACCAAGCAAACCAGAGTTCCATGCTCCCCAATACATGCTCTATTTAAAGGGGTACTCCGGTGATAACCTTTTTTCTTTTAAATCAACTGGTGGCAGAAAGTTAAACATATTTGTAAATTACTTCTACTAAAAAATCTTAATCCTTCCAGTACTTATTAGCTGCTGAATGCTACAGAGGAAATTCCTTTCTTTTTTGAACACTGGTGACATCACGAACACAGTGCTCTCTACTGACATATCTGTCCATTTTAGCAACCATGCATAGCAGATGTATGCTAAGGGCAGCATGGTGGCTCAGTGGTTAGCACTGCTGCCTTGCAGTGCTGGGGACTTGGGTTCTAATCCCACTAAGGACAACAATAAATAAAGTTTTATTATTATTATTATTATTATAATAACGTTAGCAGAGAGAACTGTGGTCGTGATGTCATCAGAGAGCATTCCAAAAAGAAAAGAATTTCCTCTGTAGTATTCAGCAGCTAATAAGTACAGGAAGGATTAATATTTTTTAATAGAAGTAATTTACAAATATGTTTAACTTTCTGCCACCAGTTGATTTAAAAGAAAAAAAGGTTTTCACCGGAGTACCCCTTTAAACAGGCATCTGCTGGCCACAGATGCCTATGTATACTGTAGATTTCAGGACTGCTGACCTCTTGCCCGTTTGCAACCTTGCTTCTAACCTTAGATTCTGCCCTTGATGTTCTCTCCACGTTTGGCCCTGCTATGTTCTCTCCAGGTTTAACCCTGCTTGTATTTTCACTTCCCTACTACTTCTGTCCTGAATTTACTCTATGGCTCTGACCCTGGCTTGTTTAAGGTTTCCTGTCTTGTTTTGTCATTGATGTGCCTGTCTGCTCCTGATTCGGACATCACTTTTTTTTTTTATTGGCTAGGCCCTGTGCACTTAGGGCAGAGATACCATTACCCAGTGTGGGCCCACTATCTAGGGCAGATCATTCAAGTAGGCAGGGACAGTCGTGTGGGTTAAGTTCAGTGCTGCACTTCCCCCATCCCCCACCCCCACCAACATTACAGGCGGTGTACATTTATAAGGAGAAAATAGAGCTTATACAACACACAGTAGAAGAAGTACAAGCAAAAATAAGCAAAATGTTTAATAAAGATATGCTTGTATCAAATGGGAATTATAAAGCTGTTACAGGCACTTAGACTTGGCTCTTCAAAAATAAGACTGATAATAATACTTATACAAAATCAAAGTAAAGAATAATGGGGCAGGGGAAGTTAGCTGATTGAAGAAATATAAACTAGATGAAAAGTTGTTTGAGCATTGATATTAATAAGTTATGCAATACATTTGAAAATGCATTAGAAATGCATTGTTATGTTGCAGCCTTGTATTAAAATAAAAAGTTTATCAGAAAAAAACAAAGCCATGATGGTGGTAATGCCTGTAGAGCTCAGAGACAGGATGGTGTGGAGAAGGGTACTAAAAAAATTCCGCCACACTAAAAGTTCCCAAGGGCACAATGGCCTTCATTTATAAGCATCTGCGTCTAACAAATCTGTCGACTGGCTTGAGAGAAAAAAATCAATATGAAAGTGTCACTTTAAGCAATACAACATCTGTAGCAGCTATTGTTTCCCATTGACAATAAAGCTGTAGCCAGTATTATATTAGATGGGTGGCAGTTTCAGTTGTTCATCTACATCTGACATTTTAGATGCTAAACATTAATTTTTTTAGAGAGAGACTTTCCCCTTCCGGGTAGGAAGAAAAAAAAAAAGATGATTTTTTTTTTTTATAGAACTAAGGCAACATATAGGTTAACTGTACAGGATTTACAATTCATATTTGCCTCCTGCCGGCAGCTTTTCTGTTTTTGCTGCATAAGCTGACTGGTTACTATAGAAACCAAGGGCTGCCACTGAATCTATCGAAAAACTTATAGCTCCTTTCTTTCTTGATGGAACTAAATGTAAGCCAATACATACCATTCTGAAATGATGGAGCAATATTATTCTACCAGCCGAGCTTTCCCATTAGGACCATACATGGTTGATATTTAAAATACAGTACTCGGGCCACATATCTTCTGGCCTTCAAGAGGCCCTGAGATATAATAACATAAGCAAATGTTGTAGTATTAAAAGTATAGTCAGGACATATCTGTTACGCCGATCGCTCCGGGTCCCCGCTCCTCCCCGGAGCGCTCGCAACATCCTCGCATTTGCAGCGCCCCGGTCAGACCTGCTGACCGGGTGCGCTGCAATGTCTCTCTCAGCCGGGATGCGATTCGCGATGCGGGAGGCGCCCGCTCGCGATGCGCATCCCGGCTCCCGTACCTGACTCGCTCTCCGTCGGTCTTGTCCCGGCGCGCGCGGCCCCGCTCCTTAGGGCGCGCGCGCGCCGGGTCTCTGCAATTTAAAGGGCCACTGCGCCACTGATTGGCGCAGCTGGCTTAATTAGTGTGTTCACCTGTGCACTCCCTATTTATACCTCACTTCCCCTGCACTCCCTCGCCGGATCTTGTTGCCATCGTGCCAGTGAAAGCGTTTCCTTGTGTGTTCCTAGCCTGTGTTCCAGACCTCCTGCCGTTGCCCCTGACTACGATCCTTGCTGCCTGCCCTGACCTTCTGCTACGTCCGACCTTGCTCTTGTCTACTCCCTTGTACCGCGCCTATCTTCAGCAGTCAGAGAGGTTGAGCCGTTGCTGGTGGATACGACCTGGCTGCTACCGCCGCTGCAAGACCATCCCGCTTTGCGGCGGGCTCTGGTGAATACCAGTAGCAACTTAGAACCGGTCCACCAGCACGGTCCACGCCAATCCCTCTCTGGCACAGAGGATCCACCTCCAGCCAGCCGAATCGTGACAATATCCAACTGCAAGATCCTAAAATACATGCAAATTTTCTGAAGGGAAGGATCAGAGTAAGGAAGTCTGTAATAATTAAGCTGTGATTATTTAAAGTTAATGGGAGACTCAAGCCATGCGTGTTTTTTTTTTTAACTGTAAATTTTTATTAGAGCTTTCACAAGGTAAAACAAACACACAATAAAAGTTGGGGATAAATTCCCCGGTGATAAGGAACACACATAAAATAATAACCTATGACATCCTGAGTGAACATATCAGCAATGCAATATAAAAACGGATCCAAAAAGTATTGAAATCAACTCCATGTCCGATCAACAGGAAGAGGGGACGGGGGGACGGGGGACGGACAACAACAAAGACCATCCGGGTTAAGGAGGGGGGAGGGAGAGGGGGGGAACACATAAGAAACACACAAAGGTGGAGAAGAAAACAAAGCAAGAGGGAGGGAGAAGGCCTATGAGAGGTATACAGTTCAGGGAGGTTGTCTCTCGGTGTAACAGTCCCACGGGTCCCATATGGAGAGAAAGTGTGGGGTGGTGTTGTTCAGGGAGGCAGTGATAGATTCCAAGGAGCGGATTTCCCGAATCCTGGCAATAAGTTCCCTCTCAGGAGGGGGGGGGGGGCAATTTGTTTCCAATACTTAGCAATAAGAGTGTTGGCAGCCAGAACAATGTGTAAAAACAATCTGAACAGTCTCTTGGCCAAGGCTTTGGTGGACAAGTGCAATTAGTAGACCAGGGGATCCAAGGGCACCCTAATTCCCCAAACCCCCCTGAGGAGATCCTGTACCTGCATCCAAAATGGAGTTGTCAATGGGCAGGTCCAAAATATGTGGTAAACATTGCCCAACCCCACCCCACATCTCCAACAATAGGGAGGTATGTCAGGGTTTAACTTATTTAGAAGAGCCGGGGTGTGATACCAGCCCATAAGCATCTTATACTGTGTTTCTTTATAGGCAGTACAGATCGAGGCCCGAGAAAGCCCGGTCCCAAATTGAGGAATCGTAATAGTATTGTTGAGAGCCTCCTCCCAGCACTCCATGTAGCGGTGAGAGGGGGCAGCTCCATCCAGAGGGGAAATCAAAAGGGAATAAATGCTGGAAAGAAGTCCCTTCGTCTGAGGCCCATTCCTACACAATCTCTCGAAGCTCGTAGGGGGAATACCATCAACGAGCCACGCTGTGAAGACAAGTAGTGTCTCAGTTGCATATATTGGGCCAGAGCAGAGGCAGGGAGGTCTGAACGGGATTGCAACTCGTCAAAGGGTAATAGAACTCAGGTGACCGGGTTAACTATATCGGCAAAGCAAAATAACCCCCTCGAACCCCACATTCCCACCATATGAGAAGTGCCACCTGGGGGAAAGGCAGGGTGATACAAAAAGGACTGCATTGGGGAGAAGGAGGAAAGGAGATGGAACTGCCTAGCGCAGTAAGTCCATACATATCTTGTGAAGGACATAGGGTCCAGTAAAGGATGTGGTGGGGAAGCGAGTGAAAAGGACCACAGGAAAGTATTGGGATGCACCGGTGCCAGACATAATTTTTCAAGCTCCATCCATTTACTATAGGCCCGATGAGTAGAACATGCTGCCAGGTGCCAAATGGGCCGCCCAGTAGTACTTCACAACGTCGGCACTCCCAGACCCCCAAAGGAGTGACTCGCTATCATCACCGACATAGGGAGTCTATGGCGTTTAGTGTTCCATATAAACCGGAAAATAGCTGAAACGACCGCAACGTCGCCAAGGGAATCCGCACCGGCAGCGTTTTGAAAAAATAGAGCAGTTTCGGCAATATTGTCATCTTAACAGCGGCGATCCGCCCAAAAAAGGAGATGCATGGAGACTGCCATTTGTCCAACAGCGCGCGGAGCTCTCGGAATAAAAAGGGGAAATTAACTGAGTATAGAGAGGAATAGCTAGGGGAGATAGAGACCCCCAAGTATTTAATAGCAGAAGGAGACCAACGGAAAGAGTAGTGAGGGCACAATTGAGACATTAACCCCTTAAGGACCGGAGGTTTTTCCGTTTTTGCATTTTCGTTTTTTGCTCCTTGCCTTTAAAAAATCATAACTCTTTCAAATTTACACCTAAAAATCCATATGATGGCTTATTTTTTGCGCCACCAATTCTACTTTGTAATGACGTCAGTCATTTTGCCCAAAAATCTATGGTGAAGCGGGAAAAAAAATCATTGTGCGACAAAATTTTAAAAAAAACGCTGTTTTGTAACTTTTGGGGGCTTCCGTTTCTACGTAGTACATTTTTCGGTAAAAATGACACCTGATATGTATTCTGTAGGTCCATACGATTAAAATGATACCCTACTTATATAGGTTTGATTTTGTCGGACTTCTGGAAAAAATCATAACTACATGCAGGAAAATTAATACGTTTAAAATTGTCATCTTCTGACCCCTATAACTTTTTTATTTTTCCGTGTATGGGGCGGTATGAGGGCTCATTTTTTGCGCCGTGATCTGAAGTTTTTAACGGTACCATTTTTGCATTGATAGGACTTATTGATCGCTTTTTATTCATTTTTTCATGATATAAAAAGTGACCAAAAATGCACTATTTTGGACTTTGGAATTTTTTTGCGCGCACGCCATTGACCGTGCGGTTTAATTAACGATATATTTTTATAATTCGGACATTTCCGCACGCGGCGATACCATTTATGTTTATTTTTATTTTTATTTACACTGTGTTTTTTCTTTTATGGGAAAAGGGGGGTGATTCAAACTTTTAATAGGGAAGGGGTTAAATGATGTTTATTCACTTTTTTTTTGCACTTTTTTTTTGCAGTGTTATAGGTCCCATAGGGACCTATAACACTGCACACACTGATCTTTTACATTGATCACTGGTTTCTCATAAGAAACCAGTGATCGATGATTCTGCCGCATGACTGCTCATGCCTGGATCTCAGGCACTGAGCAGTCATTCGGCGATCGGACAGCGAGGAGGCAGGTAGGGGCCCTCCTGCTGTCCTGTCAGCTGTTCGGGATGCCGCGATTTCACCGCGGCTATCCCGAACAGCCCACTGAGCTAGCCGGCATGCTTTCGGTTTCACTTTAGACGCGGCGTTCAACTTTGAACGCCGCGTCTAAAGGGTTAATAGCGCGCGGCACAGCGATCAATGCCGCGCGCTATTAGCCACGGGTCCCGGCCGTTGTTAGAGGCCGGGCCCGACCCGCTATGACGCGGGGCCACGCCGTGGCCCCGCGTTATAGATCGGGAGTGGACACATGACGTTCCAGTACGTCATGTGTCCTTAAGGGGTTAAAGAAGGAGGGAGATTAATAGGCATAGCTTCCGACTTAGAAAGGTTAACCTTCTATCCCGACACCAGGCCATACTCATGTAAAAGTCTATAGAGGGTGGGTAAGGACAAAAGAGGGTTAGTAAAGGTCAGCATTACATCATCTGCAAAGAGACAGATCTTAAAAGTCTGCTCATGCAGGGTAACACCAGAAATGTTCGGGCTGTCCCGTATTAGAGCTGCCAGCGACTCTATGCAAAGGGAAAAGATCAAGGGGGACAGTGGGCATCCCTGTCTAGTCCCGTTAAAAAGGGTGAATGGAGGGGAGGGGTCAGAAGGGAGTTTGAGAGAGGCAGTGGGAGAGGAGTAGAGACCTGCAGAGCCATGAGAAAATTACCCGTGATTCCAAATTTATGTAAAGTAGGAAACATAAAAGGCCAGCCCAGTCTATCAAACGCTTTTTTGGCATCTAAACTCAAGATTAATGCTCGTTCCGATCTCCAGTTGACAAGATCAATAAGATTGTCAACCCATCGAGTGTTTTCACCTCTCTGACGACAGGGGATGAAACCTACTTGGTCCATATGAATAAGAGTAGGGAGGAAGCTACAGAGACGGGTCGCCAGAACCTTCGAGAACAGCTTTAAGTCCGAATTCAGCAGGGCAATGGGCCTATAACTAGAACAGCCATGAGGGTCTTTGTTCGGTTTTGGAATCAGGGTGACTAAGGAGTGTAAAAATGACTGCGGGATCCCCTCCCCCGCCCCAGAAAGTAGTTGAACAAGGGGACCAGCTTGGGAAGAAGCACAGACAAATAGGTTTTAGAATACAGATAAGTAAACCCATCAAGATCCGGGGAGCGCCAGCTGGAAGAGATTTGAGATTTTAGCTCCTTGAGCATAACAGGCGCATTCAGGTACTCCCTGTAAGTGGCTGAGAGGGCCGGAAGGCTGCATCTAGAAACAAAAGAGTCCAACGCCTCAGCACGCTCTTCCGGGTCCGAGGGGAGTTGAGAAGGGAAGGAATAGAGTTTGGAATAGTAGTCATGAAAGAGGCAAGAGATAGAGTTAGGATGGTAATGAAGAGTCCCTGTCTCGTTCCTCAGGGCAGCAGGGGCCTGAGCAGCCGCACGGTCCCTCAAACGCCTAGCTAGCATCGTGTGCACTTTATTACCTTTCTCGTAAAACCGGTGCTTAGCATAAAGCAGCTGACGTTCGACTCTATGGAGAGCCAAGTCCCGCAGCCGCGACTCCTGCCGCAACTAGACGTCTCAAGACCATGAGGGAAGGGGCAGTCAACAAGAGGGTTTCCAAAGCAGAAATCGGCGCCTTAAGTTCTCAGGAGCAATTCAAAGCCTCTCGTTTCAGTCTGGAGCCCAAAGCTATACAGTGACCTCTGACCACTGCCTTGTGGGCCTCCCATAGGATAGCTGAAGACGACACAGAGCCTTCATTCTCGGAAAAATAATCCGTAATGCTTTGCAAGATCGTGTCCCAAGAAGAAGGAGTCTTGAGTAAGAAATCATTAAGCCGCCAATGACAGCGACGCGGGGTGGAGGTAAATGGGGAAGCCATGCGTGTTTTAGCATGTTTACTGCACACTATTTGCCAGTATGAACATATTTGTAGGTCAATTAAGAGTACAATAAAACCTATGTATCACTTTTCTTAACCCCTTAACGACGAAGGACGTAAATGTACTTCCTGGTGAGGTGGTACGTAACGCACCAGGACGTACATTTACATCCTAAGCATAACCGCGAGCATCAGAGGGATGCCCGGATCATGCGCGGCAGGTCCCGGCTGCTGATCGCAGCCAGGGACCCACCCATAATGTACCCCTCAGATGCCGTGATGAATACAGATCACGGCATCTGCAGCATCGCGGTCATTAAAATGGATGATCGGATCGCCCGCAGCGCTGCGGCGGCGATCCGATCATCCAGAACGGCAGACAGAGGTCCCCTCACCTGGCTCCGCTGCCTTCCCGGCGTCTTCTGCTCTTCTGCAGCTTCCCGCAGACCAGAGCAGAAGATCACCGATAATGCTGATCAGTGCTGTGTCCTTTACATAGCACTGAACAGTATTAGCAATCGAGTGATTATATAGTCCCCTATGGGGACTATTAAAGTGTAAATACATATTTGGTATCGCCGCGTGCGTAAATATCTGAACTATTAAAATAAAATGTTAATGATACCGTACGGTGAACGGTGTGAACGTAAAAAAAAAAAAAGTCCAAAATAGAAAGTGCTATATAAGCAAATATGGTATCAATAAAAAGTACAGATCAAGGCGCAAAAAATGAGCCCTCATACCACAGCTTATATGGAAAAATGAAAAAGTTATAGGTCTTCAAAATAGGGGGATTTTAAATGTACTAATTTGGTTAAAAAGTTTGCGATTTTTTTTTTAAGTGCAACAGTAATAGAAAAGTTATCATAGGAATCATTTTAATCGTATTGACCCAAAGAATAAAGAACACATGTCATTATTACCGTAAATTGTACGGCGTGAAAAAAAAACCTTCCAAAATTAGCAGAATTGCGGTTTTCTTTTTAATTTCACCACACAAATAGTATTTTTTTGGTTGCGCCATATATTTTATGGTAAAGTGAGTGATTGCATTACAACGCACAACTGGTCGCGCAAAATACAAGCCCTCATACTAGTCTGTGGATGAAAATATAAAAGAGTTATGATTTTTTGAAGACTAGGAGGAAAAAACAAAAACGTAAAAATCAAATTGTCTGCATCCTTAAGGGGTTAAACAGACTTCTTGAGAGCTTCTAATTCCAGGGATATGCATAGGTAAAATAGGGTATTACAATGTTTTCTTTTGTTATGGTGTATGGAAAGAAAATATGCATAACATCTGCCAATTACTCTGCACTGTAACTGGTTAGTGTTAGATGAAATAATAAAATATTAAAACAAATGCTCTTAAAATCTTCCATAGGTTTGCTACATAATAAACTTTTTATATGGTATACAGCTATGTCCATTCTGTGCTGAAATAGTGTTGAAAAAGACTCAATGCTTATGCCACCATGCATCTTCCAAGGAATGGAAAAAAAAAAGGGGAACAAGCACAGTCTTAATTCAATTTTTTACTGAAGTACCCCACTGCTAAGACCTCCTTATTTTCATCATAGGAATACCTCAACTATAATGAGAAAAAAAAATCCATAAAATCACATTGTCTGATTTTTAAGAATTTATTTTCAAATTAAGGTGGAAATAAGTATTTGGTCACAAAAGTTCATCTCAATACTTTGTTATATACCCTTTGTTGGCTATGATAGAGGTCAATCACTTTCTCTATGTCTTCACAAGGTTTTCACACACTGTTGCTGGTATTTTGAACCATTCCTCCATGCAGATCTCCTCTAGAGCAGTGATGTTTTGGGGCTGTCGCTGGGCAACACAGACTTTTAACTCCCTCCAAAGGTTTTCTATGGGGATGAGATCTGGAGACTGGCTAGGCCACTCCAGGACTTGAAATGCTTCTTACGAAGCCACTCATTCATTGCCCGGGCGTTGTGTTTGGGATCATTGTCATGCTGAAAGACCCAGCCATGCTTCATCTTCAGTGCCCTTGCTGATGGAAGGAGGTTTTCACTCAAAATCTCACGATACATGGCCCTATTCATTCTTTCCTTTACACAGATCAGTCCTCCTGGTCCCTTAGCAGAAAACCAGCCTTAAAAAAGAATGGATGCGGCGGGGACCAGTGGCAGTTACCTCAGATCACGGCACAGGCAAGTAGAGGCAGCGGTGTCAGATGCAGCTGTGAAGATTGCCGTAAAGTGATCTTCACAGCTGTATCTAATAGTTTCAAAACTACAACTCCCAGCATGCCCAGACAGCCTTTGGCCTCTGGGCATGCTGGGAGTTGTAGTTTTGCAACATCTGGAGGGCCACAGTTTGGAGACCACTGTCCTTCCAGATGTTGCAAAACTACAACTCTCAGCATGCCCAGACAGTCTAGGAATGATAGGAGTTGTAGTTCTGTCATATCTGGCCAGATGTTCCAGAACTACAACTCCCAGCATGCCTGGACAGTCTCAGCATGCTGGGAGTTGTAGTTTTGCAACATCTGGAAGGGCACTGTTTGGAGACCACTATACAGTGGTGTCCAACTGTAGCGCTCCAGATGTCAATTCAAAGCATGCAGAGACTGTCGAGGCCCTTCAGATGTTGCCGGACTACAAATCCCTGCATGCCTGGGCAGTCTGGGTATGTTTGAAGTTGAAGTTTTGCAACATCTGGAGGGCTACAGTTTGGAGAGCACTACACAGTGGTCTCCAAACTGTTCTCCTCCAGTTGTTGCATAACTACAACTCCTAAGATGCCCTTCGGCTGTCTGGGCATGCTGGGATTTGTAGTATTGCAACAACTGGAGGCACACTGGTTGGGAAACATTGTCTGTTTCCTAACTCAGTGTTTCCCAACCTGTGTGCCTCCTGCTGTTGCAAAACTACCAGCATGCACTAACAGACCATGTATGCTGGGAGTTGTAGTTTTGCAACAGCTGGAGGTACATGAGTTTGGAAACAGACAGTGGTGCGGAAACACTGCGATAGTCTGTTACCTAACTCAGTGTTCCCAATCCCATCCCGTGTGCTTCCAGCTGTTGCATAACTACAACTCCCAACATGCACAGTCTGTCAGTGCATGCTGGGAGTTGTAGTCCCCCCCACACTTGAATGTACAGGGTACATTCACATGGGTGAGCGTTTACAGCAAGTTTCCCACTTCAAGTTTGAGATGCGGCAAATTTTCCACTGCAGTGGGAAACTCACTGTAAACCCCCGGCAGTGTGAATGTACCCTATAAACACTACATTTCACAAACCCTAAATAAAGAGTAAAACACTACATATACACACCCTTACAGTGTTGCCCCCCCACCCCACCAAAAATTAAAAACGTCCTGTCAGTTTTTCCAAAACGGAGCCTCCAGCTGTTGCAAAGTAACAACTCCCAGTATTGCCGGACAGTCATTGACTTCCCAGGTATGTTGGGAGTTTTTCAACAGCTGGAGGCACCCTGTTTGGGGAAAACTGACGTACAGCATTTTTGGTGGAGGAGGCAAGTGTAAAGCTTGCATCCGGATACACCCCTATGAAAATTCCTAATTTAAGCCTCAAATGTGCATGGTGCTCTCTCACTTCAGAGCCCTGTCGTATTTCAAGGCAACAGTTTGGGGCTACAAATTTTGGGGGATTTTTTCTCCTTTTACCCCTTATGAAAAGGTAAAGTTGGGTCTACACCAGAATGTTAGAGTAAATTTTTTTTATTTTTTACAATAACATCCTGGTGTTGCTCCATACATTTCATTTCCATAAGAGGTAAAAGGAAAAAAAGACCCCCAAAATTTGTAACATAATTTCTCCCAAGTATGGAAATACACCACATGTGGACATAAAATGCTTTGCGAGTCTCACAACATGGCTCGGGTGTGAGAGTGCACTAAGTACATTTGAGGCCTAAAATGGTGATTTGCACAGGGGTGGCTGCTGGTTACAGCGGTTCTGACATAGACGCAAAAAAAATGAATACCCACATGTGACCCCATTTTGGAAACTACACCCCTCACGGAATGTAATAAGGGGTATAGTGAGTCTTTACACCCCACAGGTGACTGACAGATTTTTGGAACAGTGGTCCGTGAAAATGAAAAATGTAATTTTTCATTTGCACAGTCCACTGTTACCAAGATCTGTCAAACGCCAGTGGGGTATAAAGGCTCACTGCACCCCTTGTTACGTTCCTTGAGGGGTGTCGTTTCCCAAATAGTGTGCCATGTGGAGTGTTTTTTGCTGTCCTGGCACCATAGGGACTTCCTAAATGAGACATGCCCCCCAAAAACCATTTCAGCAAAATTCGCTTTCCATAAGCCCAATGTCGCTCCTTCCCTTTTGAGACCCCTAGTGCACCCACAGATCACTTTACATCCACATCTGATATATTTTCTTACTCAAGAGAAATGGTGGTTCAAATTTTGGGGGACATTTTCACCTATTACCCCTTTTGAAAATGAAAAATTTGGGGTAACATAAGCATTTTAGTGAAAGAAATTTAAATTTTCATTTTCATGTCCAACTTTATTGTGGGGTGTTAAGGCTCATTGGACCCCTTGTTAGGTTCCTTGAGGGTGTAGTTACCCAAATAGCATACCATGTGGGGTGTTTTTTGCTGTTCTGGCACCATAGGGGCTTCCTAAATGTGACATGCCCCGCAAAAAACATTTCAGCAAAACTTGCTCTCCAAAATCCTATTGTCGCTCCTTCCCTTCTGAGCCCTCCAGTGCACCCACAAAGCACTTAACATCCACATATGAGGTATTTCCTTACTCAAGAGAAATTGGGTTACAAATTTTGGTGGGCTTTTTCTCCTTTTACCCCTTGTAAAAATAAAAAAGTATGGGTCTACAAGAACATGTTAGTGTAAAAAATGAAGATTTTGAATTTTCCCTCCACATTGCTGCTATTCCTGTGAAACACCTAAAGGGATAAACTTTCTGAATGTCATTTTGAATACGTTGAGGGGTGCAGTTTTCATAATGGGGTCCATTATGGGGTATTTCTAACATAAAGACCCTCAAATTCACTTCAAAACTGATCTGGTCCCTGAAAAATTCATATTTAGAAATTTACTTGAAAAATTGCTGCTGAACTTTGAAGCCCTCTAATGTCTTAAAAGTAAAAACATGTCAACTTTATCACGTCAACATAAAGTAGACATATTGTATATGTGAATCAATATATAATTTATTTGGTATGTCTATTTTCCTTACAAGCAGAGAGCTTTAAAGTTATAAAAATGCTAAGTTTTGTAAAGTTCGACGGAAATTTACCACTAACATAAAGTAGAATATGTCACGAAAAAACTATCTCGGAATCAAATTCATAAGTACAAGCTTTCCCAGAGTTAGTAATGCTTAAAGTGACAGTGGTCAGATGTGCAAAAAATGCTCTGGTCCTTAGGGTCAAAATGGGCTCAGTCCCCTAGGGGTTAAAGAAGAAGTTACAGGTCTGTAAGAGCCAGAAATTTTGCTTGTTTGTAGGTGACCAAATACTTCTTTTCCACCATAATTTGCATATAAAATCTTTAAGAATCAGACAATGGGATTTTAGGTTTTTTTTCTCATTATGTCTCTCATAGTTGAAGTATACCTATGATGAAAATTACAGCCTCTCATCTTTTTAAGTGGGAGAACTTGCACAATTAGTGGCTGACTAAATACTTTTTTGCCCCACTGTACAGTGACCCCCCGACCTACGATGGCCCCGACATACAATAATTTCAACATGCGATGGCCTCTCAGAGGCCATCGCATGTTGAAGGCAGCATCAACATACGATGCTTTTGTATGTCGGGCCATCGCATAAACGGCTATCCGGCAGCGCAGACTGCTTCAGCTGCCGCTGGATGGCAGTTTACAGTGCCCGTAAGCTCCGGTGATGGTTACTTGCCTGTCCGCGGCACTTCAGGATGTCATCTTCGGGATCCCCTGCATCGCCGTCGCTCTCCATCGTCGTCATCACGTCGCCGCACATGCAGTCCCGTCATCCAATAGGAGCAGCGTGCGTAGTGATGTAATGGCGGCTATGAGGAACGACGATCCCAGGCAACAGAGACGTTCCGGAGCGGCGGGGACGCGGCGACAGCGATGGACGGCGACATCCAGGGCAGCGGTGATGGCGGGGACAGGTGAGTATAACGTCCTATATTTAACATTGCACGGATCCCTCAACATACGATGGTTTCAACAAACGATGGTTCATTTGGAACGGATTACCACCGTATGTTGAGGGATCACTGTATATATGACCAGCATATTTTTTTCTGTCTCTGAATGTGTCTACCATCTGGATCTAAATGATGTAAGCAATATAAAATGATAACCTTCTTACATTGTAGAATAGAATTAGAATATCATTCTAGCAAGATTTCTTTAAAAACAAGGAAAAGGCAATGCTCAAACTATCATCATGCATCATGGATAAAGTGATGAAAACTACTGAAAGAGCTTGCTGTATAGCAGTTTACACTTGAAGAAAGTTGAACTGCAATACTAGGCATGGCCTGTTTACAAAAGGTGGTGCTGTTCTTTAAAAAAAAGTCTTTTTTTTTTACAATCCATTTAAGTCTTACTTCACTCAAAAATATAAAATTCACATCTGACTGTAGTTACCATCAATATAACAAACTGATATTTAAGAGTGGTTGAGTCGCTTGTCAAAATGAGGATCTACCTTTCCTATCCCTGTGCTTAACTGTATTCAGCCCTGTATCTTTAACTAGTCCAAGAAGGCAAGGCCTAGGGCGGCACTTTATCAGGGGGCAGCAGCTGGGGACAGAATTATAATTTTGTTTTCTTTAATCTTTGCTGGCTGCCGAGTGGGGTCAAAAGTTGACGGGGTTACTTTAACAGAGAAATAGGGGGGCTTAAATAGTAAAATGTATGATTTTAATAAGAAGGGATGGAAAAATTCATATTAGGGGGTTCATGAGTTTAGTCAGGCCTAGGGAAGCACCAAACCTAACTGAACGTAACACCTTGGTTCTTTATTCTTTAACTAAAATCTTTAACCTCTCCCCCTCTTCTGGGGTCTTTCCCTCCTCCTTCAAACACTCTATCATAACCCCACTATTGAAAAAACCATCTCTGGACCCGTCCTGTGCAGCCAACTATCGACCCGTCTCAAATCTCCCCTTTATCTCACAACTCCTGGAACGCTTGGTCTACTCCCGCCTTATCCGCTATCTCTCCGAGAACTCTCTCCTTGACCCCTAAGGCTAGGTTCACACTACGGAATCTCTGGGCAGAATTTCTGCCAGAGATTTAGCCAGCGGCACTAGGATTGCACGGACTGCATTGCCATCCCCATAGACGGCAATGCATTTCTGGGTGGATATTTTGGAGATCTGCTCAGAAATGCATTGACATCTATGGGGAAGGCAATGCAGTCTGCACAGTCCTAGTGCCTTCGGCTTGATCTCCAGCAGAAATTCTGCCCAGAAATTTCACAGTGTGAACCCAGCCTTACAGTCTGGTATTCGCTCCCTTCACTCCACAGAAACGGCCCTAACCAAAGTCACTAACGATCTTCTGACGGCTAAATCAAATGGCAATTTCTCTTTACTGATTCTCTTGGACCTGTCTGCGGCTTTTGACACTGTAGATCACCAACTCCTCCTCAGTAGTCTCCGCTCCATCGGTCTCAAGGACTCTGCTCTCGCCTGGTTTTCCTCCTATCTCTCTGGCCGCTCCTTTAGCGTCTCGTTTTCTGGCTCTACTTCTTCTCCTCTTCCCCTTGCTGTCAGGGTTCCCCAGGGATCGGTCCGGGGTCCGCTACACTTTTCACTCTACACATCCCCCATTGGAAAAACAATCAGTAGATTTGGTTTCCAGTACCACCTCTATGCTGATGACACCCAACTCTATACCTCTTCCTCCAACATCACCCCTGCACTCCTACAGAATACCAGTGACTGTCTCTCTGCCGTCTCAGACATCATGTCCTCTTTATATCTAAAAATAAATCTTTCTAAAACAGAACTTCTTGTTTTTTCTCCATCAACTGATACTGTACCTAACCCTGACATTTCCATCTCGGTATGTGGTACTACCATAACTCCTGGGCAGCAAGCTCGCTGTCTTGGAGTTATACTTGACTCTGATCGGTCTTTCACTCCCCATATTCAGTCTCTTTCACGTTCTTGTCACCTGCATCTCAAAAACATTTCCAGAATCCGTTTCTCACTACTGAGACTGCTAAAATTCTCATTATTGCTTTGATTCACTCCCGCCTCGACTACTGTAACTCTTTACTAATAGGCCTTCCTTTCTCCAAACTCTCTCCTCTCCAGTCCATCCTAAATGCTGCAGCATCCATACTCATCTTCCTCTCCAGCCGTTACACCGACGCCTCCTCCCTGTGCCAGTCACTACACTGGTTACCAATTCAGTCCAGAATACAGTACAAAATCCTCAGTCTCACACACAAAGCTCTCCACAATGCTGCACCTCCCTACATCTCCTCTCTCATCTCCATCTACCATCATACACGTTCTCTCCGATCTGCTAATGATCTCACACTAACATGTTCTATAATCTGAACTTCTCATTCCCATCTCCAAGACTTCACTCGTGCTGCACCGGTTCTCTGGAATGCTATCCCTCAATCCCTCACACTCAACAACATCCATAGTTTCAAACGTGGCCTAAAAAAACATCTCTTCAGACAGGTCTATAACATTCTCTAATTGGCCTAAACATATCCTCAACATATCCCCACACCTCTTGTTTGAATAGTTATTGTGTAATACTATGTCTGATACTTGTCTTTGTTTGTACCCCATAATTGTAAGCGCTGCGGAATCTGTAGGCGCTATATAAATAAATAAAATAAATAAATTTATCTCTTCACTGGATAGATTGCACGGAAGGCTGTTGGTAGGAGTTGGATTTAGGATTAGGGATATTGAGGGCACATATGTCATCTTGCTTGCAGCAGGTTGTTTAACTTTTTGGCACATTTTTAACAACCAAAGGACTGACCTATTTTAATTTTTTTTCCCATCAACATAACCATTTGTGCTTTTTATGTTTACGGGACAAGTTGTACATTTTAATGGCACTTTTTAAGCTAATGTATAATGTATATACAACAATCATTCTGTGGTAAAAAAAAATGACATGTAAACTGTACTGTTACAGTGACAGCGATTAAAGGGATGCTGAATTTATATAGTTGTCATTTTACTACTTTATAAAAAAAAAAAAAAAAAAAAGCTTTGCATTACCATGTTCTCAGCCCTATAGCTTTTTTTTTTACGGGTATGGAACCATTTTTTTCTTTTACAGTGTCCAATATATGAATCATATGTTTATACACACAAACCTCATTAAAAAAAATATAGCACACTCTCTCTATTGGCATGTAATCTGACCAGTGCTTACAAGACTGCCTATCGAGATAACATCCGCACAGTTAAATATTTTCATGTACAGTCTAATTGGAGTTGGAAAACAGTAAGAAGCTTAACAGTAAAAATAGCAAAGGAAAAAAGACTCAGTCCCAAGATACATTACATTTTTCTACATTGCTTAGCCACTGCAGAAGTGACCTTGAAGATAATGATGCTTGGTTGGTACATGCAGTAGCTCAGTGAAGTATGACAAGCGTTCAGGCTTGATAGACATATTCCTGCAAAGTCTTTCATTGAAAAATTGTCTACTATTTTTACTTGGACATTCAAATTGCTTTCTAATAATTTGCAGAATATTATACATATATTTCATATTTAATCCAGAGATGCTATACACACAGTATGACATTATTTTAGTCATGATACAAAACTTTACCGTTGGAGCTAATTTAAATGGTCACTCTCATTAAAACAAATTTTTGCTCTTGCACTCCTTATGGTAAATAAAACATATTTCTAATGTACTTTGTTAAAATTAAGTTTTCTATGTTTTGTCTTTAAAAAAGCTGCCACTAGGTGTCTCCCTACTTGTCCAGAGCATGTTTTCCCCCATTTTTTTTCACGGACTTTGGACTCCTGCTGGCCTGGCAGAAGTCCAAAATCAGGAAATGCTGAGGGGAGTATGTGCAGCCTTATCCAATCAGAGCTCATTTCACAAACTTGAACTGCTCTGGGCTTTGTGTAGCAGAATGAGGGAGGAAGTTCTCCCCTGTATGGCTTAAGATGATGTCACGCATGCTGGGGAACTCCCCTTTCCAGGCTGTGAATCTGACTGAGACTGAGCAGAAAATGTAGAGCAATATCAAGGTAGAAACCTAACAAATAATAAAAATAAAGGAAGTAGGTGGTTTATCATGATGGGGCAGTGAACTGAGAGGATTAAAAAATTTAACAAGGTCATGAGAGGTACTCTTTAAAAAATTCTCTGGCACTAAAAAAATTTATGAGGAGACATAGCTACAAAGGTAAGTGTTAAAAAAAATAAAAGACATCTACAATATGTTCATAAATAATGCAAAATCTAGGCACTGAGGAAGTACAGTCTTTCCACCAGTTTACTGGCTTTATACTGCTTCTATTGGCTAGTGAAAGATACAACCTGTCAAGCTCTCTCCAGAGAGTCAGCTGATCACTTTTCTCTCATAGCAATGCTAGGTCTACTGGCAGACTGGACCTTTCTGATATCATTGTCAATGATCAGGAAAAAGTCAAATCTCATGTGCCAAAGCCAGTATGGTACTGTCTTACCAGTCTGTCAATAAGGTATGGACTTTTCTGATAATATACTAAGACTGCAGTCCCCAGAATAGCCATTAAACAGCAATAGATGCTATTCACAAAATGTGCATGTGGCAATAATACTAAGGTATTAGTCAGGATGGCCAAATTTTAAAATCAGGAAGGTGGTAAAGCTGAAAAAAGGATATGGAAAAAAATAAAACCAAAAGATGAAGCTGAAGACAATATCATGAAGACCATGTTTAAATCAGAAATGAAATGCAAGACATGATTCAGAAAAGGTTTGAGTAACAAAAAGTATAGAAATAAGACCCGTGTGTTATGTCATTGGGAGCCCTGACTGCCATGGCAACTGGGGAAATGAACAGAGAGTTGGAAACTAGAAAAGTAGAACTGGATCATTTCAAAATGAGCAATATGATGTCTGGCTGACATACACAGTTGGTGGAAGCAGGGAAGAGCACAGCATAACCCAGTTTTGGGTCTGAAAAGACTGATTAGTTGGGCAATAATTTACCTTCAACAATTTAAAATCATATCTATTCAAGCATTGCTTATGTTCTATTATGTGTTGTGTTTACAAAAGGTTTAGAACAAAAGAGAAAATAATCTAAAGGACTGTCACAATGCCTACACTTAGTTTAATAGGAAATAAATGAGTCTTAAATAATGCAGTGACAGACCGAAGAATTATGCTTGTGTTGAATTATTTGATAACAAATTTATAGATACTATTGGAGAGACTGTAAACAAAAATGTTATGCTTCAATCCTCAGTAAAATAACAACATAGTTATAGCACAATAAATTTATCTTAAAAGTACAACACAGTTCATATATAACAGCTCTGGAGAACAGCTATTCAGTATCAAAAAGCAATTCCACTACAGGGTTTACTAAGTTAAAATCACCTATTTTTTTGTAGTTATTCAAAGTTATTTTGGCGCATAGTGTCTGCGACAGGAAAATCTGGTAAACCCGAAACTGCATTGTGAAAGCAGTAAAAAGGGGCGTGGTCTGTCTCAAAGGTGGCATGGTTGGTCAAAAAAGGGGAGTGGTTTTACAACACAATCTATTTACTACTGAATTCACAGAAAATCCTGTGAATAAATGGCTGGAAATTTACACCTAGAAATAGCTGGTCAGAAAACATTCCCAACTTGTACATCTTTGAATCCCCATAGTAAATGCAGTGGAATTCTACAATTCGGAAACAGTATTTCACACTAGTAAAGACCCAACACTCTTAGTAAATGAGGGCCAGTGTATTAGAAGCAGGCAACAGAAAAGTATTACATAGTTACATAGTATGGTTAAAAAAAAGACATCCGACTATCAAGTTCAACCAAGGAATTGAAAGGAAGGGGTATGGTTGGATGAAGGGAAAGGGATGTAATTTTATATTTCTGCATAAGCATTAATGTTATTTTGTTCTATGAATGTATCTAACCCTGTTTTGAAGCTTTTAACTGTTCCTACTGTGACCAGTTCCTGAGGTAGACTGTTCCATAAATTCACAGTTCTTATGGTAAAGAAGGTGTGTCACCCCTTAAGACTAAACCTTTTCTTCTCCAGATGGAGGGAGTGCCCCCTTGTCCTTTGAGGGGGTTTAACCAGTTTTCCCCCATATTTTTTTGTATGGACCATTTATATACTTATATATGTTGATCATATCCCACCTTAAAGGGGTTATCCAGCATAAGGTGATTTTAGTATGTACCTGGCAGACAGTAATGGACATGCTTAGGAAGGATCTGTGCTTGTCTTGGGCTAAATGGCTATGCTGTGAGATTACCATAATACTGTGGCTAGCTTTCTGTGAACTAGTATTTCCTGTTTTCAGTTTGCTTGTTTGCCTATAAATCACATGATACCATTTTCCTCCTTCCCCGCACATCAGCTACCCCACCCATTGAAATATAAATGAGCTGCAGACCTATAGTCTTCAATCAGGATGCCTACAGCTGTTGCATTAATTGCAGATTGATACCTCCACCCATTGAAGCAGACAGGCTCCCTGTCATCAGCTGACCAGTGAGTCAGGTCTCGACCACATTGCAAGCTGGGAAAAATCCGAGACAGCAGTCATTTTGTATGCTGTTAAAAATAAATAGTGGGGTGAAAATCACATAAGACTTGTGAGAAAACTGTCACACACAGGTAAAGACACTATATTATGAACTAAACTAACTTTACAGCCCCTGTAGCATAAGTGAAATAAAAAAAATTCCCGGAATACCCCTTTAAGCATCTCTTCTCAAGACTAAACAAATGTAATTATTTTAATCTTTCCTCATAGCTAAGATGTTCCATGCCCCTTATTAGTTTAGTCGCACGTCTCTGCACCCTTTCCAGCTCCACAACATCCCTTTTATGAACTGGTGCCCAAAATTGAACAGCATATTCCAGGTGAGGCTGTACCAATGCTTTATAAAGGGGTAGTATTATGTCCCTCGAGTCCATGCCTCTTCTGATACATGACAATATCCTGCTGGCCATAAAAGCAGCTGTCCAACATTGCATGCTATTCTGTAGTCTATAGTCCACAAGTACACCCAGAGCCTTCTCTACCAGTTACTCTCCCAGTATAACCACCCCCAAGACATACGATGCATATTGATTTTTAGTACCCAGATGCATAACTTTACATTTATCCACAGTGAACCTCATTTGCCAAGTGGATTGTATTGAACCTTGGGGTACCCCACTAATAACTGGGGACCAATCAGAGTATGAATCATTGACCACCACTCTGGGTAATATCCTTAAGGCAGTTTTTCAATCCAGTTACAAACTAAAATTTCCAAACCCAAAGACCTTAACTTATCGATCAGATGTCTATGAGAGACCGTATCAAACGCTTTTGCAAAATCCAAAAACACTATATCCACAACCATCGCTCTGCCAAGGCTTCTACTCACATCTTCATCAAAGCAAATTAGGTTGGTTTGACAACTTCTTTCCTTAGTAAACCCATGCTGGCTATCACTTATAATACTATTACTACCTATGTATTCCTGTATATAGTCCCTTATGAGTCCTTCAAACAATTTTCCCACATTGCACATTAAGCTTACCGGTGTATAATTACCTGGAGAAGACCTAGAGCCATTTTTGAAGATTGGCACCACATTTGCCTTGCGCCAGTCCCTTGGCACAATACCAGACACCAGAGAATCTCTAAATATCATGAACATAATTGGTATCGCCGTGTGCGTAAATGTCCAATCTAAAAATATATCGTTAATCAAACCGCAAGGTCAATGGCGTACACATAAATAAAATTCCAAAGTCCAAAATGGTGTATTTTTGGTCACTTTTTATACTATAAAAAAATGAATAAAAAGCAATCAAAAAGTCCAATCAATACAAAAATGGTACAGTTAAAAACTTCAGATCACGGTGGAAAAATTTACCCATATGCGGAAAAATAAAAAAGTTATAGGAGTCAGAAGAGGACATTTTTAAACGTATACATTTTCCTGCATGTAGTTATGATTTTTTTCTAGAAGTCCGACAAAATCAAGCCTATATAAGTAGGGTATCATTTTAACCGTATGGACCTACAGAATAATGATAAGGTCTCATTTTTACCGAAAAATGCACTGCGTAACAACAGAAGCCACCAAAAGTTACAAAATGGCGTTTTTTTTCTTCAATTTTGTGACACAATGATTTTTTTACCCCGTTTCGCAGTGGATTTTTGGTTAAAATGACTAATGTCACTGCAAAGAAGAATTGGTTGTGCAAAAAATAAGCCATAATAGGGATTTTTAGGTGGAAAATTTAAAGGGTTATGATTTTTAAAAGCTAAGGAGGAAAAAACGAAAATGCAAAAACTGAAAAATGCTGAGTCCTTAAGGGGTTAAGTCAGTTTAGTACAATACATGATGTGTTACCAGCACTGGCCCGGCCTCTGTCATTTCCTCCCCCTTCCTTCGCATATACAGAACTAAATAACCCATTTAGTAGCTCTGCCTTCTCTTGATTGCCAGTGACTACCTCCCCATTATAAGTATTAAGGGGTCCTACATGCTCTGTCATTGTTTTTTATATTTTTTTTGCATTTTTATTATTATTATTATTATTATTATTATTATGCGTTTTTATTACATTTTTACAGATTTTATTAAGCTCTTTGTAATGTTTAAATGCTATAGCTAACCCCTCAAATTTGTATTTTTTCAATGCATTTTTTTTTTTGTTGTTTATTGCTCTTTTAACATCAGTTGTCAGCCATGTAGGATTAAGTTTTAATCGTTTATACTTGTTCCCCTTATGAATAAATTTTGCTGTATAGTTATTCAGTATTGATTTGAACATTTCCCATTTGTCATCTGTATCAATATTTGACAACAGTTCCTCCCAGTCTATGTCATGAAGGGCAGCACTTAGCCCAGGGAAATTTGCCTTAATAAAATAACATGGTTTTGCCCTCCCAACCTCTCTTTTTTTTCTACACTTTAAGCCAAAAGCCAAGCTAGGGGCTTGGTCCGGCAGCAGTGGGGCTGCCTGGCCACTGGGTCGCTCCCCCTGTGGGCATGGTGTCTCGGAGGCAGTGGTCGCCGCCCGGCGCTATGCCAGTGTCAGGTTAGGGACCCACTGTGTCTAGGTGGCCTTGACGTGGCGAGTGGGCTTGTACTTTTTGATCAAAATGTATACAGTGGTCCCTCAACATATGTCCATGCAATGTAAAGTATAGAATGTTATACTCACCTGTTCCCGCCACTCCGGACTGTCACCGCTGCCCTGGATGTCGCCCTCCATCGCTGTTGCCGCATCCCCGGGGTTTCCCCGCCGCTCCGAACTGTATCTGCTGCCTGGGATCGTCGCTCTTCATGTCGCTACGCACGCCGTTCCTATTGGATGATGGGACGGTGTGCACGGCGACGTGATGATGATGAAGGAAAGTGACGGTCATGAAGGGGATCCCAAAGAGGATGTCCCGGAGCGCCGGGGACAGGTGTGTGACACTCACCGGACCACACGGGGAACCTTAAACGGCTATCCAGTAGCAGCTGAAGCAGTCTGCGCTGCTGGATAGCCGTTTATGTGATGGCCCCGACATACAAAACATCGTATGTCGATGCTGCCTTCAACATGCGATGGCCTCTGAGAGGCCATCGTATGTTGAAATGATCGTATGTTGGGGCTATCGTAGGTCGGGGGGTCACTGTACTAACAACCTGTTAGTTTTTCAAATTATGCTGAGTAGCAAGTAGATCAAAATACAAATGGTGGATAAGCGGCGGTTTTTCTCTTTGTGCTGTACAAAAGTAACTTTATTGTGGTCGCTATTACCAAGGTTTTCACGCACAGTTACATTCCCAACCAGTTCTGCATTGTTAGAAATTACAAGATCCAACAGAACATCACTTCTTGTTGGGACCTCCACAAACTGGCCATAAAGTTATCCTGCAATAAATTTAGGAATTGTCTCCCCTTTGTAGTTCTAGCCAAACCCCGACCCCAATCAATATCTGGATACTTAAAATGTCCCATTATCACCACTGTACCTGCCTAGGCAGCCCTCTCTATTTGTGTATGAAGCTGACCTATCTCCTCAGTGGTGTTGGGGGGGGGGGGGGGGGGGTCTATAGATTACACCAAAAATGATCTTTTCAGTGTTTCCCTCCTTTTGTAATTCTACCCACATTGTCAGAATCATCACACACTATAGCCTCGTTCACACTGACTTTCATACTGCTGCTAACATACAGACAACTCCACCAGCTTTCCTGTTTACCCAATCCTTGTTAAACAGTGTAAATCTCTGAAGATTGACAGCAGAGTCAGGTGAGGAGTCTAGCCATGTCTCAGTGACAAATATTTTTAAAACTTTAGAAAGTAAGTTAGCATTAGCTGCAATAAAGCATATTAGTCAGATGCAAAGGGAACTTTCCACTAAGTTAAGACTAATTTGCCTCACTACAAGTGTTGTGAACATTCCTCCAAAACAGCGACGGGAGTGAAAGAGCGCTGGACACACAACCAGGATAAGGATATGTTTATTCACCCATGATGCAACACATCTTACAGATAGACTGCTTCCTCAGACATATCAAGGTGAGCACTACCATACACACACACACACACACACATATATATATATATATATATATATATATATATATATATAGATAGATAGAGAGAGAGAGAGACTGCAATTAACCCTTCAAGGGTTCTTAAAGGGACATACTCTAGATTCTTAAAAAGATAGATATATATATATATATATATATATATATATATATATATATATCTATCTATCAAGGGTGTACAATATAAAAAACATAACCAGGGTATACAATATACATTTTAAAAAAATGCACTCTCTCATAACTAGTGACACCAAAAAATAAACAATGACAAATGTATGAAAATTTTATAATAAAATGTATACAAAAATAAATAATGTATATCAATAAAAATTGTTTAAAACCAGTTTTAATCCATATCAATGAGCATTCTCAATTGTTTCATTTAGACCACAAGGGAATAACGTCCCCAAAGTAAAGATTCAAAATGATTCCCTATTGATAAGTTTTTTGGAATCTATTGCGGATATGACTAGGGATTGTCTCAATGATAGTGAGTTTTATCTGACGGATGTCTTTATTGTGTTTAAGTGTGTGGTGGCATAATACCCTTGTAGCATAAAACTATGGTTAATGTTTAACCTGTGCTTGTTCATACGGGACCGTACAGTTTGAACCTTACGGCCTACGTATTGTAGACCACACGCACAGGTCAATAGGTATATTGCATACAAACTGTCACGGCCAGTTTTCTCTCTAATGGAATATTGTTTTTATAAATTATTACCGATAAACCCTTTTTTAACACCACCAATCATAGAACAGCACAATCACCTACAGAGTTCACAAGGGAATGTACCCAATACAGTATCTGTTTGGCCAATGTTTGATGCATTCTCCACAGATGACAAGGGCTTCAACCTACTTGGTGCAACCATATTGCATAGGTTTCTAGATCTACAGAAGGTCATGGTCATTTTCGGGTGATGGAGCAATATTTTGTTTAACCCCTTAAGGACTCAGCCCATTTGGACCTTAAGGACTCAGACAATTTTATTTTTACGTTTTCGTTTTTTCCTCCTCCCCTTCAAAAAATCATAACTCTTTTATATTTTCATCCACAGACTAGTATGAGGGCTTGTTTTTTGCGCGACTAGTTGTCCGTTGTAATGCCATCACTCACTTTATCATAAAATGTATGGCGCAACCAAAAAAATACTATTTGTGTGGGGAAATTAAAAAGAAAACCGCAATTTTGAAAATTTTGGAAGGTTTTGTTTTCACGCCGTACAATTTATGGTAAAAATGACGTGTGTTTTTTTATTCTCTGGGTCAATACGATTAAAATGATACCCATGATTATACACTCTTCTATTACTGTTGCACTTAAAAAGAATCGCAAACTTTTTAACCAAATTAGTATGTTTTAAATCCCCCTATTTTGAAGACCTATAACTTTTTCATTTTTCCGTATAAGCGGCGGTATAAGGGCTAATTTTTGGCGCCGTGATCTGTACTTTTTATTAATACCATATTTGCTTATACAAAACTTTTATTAAATTTTTTATACATTTTTTTTGGAATAAAAGGTTATAAAAAAGCAGCTATTTTGAACTTTTTTTTTTTTACGTTCACGCCGTTCACCGTACGGGATCATTTACATTTTATTTTAATAGTTTGGATATTTACACACGCGGCGATACCAAATATGTATATAAAATAATTTTTTTACACTTTTTGGGGGGAAAATGGGGAAAATGGGACAATTTATGTTTTTATTGGGGGAAGGGGTTTTTCACATTTTTTTACTTAATTTTTTTTACTTTTATTTTTACACTTTAATAGTCCCCATAGGGGACTATTTAAAGCAATCACTCGATTGCTAATCCTATTCAGTGCTATGTATAGGACATAGCACTGATCAGGGTCATCAGTCATCTTCTGCTCTGGTCTGCAGGAAGTTAGATCAGAGCAGAAGACTCCCGGAAGGCAGGGGAGCCAGGTGAGGGGACCTCCGTCTGCCATGCAGGATGATCGGATCGCCGCGGAAGCGCTGCGGGCGATCCGATCATCCTGTTAAGTGACCGCGATGCTGCAGATGCCGTGGTCGTTATTGATCATGGCATCTGAGGGGGTTAATGGCAGACATCTGCGGGATCGCGGGTGTCCGCCATTACCGGCGGGTCCCTGGCTGCGATCCACAGCCGGGACCTGCCGCGCATGATGCCGGCATCGCTCAGATAGCCTCGGTTATGCTCAGGACGTAAATGTACGTCCTGGTGCGTTAAGTATCACGTCACCAGGACATATATTTACGTCCTGCGTTGTTAAGGGATTAAAGGGGTACTCCGGTGAAAAACTTTTTTTTTTTTTAAATCAACTGGTGCCAGAAAGTTAAACAGATTTGTAAATTACTTCTATTAAAAAATCGTCATCCTTCCTGTACTTATTAGCTGCTGAATACTACAGCGGGAATTCTTTTCTTTTTGAAACACAGAACTGTCTGCTGACATCACGAGCACAGTGCTCTCTGCTGACATCTCTGTCCATTTTATGAACTGTCCAGAACAGCATGTTTGCTATGGGGATTTCCTTTTACCCTGGACAGTTCCTAAAAATGGACAGAGATGTCAGCAGAGAGCACTGTGCTCGTGATTCAGCAGCTAATAAATATAGTACTGTAGTATACAGGAAGGATTAAGATTTTTTATTAGAAGTAATTTACAAATCTGTTTAACTTTCTGGCACCAGTTGATTAAAAAAATAAGTTTTTCATCGGAGTACCCCTTTAAAATAGGGTCATCTCTGAGGATGCCTCAATGTCTTACTAGAATTCCCTTAATGCTATCAGCAGCACAATTATAATCTGTAATGAAACTGTACTTGTGCACATTTTGAGTATTACAATCACTAGAGCCCATACTGATCACAGTTTTAAGACCTGACGATTTTGGTTGGACCAAATCTAACTGCTGTTTATTTTTTACTCTATGAAAAGATTCTGTCAAAATCGATTTGGGGTAACCCTTACTAATAAAACTGGGTTGTAAGACGGAGGACTGTTTCAAAAAATCATTATCTAAAGTGCAATTTTTTCTTACCCGGAAATATTGCATAGGGCACGTTATGGATCCATTTCGGACAGTGGGAACTACTGTATGTCAGAAGGCTATTGACATCTACTGCCTTGAAAAAAAATTTCTGTAACAATGTGATCGGTGGCATCTTTTTTTATTAAAAGATCTAAAAACTCAATTTCATGGGGCGAATGATGGTAAATTTGAAACCCCAATTTTTGGAATTAATATAATCTACAAATTCAACTCCCTCCTGGGCCGTGCCCATCCAAATAAAGAAAAGGTCATCAATGAAGCACCTGAAAAAGGTGACAAACCGGTACAGGGGGGACTATGCCATGAATTGGGCCTCGAAATGCCCTATAACCTGGCATAACTTGGTGCAAAATGAGTCCTCATCACACAGCCCTCCATTGTCTATAAATAATCTGATTAAAATCAAATACATTGGGCCTCATTTACTAAGCTGAAACCGATCAGTTTTTGTCTGGTTATTTTGTCTGGGACATGTCTGAGACATGCCTGCGCCAGTATGCCACAGTGTGCGCCTGAAAAATCCGACAAACCCGAAAAAGGGGTGTGGTATGTCGCAAAAGGGGTGTGGTTAGCCAAAGGGGGCGTGGTTTCACAACCCGACCGATTTACTATGGAATTCACAGAAAATCCTGTGGGTAAATGGCTGGAAATATCGACCTAGAAAAAGCTGGTCAGAAAATGTTCCCGACTTTTCCCAATAGTAAATAGAAAGGAATCCTGCATGTCTGAAACAACTTTTCCCACTAGTAAAAAACCCAAAACTCCCATTGTGTTCTAAGATAAAGGACATAACCTTAATAAGAAAGTTGGACTGAGTAAGTACCAAATTCGAGTCAGAATCCAAAATATCACGAACTGCCTGTAAACTGATGGAAGTAGTGTTGTTGGAATAAAGTGCACAAACGTCAAGAGTGAGAAAATAAAAATGAGAGGGGAAATAAATAGAACACATTTCTCTATCTAATTGAGTAGAATCCTTTAAATAAGAAGGATGTTGCAAAACATAATGTTGTAGAATATAATGACTATAAGTGTGGCATTTGTCTAGTATATTGTTTTAGTTAAAAAGTTCACAAGGTTGAAAAAAGTAATTAGGTTATGTTTTATGTTTATGGAGAGCTATATCAGTGCAAAAAACAGCAGAGCTTCTTATGGGATAGTATGTCTGATATGATAAATGCACAATGTGCTGAGTGAGAAATGAGAGGCGGTTATTGTCACCTTTTTGGGTTGTGTGTTAGACACAGCCACCTCTTGGAGCGTAAGAGAACGGTGCAGTCACCCGGGTATCGGTGATGTGGGAACCCACGCCGGTCAGGAGATACAATAGAAGAAAAACTTCAAAAAGTGTCCGAGCATCAGCGGCGCGATCCGTGTCCAAGGACTTCACAGTACACGTGGTAGAGTGAAACTGTACATTTATAGAGCCAACAAACAAACACGTTTGGAGACTAGCACTGTCTCTTTCTAAATGTTAAAATGGCATATGCCATAAATTTACCTTGACCATGTGCTCCTCACACGACTTCTAACAGAGGAGTGAAAAATGTAATCAGAGAGTTGTTCAAGAGCCAAAGACCACTTGTGGAGATATTCAAAAAGACCTGGAAATAGCAGGTACTATTTTCTATATAACCAGTAAGTAATGCACTCCGCCGTCATGGCCCGTATGCATGTTCACCACACAAGACTTCACTGATGAATACAAAGCATGTTGAAGCTTGTTTGAAGTCTGCTGCACAACATTTGCCAATTACATACTGGGACACTATAGTGTGGTCAGATGAGAGCAAAATGGAACTGTTTGGATGCCATAATATACACCATGTTAAGAGGAGAAATGTCACTGCACCTCACCCTAAAAACACCATAATAACAGTGAAGTCTGGGGGTGGGAACATTATAGTATGGAGCTACTTTTTCAGCAAATGGTACTGGCAAACTTTAAATAACTAAAGGAAGGATGAATGGGCAAATTTATTCTTGATGACAAAAATCTGCTGCCATCTACCAGGATGATGAATATAAAACAAGGGTGGACATTTCAGCAAGATAATAATCCCAAACACACAACCAAGGAAACTCTCAAATGGGTTCAAAGAAAGAATTTATTTTTTATTTTTTTTAAATCAACTGGTGCCAGAAAGTTAAACAGATTTGTAACTGACTTCTATTAAAAAATCTTAATCCTTCCAGTACTTTTTAGCGGCTGTATGCTACAGAGGAAATTCTTTACTTTTTGAGTTTCTTTTTGTCTTGTCCACAGTGCTCTCTGCTGACACCTCTATCCTTGTCAGGAACTGTCCAGAGCAGCATAGGTTTGCAATGGGGATTTTCTCTTGCTCTGGACAGTTCCTGATATGGGCATCAGGTGTCAGCAGAGAGCACTGTGGACAAGACAAAAAAGAAAATAATTTTCTATGTAGCATACAGCTGCTAAAAAACCTGGAAGGGTAAAGATTTTTTTAATAGAAGTCATTCACAAATCTGTTTAATTTTTTGGCACCAGTTGATTAAAAAAAAATGTTTTCCACCGGATTACCCCTTTAACCCCTTAAGGACCAATACAAATAAACCTGTACGCCCCTGAAAGACCAGGCCTGTTTTTTCAAATCGGGGATGTCTGTCTTTATTAGAGAATAACTCTGGTAACGTTTTGCCAATCACGATAATTCTGACATTGTTTTTTTTGTCACAAGTTGTCCTTCATGTACATAGTAAAAGTAAGCCGATATCATTTGTAGTTTTTTTTTACAATGCAAAAAATCATGAAATTTTTACAAAAAATTACGATTTTTTGCTATTTTAACACTAATAGGTTGCATATATTTATACATACTGACCAAATAGTTTATGAAACTTATACTTTCAGATGTCTACTTTATTTTGACATCATTTTTTTGTTTTTAATTAACATTTTAAATTCGTTAGAAGCCTAACAATTTAACTTGAAATTTTGAAAATTTTGAAAATTTGAAAAGTACATCTTTTTTTATGTGCTATGCAAGGTTTGCAGAAATTAAAAGGTAGTAGAACATAGGAACACCCCTCAAATGACCCCATTTTAAAAACTAGACCCCTCAAGGTATTCGCTAGGGGGTACAGTGAGTATTTTAACACCATAGTTTTTTGGCAGGAATTATTACAAAGTCAGTGTTAAAAATTCGAAATTTGCAATTTTTCACAAATGCATCATTTGGGGAGCATATTTTTTGTACATCACTTCTGATATTGAAAGAAATGCACCCTATATTTTATTTAGCTGCTTGTCCCATGTTCGGAAATACCCCCGCTTTGGCCATATATGGTTCCTTGGCCGCGTGGTAGGACTCAGAAGGAGAGGAGCGCCATTTGGCTTTCAGGGCAGAACAGTACCCCCACCCCCACAAGTGACCCCATTTATATACCGCACCCCTACAAGTTATTGGCTGGACCAGGGACCACTCTGATTGGCCCTTGGTCGGCTGGCAGTATAACGCGTCTGTCTGTGACAGTTAAGGCTCCTGATGGATATATCCGCCATGTTGTGGGAATAAGCACCCGCTCATGGCGAATATATCCATCACTGCTGCGGCTGGGTAGCTCAGTGTGTCCGCTCATGACTGCCGGCGGGAAATCCGCCGCTATGAGTGGACACACAAAGCTACCCAGCCGCAGCAGGGAGCTCATTACCGTGACTGCTGCATAATGTGTAGGATCACATGGTGGACATCCGCAGCATATTACATGCTCCGCCATGTCCGCCAATGCGATCCTACACATTATGCATTTTTTTAAATTAGATTCATTTAATAAATGTATTTTTAATATACATATATATATATTTTTTTATTTTTTTTTATTTTTTATTTTATTTATTTATTTTTTTACACTTTTATTACATTTTTATTTATTTTTACACTTTTATTTATTTATTTATTTTTACACTTTTTAATGCTTTGGAATACTTAGTATTCCAAAGCATTGCCGTTATATGCTGCCTGCCAGTTTTCACTAGCAGGCAGCATATTAGGACGTGCCTCTGGCACGTCCTTTCAGGCAATACCCAGGGCAGACCTGGGGGTCTTTGTAGGACCCCCGGCTGCCCAGGTATGCAGCAACACCCCGCGATCGCGCTGCGGGGTGCTGCAGAGGAGACAGAGGGAGCCCCCTCCCTCTGTGAGAACACCTTACAGCGCGCGGTCACTTCTGACCGCGGCTGTAAGGGTTAAACTGCCGGGAGTGCGGCAGGCCCCGGCCAGCCGCGTATTACACGCAGCACCCCGCGATCGCGATGCGGGGTGCTGCAGGAGTGACAGAGGGAGCTCCCTCCCTCTGTCATAACACTTACAGCCCGCGGTCACTTCCGACCATGGCTGTAAAGGGTTAAAACTGCCGGGACCGAAGTTTACTTCGGTCCTCGCAGTGCAGCAGGGTCCCGGCTGTGTGATACAGCCGAGTCCCTGCCGCGATCTCGTGGGTGCACTGGGCAGCACCCACGAGAATAATGGACGAGTATAGATGTCCAGGTGCGGGAACGCCCGCCAACCTGGACGTCTATACTCGTCCTTGGTCGTTATCGGGTTAAATCGCATAAAAAAATCTATGGAAAGAACTGAAGATCATGATTCGAATGAGAGGCCTATGGAACCTTCAAGATTTGAAGACTGTGCGTGTGTGAGAATGGGCCAAAATCAACACAAAGCAATGCATGCGGCAAGTTTCTCCATACAGGAGGCATCTTAAAGCTGTCATTACCAACAAAGACTTTTCTACAAAGAATTAAATAACTATCAGTATTTCTTTTGGTTTCTTAGTATGTGTAGATTACTTGGGTAGTTACCAACATCTGGTGACATTTTCATGCCAATAGCACCATTTATCCATATTGAACTTCTTTTGCCATGTCTGTTCCCAAGCCTCCAGCTTCCCAGATCTCTCTGTAATATTATGTTATTCTCTTCTGTGGTAATCAATTCACCCAATTTAGAGAAATTATACTCTGTAATCCCTCTACAAGGTCATTAAAAATATATATTGAAAAGAAGTGGACACTGTACTGAGCCCTGACTTGTAAATGCTACCCAAACAAAGTAAGTCCATTGATACCCACCCTCTGCTTCCTATCACTGAGCCAGTTGTAAAACTATTTACATATATTCTCCCATAATCTCAGCATCCTCATTTTATGTACTAACCTTTTGTCAGGTCCTTCTTCTCTATAACATGCTGTTTGCAGATGAGACACTAGCTATGTTCTTACATAATATTTTGGTCAGTATTAGGTTTGCATTTTTGATCAGTATTTTCAGCCAAAACTAGTAGTGGACATCAGGGGCATAGCAAACCACAGGGCCCTGATGCTAAAAAGTTCAACTGGCTCCAGAAAGTTAAACAGATTTGTAAATGACTTCTATTAAAAATTCTTAAACCTTTCAGTACTTATGAGCTGCTGAAGCTGAGTTGTTCTTTTCTGTCTAAGTGCTCTCTGATGACACATGTCTCAGGAACTGTCCATAGTAGAAGTAAATCCCCATAGCAAACCTCTTTTACTCTGTGCAGTTCTTGAGACAAGCAGAAATGTCAGCAGAGAGCACTGTTGTCAGGCAGAAAAGAACAACTCAAGTTCAGCAGCTGATAACTATTGGAAGGATTAAGATTTTTTTTATAGAAGTCACATACAAATATGTTTAACTTTCTGGAGCCAGTTTATATATAAAAATAATTTTTTTTCTGGAATACCCTTTAAATGTACGGGGCTGTGCGCAAAGTTACATGCTGCAGCATGGTATATTTACAGCATGCCATGTCCTTAAAGGATAAATCAGCCTTACCAGCTGCTGCGGGCTGGCCAGGATAGTGATTTGGAAAAAGAGTCTTGTCAGTTGTCTTCTCTAGTGCAGGGCAGCTGCGCTTCACACAATACACTACAATTAATGTGGCAAGCAGGGCTGGACTGGGACCAAAAATAGGCTTGGGCATTTTAAACTATGTAGCCCATGTCTTTTGGGTGGGGGTCCCAGCAGTCAGACCCCCAACAAAATAAAATGTGCTGCATAGTCTGAAACCTTGGTTCAAGTGGCTCTACAGTGGTTGCAAAGCTACAACTCCCATCATGCCTGGAGCTCTTCAGACATTATGGGAGTTGTCGTTTTGTAACAGCTGGAGATCGGCAGATTGGGGTACAGTTTCACCAATAACCCCTGCTAATCTTATGAGTGATGCAACGATGGGAATCACACAGACTAAACAGTGATTTAGTCACGCCCCCTCCCATAGACTTGCATTGAGGGGGCAGGGCTATGATGTCACAAGCTCCCAGCTCCAGCATTCAGAACAGTTTGTTCCAAACGCTGAGCAGCGGAGACCTATTCCTGGCTTTGGTAAAATACTGACCAAAATGAGGCCCAAAATACTGTGTGCGCACACAGCTTCAATGTAATAGGTTCCCTTTAAAGGGGTTATTTACTTCTTATTTATTTACTTCACTGCTAATTTAACAATTTCTGTGCTGTAATTCCCAACTAAAAAGGGCACATTAGTGTGACAGAGAATTCTGCACAGTGTGAACTTACCCCAACCCAATTTTGGGTCTAGGGAGTTCACCTGGGTGACCACCAGAACTACCAGCCTGAGGAGATGACAAGCTGCAATAATCAAATGCCCCAGCCAAAGCCTGACCATGGATGTGGAATTCCTATTGCCCGACTTCCGGGACATGCAGTTCCGGGCACCGGGCAGGTGAATTTTTCCGGCCCTTAGCCCGGTTTCAGGCAAGCAAGGTGCGGAGATGCTTAGCAGCCTATATGGAGGGGGCTTCTTAATCGTGCTTGCTCCGTACTCTGCAGCCTCCCGGCTGATTTCAGTAGCCGGGGGCCGCCGCTAATAGCCAGCATTAACATGCCAGCATTAACATTAGCATTGTCGCTTTCAAAGCTGACAGTGGCGTCTAAAGTGACATGTGAATGCTCCCTGGTGTGCTAGTGGGATCAACCCCTCCCCCGCCCCCCGCCGCTCAATCGCGCGGGGGGGGGGGGGGGGGGGGTTGATCCACTATAGAGGTAGCCGGAGGGCTTACCTCTGCTTCCCTGGTGCCCCGTGGCTCTGTCATTGATAGAGCCTGGATGGACTAGGCTCTATCAATGGATCGCAGAGCACACAGATCAATGGAGTTCAATAGAACTCTATTGATCTGTATGAGGAATCTAATGATTCCTCCTAAAAGTCTAATAAAGTGTATGAAAAAAGTTTTAAAGTTAAAACTATTAAAGTATTTATAAAAGTTTAAAATACATACATGTTAAAAGTTCAAATCACCCCCTTTTCCTATATAAAAACATGTAAACATAATAAACATATTTAGTATTTCTGCGTGCGTAATTGTACGAACTATTAAAATATAACATTATGTATCCCATACGGTAAATGACGTAAATGTAAAAAAAAAAAATATACTAATCCACAGAATTGCAATTTTTATAATATCCCAGAAAAAAAAAGTTAAAAAGCGATTAAAAAGTCAGATCAATACCAAAATGGTACCGATACAAAAAACAGATTATGGCGCAGAAAATTTGCCCTCATACAGCCTAGTATGCAAAATAGTTTTTTTTAAAAAAAGCTACAGGGGTCAAAAAATGGCAATTAAAGAAATTCGAAAAAGTTCAGAAATTTTTTTACATTTGTAAAACATGACAGAAACTATACAAATCTGGTATTGCTGTAATCAGGCCGGTCTAAAGTATCAAAACAACATGTTAGCTCCACCACAAGGTAAATGTCGTAGAAAAGAAAACCACCAAATTTGCTAAATTATCTTTTACTATTTCAATTTCACTTCACCGATTTTATATATATATATATATATATATATATATATATATATATATATATTTGTTTTGGAGAATATGTTATTGAAAAATTAAAAGGTATCATTACAGTAGGTAGTTATGGCTATTATAGGAGGAAAAAATGAGAGTGTAAAAGTGAAAAATGGCCCGGACAAGTGGATCGTCATGAGGGACAAGTATAATTTGCTCCATTTTAGTCCTGTTAACAAGAAGTTTTTTATTAAATTTCCACACCCCTGCAGACGATTCATGGGAAATGTAGGCTGCATTACAGAACCCATATGATTGTGCTTTTGTAAACCAGAGCCTCTATATTATTCTCTAATAGTAGCCTATGCTGCACTATATAAGCAAAATAAAAAAATAAAAAACTTCCTGAAATGCTTATTTACATGTATACTATGGAGCTCATCCATGGGACATGTATTATTTCACATGCAGGACATTAGTGGTCACCATTATTTTCTGACAGTGTGTCATATCACCAGTCACCACCAGATGGCATGATCTCAGTCCTGTGCATAAACTATTGCAATACATTTGCAGAACTTTTCTTTCTTGAACTCCATTGTTACAATACATTTTCTAAATGTTTTTCTAAAATGTTAAAATTAGTCATGATATTCAGAGCTATAATGATATCCTACAGTATTAATTTATTACTAATTCAAATAAAAGCTGCCATATATCATCAATCTACATCCTTCATGAAACAATTACAGTAGTTCCTAATCAATATATGAATCAATTTAAAGGTGTGCAAAGGTATAAAGGAAAGTTTTTTTTTCAAATATATTCTGTTATTTCAATTAAAAATCTGAATTTTTCAACACACCCTAAACCAGTAACGAAATTGACTGATGTTTTCGTTCTAGGTTCCCACAGTTCATTTAGCTGTTTTATGAGCCTAAAAAAAGAACAACGAACAGCTTTTTTTTTTTTGCTTTTGATTAATTTTTGATCAGTTTTTTGCCCATTTTTTGTAAGCCATTAAACAGCCATTTTACAAAAAGAAATGTACAAATACTATGTGTGTGACATGTGCAATGCCACCAACACTTAGTGATTCTGCATACAGAACTCAACAGTGGCCTTGCGTTATATCACTGCAGAGGGGGTAGCATAATATTCATGAGGGGTGTTATTATAGGGGTGGGGGGGCAGCCTTATCAGCCTTATTTCATGAGGAAGTCTGCAAAAAATAGACAGACAGAGGTGCTGTACTGCACTGTACAGTATAAAGTTGGGAAGGAATTTTTACCTCTAGTATGAGGGTTTTTTGCCTTCTTCTGGATCAACTCAACTCAATAGGGACGTATAAGGGTTATAGGTTGAACTTGATGGACTCTGGTCTTTTTTCAACCTTATGAACTATGTTACTATGTAATATGGCTCCCAGTCACAGAGTCTTTTTGCAGTCATTGATCGAGGAGATTACTCAATATCGATTTCCCTGTGACACTTTTGTCTAGAATGCCTTACGGTACCTTTAAGCTTGCCGAACATTTTTTATTGGCAGCTTGTATCCACCTTGCTTCTCAGTGAGGGAAGCCTGCCCTATCTTATTCTGCTGTCCCTGACAGGTTCAACTCTATCATGATGCTTCATCAAGAACTTAGTGCTATACGGGAAGAAACTTTCAAGAACTTGAGTGTGTGCCTTATTGTGTATGCTGCTCTTTTATTTTTCTTGTACTGTATCCTGTTATTTGATTCACATTGTTTATCATACCCATGTTTCAGGTATCGGTGTATTCATGTTTGTATTGCTTATATTTTTGGCTTATAATAAAGCTTCACAGTTTGAACCATAAAGTGATATGGGTGATGTTATGCTAGCTAGCTTGTTCAAGTGTCCCCCCCCCCCCCCCCCCCCGCACACTACAATCACACTACGCCTACTTTTTGCTGCATGTGTCACAACTGTATGTCCCTCGGAGTGGCTCTCTCGGGTTCACATCTTTGCTCTAATGCAAAATACCATTACACTGTCCTTCACCCCATATATAAAACAGAAGTGGAGCATAAACTTGAAATGTAACTGTTTACATAGCAGATAACTTCTACCACCAAATTCTTGCCTGTCCTCTCTCATTAACTTCACAATATAAATATAGGAAATCACCCCTGGAAAGCTATAACAACATTCTACTTGTCTACATTGGTTATTTGGAATATGTGTCTTCATCAATGCTGCAGTTTAACAACAGGGACATCAAAGCTTCAGGTATGCCATGGAAAAAGGTCTCCTAGCAACAACGGTGAAGTGCCTGTTAGACGCCACTAGTAATCCTCCCACATATTCACAATTGTTTGTTATATTGACTGTGTTTTTGCTCTTACCTCTGCCCTTTATTTAAGGTTCTCAATTGCCACACATCTGAAGAAAGCTGTAGTGCTGAAGGTCAGATGGAGACCTATGCGGAGCCTCATCTGATGGAGACATTTTCCATGACAACAAACATAATTTATTTTCTGTACTTTGTGTTGATTTAGGTCATTCTGTTTGAAGCACATAAGCAGGATATCACAGCAATTAACCTGGATGTTTGATGTTGTGTCTTATTGCATCCCAATGACCACACGGCGTGTTCAACATGACTAACAGCAGTAGATTGTGTTAAACTAGATTTACAACATTTTACAAAATGGTAGTAATAGCAAATGTCACAAAAATGATCATGTATATATGTGATGTACTGTATATAAATGATGTAATGACTATTCACAGAGAAGAATACCTAAATAATGATTTTACTGGAATATATTGATTAAGAAATAAGTGAACAGGTAATCAATCTGTAGTGGCCTTACTGGGAAAAAAAAAAAGCGATATTAAATTAGTGCAGAGATAAACCTATTTTATTGTATTATCCAACGCCTCTGAATCTAGTTCATTTTGACATATATATTGAGAAGAAGATAAATCAATTATAACTAAGAAGCAACCAGTACTGGCATCTAATTCCTTGGACAAGAAGAGACAAACTCTAAATTGGTTCAGTAAATTTTCATAGAAACAATGACATGACTGACAATGAATGACTGTTCTAAGCAGGGTCGGCGTTAGGATGGGGCAATCTGGCAATTGCCCAGGGCACACGCATGGTAAGTTACCTGCACGCCATCTTCAGTGCTCCGACCACCGCTCCTCCGGTCCCGGGACCTACTGCTATGGCCTATAGGTCATAGCATTAGATTGTGACCTCTGACCGGAGGAGCGGTGGTCGGAGCACTGAAGTGGGGCAGTACACTGTATATGGCTGAAGGCTGTATGTCTGTGGGGGAGCTATACTGCACCTAATGTGGGGAACTATACTGCACCTAATGTGGAGAACTATACTGCACCTAATGGGGGGAACTATACTGCACCTAATGTGGGGGAACGATACTGCACCTAATGTGGGGGAACGATACTGCACCTAATGTGGGCGAACTATACTACACCTAATGTGGGCGAACTATACTGCACGTAATGTGGCGGAACTATACTGCACCAAATGTGGGGCACTATACTGCACGTAATGTGGGGGAACTATACTGCACGTAATGTGGGGAACTATACTGCACCTAATGTGGGGGAACTATACTGCCAATCTAATGTGGGGGGACCTATACTGCCAACCTAATGTGGGGGGACCTATACTGCCAATCTAATGTGGGGGACCTATACTGCTAGCCTAAAGTGGGGGGGACTATACCGACAACCTAATGTGGGGGAACTATACTGACAACCTAATGAGGGGGGACCTATACTACCAATCTAATGTGTGGGAACTAGAACCTAATGTGGGGGAACTATGCTGCCTACCTACTGTGGGGGAACTACAACCTAATGTGGGGGAACTATACTGCCTACCTACTGTGGGGGAACTACAACCTAATGTGGGGGAACAATACAGCCAACCTAATGTGGGAGAACTATACTGCCAACTAAATGTGAGGGAACTACAACCTAATGTGGGGGGAACTATACTGCCAACTAATGTGGGGGAACTATACTGCCAACCTAATGTGGGGGAACTATACTGCCAACCTAATGTGGGGGAACTATGCTACCATCCTAATGTGGGGGAACTATACAAAAATATAAAATTGTACTATTCTCATCCCTATAACTCTTAATTTTCTGTATATGGGGATGTATGAGGGTCATTTTTTGCGCTGTGATTGGTAGTTTTTATTGGTACCATTTTTGTTTTGTTGGGACTTTTTAACTACTTTTGTAGATATTTTTTTATGGTATTTGAAGTGACCAAAAATGTGTAAATCTGGTTAGTACACTATTACGACTTTTGGGGCCCCACTTTTGATTTTGCCCAGGGTCACGCTAAGCCTAAAACCGGCTCTGGTTCTAAGCTCCCTATAACCATTAAAACCTGCTATACCTTTGTATATTCTTTTTTTCCAAAAGAAAGACACTTACACTGTATGACTTGTATAAAAATGACAACAGCAGCCTTTTTCAGACTCTCCAAAACCGTCAAAAATTATTAATAAGTGTAATCACTTTCAAGAATATAACAATATAAATAAAGTTATATTGACTGTAGGATACCAAAATAAAAGAAAAGGATCTGTGAAGGTCCACCATCTTTTTGTATTATCGTCCAGTAGTTTGGCCCTGTGATCTGCCCCCTCCCTACCCCCAATAGTCTCCCACGCCCCCATGTCCCCACCCCATACCTCTCCCCCGATCACAGATTGTTTGGTTTTGTAGATTTTTGGTGCTTTTCTCTTACAAGATTGAGCTGAGTGTTAGAGTAGCATGCTGTGCAATGTATAGCTTATGGAATGTTTGCTGTGTATTGTACTGTAATGCTTTGTGTGATTGTAATTTATTGTATGACTTGTAATGAATGAACGATCAATAAAGTTCTTACAATAACCACCTCTCTTTCCCCCTCACCCCTTGTGTGGTTTGTCTTTCAAAAAAAGCTTGTCCCCTCCCGCCTCCCTTCTTTTACAACTCCCATCCCCTATCACTGTCTGTAATGCTTTATTGATTGATTATGTTTTTTTAATGCATGCAGGAATGTCAGTGTAGCATGTGGTATCATATACAGAGTAGGAAGACCTGTGTCATTTGTTGTACTGTGTCGTTTGTTTGTTGTACTGTTGTGCTATGTATGGGTATTGCATTCATTTATTGTGTGCTGCTTCCTAGCCTGTACTGCGTCACACTAAATTGTGTACATGTTTGATGACTGATTGCGAACAAAGCTATTTTTAATAAATAAATAATGTAAGCAGTTTTGAGTTGATCCCCTATACTTAACCCAAAAATTTACAGGTAAGGAACACATTTAGATGAAGTATATTTATTGGTGGGATCCACTCTTTGTAGTCTTCAATTATAAAGTGCTATACTGTAAATGACAGAACAACTTTATTACTTGTTTTTTCCAGAACAAATAAACAGGTGAGACCACTAGAGCAAAACCCTGCAAAACAACTCCAACATTTCAGCTTCCCAGACCTGTGTGTGATACAGAGAGTAAAATTCTTGACTTGCACACCTCATGTTCAGGTTTTGAGTACAGTTAGGCTTTGAAGTCTATTCTGCAGGGACCATATGATAATTTTACAAATTTCTTGATGATTTTCTCAACTAGATTTAAAACACATTTGAAATTCAGCTATGATAATTTATGGTAATATTGGATTTAGACTAGGGAGAGTTTTAAGTGGATTCATATTCGCAATTTGCCAGAACAGTGAAACAGAAATTACAATAAAAAGAAAACAATAAGAAGCAGCTTTATAACATTACACCAGTCCAATTCTAGTTAGCATTCTATGACTGATGCTGCAAATTTCCCATGCCGCTGCATTATGACTATGTACAGGAAGATGGGGCTTGCTAGTATATAACTAAATTGTTGGAGTAAATGCTCACACAAATATGCATGGCCTCTGTACGGTTTTGTATTGAGGCTGTATGGGCCCTATATAAACAGTATTGCCATTCACACAGTTCCTTTCAGCCACTAACAGCTCAAATCGAGGCTAAAAAACACTGTGTGAACACAGCTGAAAACCGCAGTGAACCAAAAGCAATTAATAACCATAACAATCCTATACTGTGTACATGCCATCAAAGCATTCTTTTGGATACAACAGTATCCTTTTATCATTGCTTGTATGAGTCTGTAATTACGTGAACATTATCCAGAAATACTGTCTTTTATGTGGTTCTACCAAAAGGCTGAACATGTCAACAGTGAGGAGCAATGACCCATATGATAAAGTAATTAACAAGATGAGATTAAAGCAGCTGGCTTTTACCATATACCTATTGTGTAAATCCGGATAAAGTTCTGCCATGTGATCAAGGTTTTCTTTATAATAGCAAGATCACCCTTGTACAATTATTCCGCTAAGCGTATTCTATGAAGAGATTTTCAGCTCATCTGACTTGTACACTAGAAAGGAATATGGATGTTATATGTAATAAAGAAGCAAGCAGTACATGCAAACACTATGAGTAAGCAAGCATTCAGCTCTATGGCAAGTGATGATTAATGGGATTAATTATCTCTCTGAATTCTATCATTGTGAGAAGTTCGATGAGACAATTAGTGTTATGTAACCGTAGGATGAGAGGTGGGTTCTGAAAATGAGTTCTCATCCAAGAGCAAGAGCAAAAATGAAGAATGCTTCAGCTTCAAAGAGGGTTTCCATGAGAAGAACTAGCTGATAATACTCTTTCTTTTGCAAAGTTAAATGAGTTATATGAATATATATATATATATATATATATATATATGTGAGAAGGTGAAAGGTATCGTGGTGGATGGGCGATATGTGTCACCAAGGCTCCTGGCTTTGGTGAAGTAAGAGCCGGTATTCATTCAATGTCTGTGCTGCAATGCAGACTGACACTATTGCCGTAGTATGGCTGGAAGGCCAATCCGGGACGGCTCTTACTGGGAATGACCAAGTGCAGAGTGGGGGTTATTTCCCACAATCCAGGCCGCCTTTTGTTGGCCTTAAAGGCAACTTGCTTCATCAGCTGAGGGGGATTTGCTAGTTGCAGCTGACACTGCCAGAGAGCTGAGAGAGCAGATCTTCCCTACGTTTGCTCTAAGGTTGTAAGCTGGTGAGCAGCCTGCCTGGAGGCCTGGAAAAGACTTGCTTGATGCCGCATGACATGGACTCAGGTATGAACAAACACCTAAGGAATACAGGTGGACTTTTATTACGTTTTCCTTTGTTCTGCATTTAAAGACTGTTTGCCGTGTCATGTGTGAATAAAACACTGAACTCTGATTTGGAAAATACTGCTTCTTGCAACCACACCAATTTGCAAGAGCAAATAATCACAAAATATATATAGATAGAAGAAAAATAGCATCACACAGGTACTTCGGTGAAAAAAAATGTGGTCTTTATTCACCCATCAGAGGCGACTTTTCGGCTGCCTCTCGCAGCCATTGTCAAGCATATATACACAGCAGGGGCGTACCTAGATAATTTGGCACCCGGGGCGGACCCTTTGTTTGGCACCCCTCCCACACACACACACACACACACACATGCACCCCCCTTAATTACACCCCCTCCCTCCCTTCCCCCCAGGGGCAGACTGACAACACACGGGGCCCCCGGACCAAAAAAAAAGTAAGGGCCCCTGCAGCTCGTCAATCTTCTGCCACGCCCCTATTCCACCCAAATCCCACACACAATAAATTAAAATGTATATATGTAAGAAACACTTTAACGTAGGTAAATTTCCATGACCAATAATACTGGTATACAAGGAGCAAATATATACCACCACACAATAACTGGATAATACCGCCATAATGTACTGAATAAAACCACTATAAACAGACCAGTATACTATACAGGATCTGTATACAATAAAAGTGATTATATACAGGACCATATGGCAGTAGATATCAGCTGTACACAGGATGTGTATACCATATAAGTGATTACAGTTACATTTTGGGACTCACAATTACGTCTTTTCTGATCAGCGGCGTCCTCTTTCCTTTTCTTCTCTGTCCGGATAAGACCTCCATGTGGATCTCTTAACATCTGCAGGAAAAACATGTCAGACTCTGCATTTTTTCAGTGCCCTCCCCTCCTCTACAATCTTTCCATCTATAGGCCCACAAACTGTAATAATGCCCTCCTTGGTGTCCTGCACAGTAAAAGGGCAGGTAGGTAGGTAGCCAGGAAACCCCCTCTTTCCCTTAGGTATATGCAGAGTTACACCCCCCCTCTTTCCCATAGGTATATGCAGAGCTACCCCCCCCTTTCCCATAGGTATATGCAGAGGTACAACCCCCCCTCTTTCCCATAGGTATATGCAGAGCTACCCCCCCTCTTTCCCATAGGTATATGCAGAGTTACACCCCCCCTCTTTCCCATAGGTATATGCAGACCTACAACCCCCATCTTTCCCATAGGTATATGCAGGGTTACCCCCCCCTCTTTCCCATAGGTATATGCAGAGCTACCCCCTCTCTTTCCCATAAGTATATGCAGAGCTACACCCCCCTCTTTCCCATATGTATATGCGGAGCTACACCCCCCCTTCCCCATAGGTCATATACCTATGGGGAAGGGGGGAATGTAGCTCCGCATATACATATGGGAAAGAGGGGGGGGTGTAGCTCTGCATATACTTATGGGAAAGAGGGGGGTAGCTCTGCATATACCTACGGGGAAGAGGGGGGGGGGTGTAGCTCTGCATATACGGCATACTGGCAGTTGTAGTTTTGCAACAGCTGGAGGTACCCTGGTTGGGAAACACTGGGTTAGGCCCTAAGGCAGTGTTTGCCAATCCGGGTGCCTCCAGCTGTTGCAAAACTACAACTTCCAGCATGCCCAGACAACCAAATGCTCTCCAGGCATACTGGCAGTTGTAGTTTTGAAACAGCCGGAGGCACCCAGGTTGGGAAACACTGGGTTAGGCCCTAAGGTAGTGTTTGTCAACCCGGGCACCTCCAGCTGTTGCAAAACTACAACTCACAGCATGCCCGGACAGCCAAAGGGGTTGAAGGGGGGAGGTAGAGGGGGGGCAGGCAGGTGGGGGGGGGGGGGTTACCTATATGGTGGTGGGTGATGGGAGGGAGGCCATGCAGGTGGGGAGGGGGGGTTACCTGTACGGGCACAGTAGCGGGAGGCCTGGCGCTGCAACATTCTGCGGGAACAGACAAAACTGCTGGAGGGCGCATGCTCATCTCCAGCGCGCTCCTCTCTGCCGGCACCACGTCTCACGTGTCATCACTAATGTGATGACGCTTCTCCTAGGCAGCCACAGCGGTGCTGTAGGGCCGCACGACGCAGGCTGCCTGGGAGGTAAGGAAAGGGGGGGGGGTGTTTGCGGGCGGACACAGAGCGCGGGCGGCGGCACACAAAGTGTAAAAAAAAAATAATAATTTATTTTGCGGCGGCGGGTCAGTCCGCCCCTGGCACCCCCCTTGAGAGTGGCACCCGGGGCGGGCCGCCCCCAGGTACGCCACTGATACACAGTCATGGCCATAAATGTTGGCACCCCTGAATTTTTTCTAGAAAATGAAGAATTTCTCACAGAAAAGGATTGCAGTAACACAGGTTTTGCTATACATGTTTATTCCCTTTGTGTGTAGTGGAACAAAACCAAAAAAGGGAGGGAAAAAAAGCAAATTGGACATAATGCCACACCAAACTCCAAAAATGGTCTGGACAAAATTATTGGCACTCTTAACTTAATATTTGATTGCACAACCTTTGGAAAAAATAACTGAAATCATTCGCTTCCTATAACCATCAATAAGCTTCTTACACCTCTCAGCCAGAATGCTGGACCACTCTTCATTTGCAAACTGCTCCAGGTCTCTCTTATTGGAAGGGTGCGTTTTCTCAACAGCAATTTTAAGATCTCTCCACAGGTGTTCAATGGGAGTTAGATCTGGACTCATTGCTGGCCACTCAGAACTCTCCAGCGCTTTGTTGCCATCCATTTCTGGGTGTTTTTTTACATAGGTTTGGGGTCATTGTCCTGCTGGAAGACCCAAGATCTCGGACGCAAACCCAGCTTTCTGACACTGGGCTGTACAGTGCGACCCAAACTCCGTTGGTAATCCTCAGATTTAATGATGCCTTGCACAAATCAAGGCACCCAGTGCCAGAGGCAGCAAGACAACCCCCAAACATAATTGAACTTCCACCATATTTCACTGTGAGTACTGTGTTCTTTTCTTTTGTAGGCCTAATTCCGTTTTTGGTAAACAGTAGAATGATGTGCTTTACCAAAAAGCTCTATCTTGGTCTCATCTATCCAAAAGATGCTTTCCCAGAAGGATTTTGGCTTACTCAAATTCATTTTGGCAAAATGCAGTCTTGCTTTTTTATGTCTCCACGTCAGCAGTGGGGTCCTCCTGGGTCTCCTGCCATAGCGTTTCATTTCATTTAAATGTTGATGGATAGTTCGTGCTGACACTAATGCTCCCTGTGCCTGCAGGACAGCTTGAATATATTTCTTGTTTGGGGCTGCTTATCCACCATCTGGACTATCCTGCATGGAGGTCTTTCATCAATTTTTCTCTTCCATCCACGCCCAGGGAGATTAGCTACAGTGCCATGGGTTGCAAACTTTTTGATAATGTTGTGTACTGTGGACAAAGGCAAATCTAGCTCTCTAGAGATGGACTTGTAACCTTGAGATTGTTGATATTTTTCCACAATTTTGGTTCTCAAGCCCTCCAGACAGTTCTTTTCTCCTCTTTCTGTTGTCCATGCTTAGTGTTGCATACACAGACACAATGCAAAGACTAAGTGAACTTTTCTCCTTTTTATCTGCTTTCAGGTGTAATTTTTATATTTCCCCCAGGTGAGTTTGAATGAGCATCCCATGCTTGAAACAATTTAATTTTTCCACAATTTTGAAAGGGTGCCAATAATTTTGTCCATCCCATTTTTGTCGTTTGGTGTGACATTATGTCCAATTTGCTTTTTTTCCTCCCTTTTTTGGTTTAGTTCCAATACACACAAAGGGAACACACATGTGTATAGCAAAACCTGCGTTACTGCAATCCTTTTCTGTGAGAAATACTTCATTTTCTAGAAAAATTTCAGGGGTGCCAACATTTACAGCCATGACTGTAACGAGCACAGTGCTCTTTGCTGACGTCATTATAATAATAATAATAACAACTCTTTATTTATTGTTGTCCTTAGTGGGATTTGAACCCAAGGCCCCAGCACTGCAAGGCAGCAGTGCTAACCACTGAGCCACCATGCTGCCCTTAGTATACATCTGCTATGCACGGTTGCTAAAATGGACAGAGATGTCAGCAGAGAGCACTGTGCTCGTGATGTCATCAGTGTTCCAAAAAGAAAGGAATTTCCTCTGTAGCATTCAGCAGCTAATAAGTACTGGAAGGATTAAGATTCTTTAATAGAAGTAATTTACAAATATGTTTAGCTTTCTGGCACCAGTTGATTTAAAAGAAAAAAGGTTTTCACCGGAGTACCCCTTTAATAACAGGTCCCAAATTGAGGCTAAAATTACTCCCTTTTTTTTCCCTACCTCAGCTGGGTATATGGGGTCTATAGATCTGTTAAATGCATACACTGGGACCTTCTTTAGTGTGTGCTTCAAAAAAGAATGGACTGTACACTACACGCTGCTTAATGCAGTGTGAAAACAGCGTAAACTCTATACCACACAATGAGATAACTTTGTAGGCACCAATGGAGGCTTTAATACATTCATAAAGCCATGGCAGAGTAAAGGAGAAATAGAAAGAGTGTATAGGCTAGAATGCATATCTAAGTCTATGGCAACATTGCACAGCATTGAAAATATCCTTAGTAGCAGAGCTGAAAAGTTCTCAAACGCCAGTGGCACACTGGATACTATTAAAGATTTCCCATATATAATATTATAATCTTGCACCATGTAGAAAATTGATTATAAAAATGCAGTTTTGGTACAGTGGCCCTAAACTGCATAGAAGTTCCTGTCCATACACTGTATATTAATATATATAATGCTCACAATTGGCTAAGAGAAAATGCATTAGACTATAAGGAATTTCCCAAGATTAATATTAGTATATTTTCACGGCTCATTTAGTCGCTGCTCTGATTCAAGCCATTTTTAAATTAGATAAATTAATTAATCTGTGGTTAACTATTATGTAGCCTTATCGCACAATCATTAAGAGTAATACATTGCCATTCATTACATGCTCCAGAAGGCCTGCTGAGCCAGGAGATTTATCCCAAATGCATCTATGTATTAATACAACACCAAACCATAGTTAATAAAGAACACACAATGTATTGTAGTCTAGTTTCTAAATAATAATAATCAGAGCATAAATCACAGCTTTGTTCACAATTCAGCTGCCAAGGAACATGCAAAATAGCAAATAAAACATCAGACCAAATAAATCTTGTATTCCATGAATATTGTGCATAAGCACTGCTGCAAAGGGTTTCAGTTGTTTCCTCAAACAGATGCTGAAGGTGAAAGAGAGGAGAACTGTCACTGCACATTTCAAGAAAGCTTGGTAATCACAATGTAGAACTTAAAGGGACTTTGTCAGCAAGTTAGGTTAGGGGCCCTTACCATGAGAATTATTGCCCCTTCAATATAGTGCTTGGTTTTATTCATTTGCAGATGAGGCCATTTGGTATACTGGCAACATTCCTTTACTTCTAGGTGCACCTATATGGCCACCCGCTCCTCTAACAATGCTTGTATACTAAGCCGAGCCTCTGCAGTGGTCTTGAATTAGATTACTGCAGAAGGGGGGCTCAGTATTTATGAGGGGGCAATGTTAGAGGATCAGACAGCCATATCAGTAACCCTAGGGCACTAACTTCCCTAGGACACTAAATGACCTAACTTAAATATAAATAAAACTGATATAACAGATAAACGGCATTCTGGAGTGCCATACTAACTCCTTAAAGAGGTACTCCGCCATAGACCTCTTATCCCCTATCCAAAGGGGGCATGTATGCCCCCTCCTATAGACTTGCATTGAGGGGGCGGAACATGACGTCACGAGGGGGCAAAGCCGTGAAGTCACGATACTCCAGCCCCCGTATCGCGAGTCTTCATGCATGGAGCAAACTTAGCTCCATGCAGTGATTACTCGGGGCGCTGCAGGAGAGATTGCGGGGGTCCCCAGCAGCGGGACCCCCACGATCAGACATCTTATCCCCTATCCTTTGGATAGAGGATAAGATGTCTAGGGCAGAGTACCCCTTTAAGGACATTGGACATAAATGTATGTCCAGTTGCCCTGGTACGTAACGCACCAGGACATACATTTACGTCCTACACATGTAGCAAGCATAGGAGCTGTGCTGGTTTCATGCACGATAAGTCCCAGCTGCTTTCAGCAGTCAAGGACCCGCTAGTAATGGCGCATATCAGCAATCATACTAATACCCGCCAATAACCCCTCAGATGCAGTGATCAATACTGATCACGGCACCTGTGGAATTATAGGGCTGGGGGGGGGACCATTGGACCACCCACAGCATACAACTCGCAGGGGTTGGATGAGTCATAATGGTCACTGGAAGTTCCCTTACCTGCCTCCCAGCAGCTCTGACGATCTCCCTCTCTGGTCAGAGATAATCACTGTAATTACTGATCAGTGCTATGCCTAAAAACAGTTTTGTTATGTTTTTTAAAAATGTGAATAAGCACCTACCCCAATAAAATTTAAATCCCCTTTTCCCATTTTACAAAAAAAAAAGTGTAAGAAAATAATAAACAAACATATTTGGTATCACACAAGTGTAAATGTTCGAACTATGAAAATATAATGTTAACCCCTTAACGACAATGGACGTAAATGTATGTCATGGTGCCGTGGTACTTAACGCACCTTGACGTACATTTACGCTCCACCATGACTGGTGCTCGCGTCATGCATGTCCACCATTAACCCCTCAGATGCCGTAATCAATCCAGATCCCGGCATCTGCGGCAATGCGGTACTTTAAATGGATGATCGGATCACCCGCAGCACTGCCGCGGGGATCTGATCATCCAGCATGGCGGCCAGAGGTCCCCTCATCTGCCTCTGCCGTCTCCTGGGGTCTTCTGCTGTGGTCTGAGATCGAGCAAACCAGAGCAAAAGATAACCGATAACATCCGGGGGCCGATGGCTGTCCGGGCATGCAGGGAGTTGTAGTTTTGCAACATCTGGAGGTCCGCAGGTTGAAGACCACTGATGATTTTTTTTTTTCCCTGTTTTTTGGGGGTAAAATTAGGGGCCTCGGCTTATACTCGAGTATATATGGTATTAAATGTGTAAAAAATAAATAAAAGTAAAAAAATTTGAAAATCCCCTCCCCCAATTAAAGTTTTAATAATCTGTTTTTCCCAATTTACCCCCAAACAAAAAAGCGTAAAAAAAAATAACTAATAAACATATTTGATATCGTCGTGTGCGTAAAAGTCTGAACTATCAAAATATATTGTTAATTATCCCGTAAGGTGAAGAGCATAAATATAAGCAATATAAGGGGTACCGATAAAAACTACAATCGAGCTGATCGGGACATCGCGATAAAATTGCGATGTTCCGATCAGCTGGGACGCAGGCGGAGGTCTCCTTTCCTCTCACCGCTGCGTCCGATCGGGGTTTGATTGCTCCAAGCCTGAGCTACAGGCTTGAGCAATCGAGCCCCTATCACGCTGATCCGTGCAAAGCTATGGCTTTGCAGGGATCAGCATAAGGGATCAGTGGGTGCAGTGTTATAGGTCCTTATGGGAGCTATAGTACTGCAAAAAAAAAAGTGAAAAAAAAAAAGTGAAAAAAAAAAAGTTAAAGGGGTATTCCAGGCAAAACTTTTTTTTATATATATATATCAACTGGCTGCGGAAAGTTAAACAGATTTGTAAATTACTTCTATTAAAAAATCTTAATCCTTCCAATAGTTATTAGCTTCTGAAATTTTCTGTCTAACAGCTCAATTATGATGTCACGTCCCGGGAGCTGTGCATGATGGGAGAATATCCCCATAGGAACTGCACAGCTCCCAAGACGTGAGTCATCAGAGAGCAGTTAGACAGAAAACAACAACTCAACTTCGGAAGCTAATAACTATTGGAAGGATTAAGATTTTTAATAGAAGTAATTTACAAATCTGTCCTGTCCTTTTGGCCTGAAATACCCCTTTAACAAAGGTCATTTAACCCCTTCCCTAATAAAAATTTGAATCACCCCCCTTTTCCCATAAAAAAAAACCTGTGTAAATAAAAATGAGCATATGTGGTATCGCCGAATGCGTAAATGTCCGAACTATAAAATCATATCATTAATTAAACCGCACGGTCAATGGCGTACGCGCAAAAAAATTTCAAAGTCCAAAAATAGCGTATTTTTGGTCACTTTTTATATCATAAAAAAATGAATAAAAAGCGATCAAATAGTCCAATCAACACAAAAATGGTACCGATAAAAACTTCAGAACACGGCGCAAAAAATTAGTCCTCATACTGGTCTGTACGCTGAAAAATTAAAAAAGTTACAGGGGTCAGAAGGTGACAATTTTAAACGTATAAATGTTCCTGCATGTGGTTATGATTTTTTTTCAGAAGCGCGACAAAATAAAACCTACATAAGTAGGGTAGCATTTTAACCGTATGGACCTACAGAATAAAGAGAAGGTGTAATTTTGACCAAAAAATGCACTGCGTAGAAACGGAAGCCCCCAAAATTTACAAAATGAAATTTTTATCTTCAATTTTGTCGCACAATGAATTTTTTTCTGTTTCGCTGTGGATTTTTTGGTAAAATGACTAATGTCACTGCAAAGTAGAATTGGTGGCGCACAAAATAAGCCATCATATGGATTTTTAGGTGCAAAATTGAAAGCGTTATGATTTTTAGAAGGTGATGAGGAAAAAATTAAAATTGCTGCTTTTTCGTCCCATCACATCCCATAAAAATGAAATAAAAAAAATGAGCAAAGAGTAAAATATACAGATCACGGCAAACAAAATGAGCCTTCATACAGCCCCATATACAGAAATTTTTTTAAGTTATAGGGGTCAGAATGGCGATTTTAAGCATACAGTGATCCCTCAACATACGATGGAAATTTGTTCCAAATGAACCATCGTTAGTTGAAACCATCGTATGTTGAGGGATCCGTGCAATGATAAGTATAGGAAGTTATACTCACCTGTCCCTGCCGCTCCAGACAGTCACCGCTGGCCTGGATGTCGCACTCCATCGCTGTTGCTGCGTCCCCGGGATGTTCCCCCCGCTCCGGACCGTCACTGCTGCCTGGGATTGTCGCTCTTCATCGCCGTCATCATTTCGCTGCGCACGCCGCTCCTATTGGATGACGGGACAGTGTGCACGGCGACAAGATGACGACGAATGAGAGCGACGTCCATGCAGGGGATCCTGAAGAGGATGGTCCAGAGCGCCAGGGGCACACGGGGCACCTTAAACGGCTATCCGGCGGCAGCTGAAGCAGTCTGCGCTGCCGGATAGCCATTTATGCGATGGCCTTGACATACAAAAGCATTGTATGTTGATGCTGCCTTCAACAAGCGATGGCCTCTGAGAGACCATCATATGTTGAAATTATCGTACTTCGGGGCCATCGTAGGTCAGGGGGTCACTGTACTAATTTCGTTAAAAACATTTCATCGTTTTGACCCACAGAATAAAGAAAGCATGTCAGTTTTACCGCACTGCACTAAACTAACTGAACCCTCCAAAAGTTGCTAAATTGCATTATTCTTTAAAAATTCCCCAAAAAATCATATTTTTTTGGGTTGGGAAGAAGTGGAGAAAAAATGAAAAGCAACAATGAAACTGGCTGTGTCCTTAAAGGGGTACTCCGCCCCTAGACATCTTATCTATTCAAAGGATAGGGGATAAGATGTCTGATCATGGGGGTCCCGCTGCTGGCTGCCTCTCTGCTGCATTCGGCGTTCACTTAGAGCGTCGGGTGCAGCACCGGAGGCTCATGCCGTCACAGTCACACCCCACTTGTAACGTCACGCCCATGCCCCCTCAATGCAATCAGTGAATATATGTTGCAAGTTTTCCTCTGCAGATTTCTGTGTGAAATCCTCAGCATATTACAGTGGTTGCAAAATGAATGAGATTTTATTGCAGACAAGAGGCTTCATATTACAGTGCATATCTTTCTTTCCTGGTTCAAACTATCAGCAAAGAGTTAACATAAATTAGCAGAAAAAAATAACTTCAGGTAACAACAAGCATATCATTGGTAGCTGAGTCCACCAATCAGCACGTAGGACAGGTGATCTAAGGAACAGGTGTCTCTTTCTAGTCCTCTTCCTTTGCTGTTACAGCTCAAGATAAGTGTTCATATATATTCCTTGCGTTTATATATATTTCTGTTTATCTCCCCTATTTGGGCACTACAGTGCCGAGTTCTACACTTTAGGCACATTGTGTCCACATTTCGCAGCGCATCTCAGTTTTTTCAATTACTCTTCTTTGTTGTCTTTCCACAATTTGTTCCTTCGCCTTATCTTTACCTTTCTCCGCTGCTTGTACCCTCTGTATTGCCAATATCCTAGTCTTCCGCCCGTCCATATCCCTGTCTCCGCTGTTACTAGGCAGATTCTCCGTCCTCTCTCGCTTCTGACGCGATCTCGTCAGTTCTCGCGAGACTTCCGCCGTCGGATCTCTGAGATGCTCTCAACCCGTGCATATTTTCCTCACAGACGCCCGAGACCCTCCTGCTCTATATACCTGCTACTGGTCTGCTACAACTAATAAAAACAGATAATTTTTTGGGGCGTGGCTTGGTGCAGACTAAGATGGCCGCACATTGAGTCTGCACCCGCTCCGGTGGCTGTGAAAAAAGCCTATAAACCCCTAGTGACCCTGCTGTTTAAATGGGGAGGACCTTCCAAAGGGCTAAGAATCCTTCCTCCACTGCCCGGCTGACTTCCACCCCTCCCGGTGGCATCCTGGGCTTCTTACAGACGCCTCCAGCCTCTGCACCACCTCACTTGCCCACCATAGCAGGTCCCACGCAGGGTCTGCGCTCCCGCTCCAGAAGGCTCACCTCATTCCGGGCGGTGGAATTACCTGCTCTCCATCTGCCTGCGCCGGAGACCCTGGGGATTCCCTCCCGACGGCTGTCACCTGCCTCTGCTGCTCTGCCCATGCCCTGTGTCACGGCCCGGCCATCCATGTGCTGTGATCTCCATGCCCATGTAGAGGACCTGGACAATAGGGGAAGGTGTAATAATACATGGGTGCAAGGGCTGCCAGAAGTTACCCGCGGGAAGGATCTTTTAGTTACTCAGGAAACAATTTTTAACCTTATTCTCGGAGAGCTCCCTTCCCATAAGATCAAACTGGACAGGGCTCATAGGGCCCTCCACCCTAAATCTACTACGGGCACTCCCCTAGATGTTATCTGCTGTGTGTACGATTTTCAAGTTAAGGAGGCTATCATGGCTAAAGCTCGATCCCTGAGGAATTTTGATGGGGCCCCTATTCAACAATTCCAGGATCTGTCCTGGCTGATGCTTAGGAAAAGATGGATGCTCCAACCCCTCCTGGCAGTCCTTCGCTCTCACCAAGTGCCTTATAGGTGGAACTTTCCATTTGCTCTACACGCCCATAGGGACGGATGCTTTGCTGTTTCATGTTCCTTCTCTGATCTCCAGGCATTTTGCTTTACCATAGAACTGCTGGTACCTCAGATGGTGGACTGGGATTTGACTTCTCCTCCTCCTCCTCTGCCTCCTGTGTGGCAGCCTGTCTGGTCCCAACGGCCTAGATCCCAGAGGAAGTCTCCCCCTCGTGACTCTGTGCCCCCCCTCTCGAGCTCCCCCATGAGATTCCGATTGAGGCCCTGTGTCTCCTCTATGATGCTCCTGGCCCGAGACATTTCCTGATCTCTGGTTTCTCCCTGAATGGCATGGAACCTCCTTTCCATGCCATGCTGCATAGCCTTGTTTTGGCATATTCCTGTTGTGATTGTGATATAGAATTTTTGGTCACCAATGGTATCTTTTTTCAATTTAGACTGTGTTCTTTTGCGGTGGCCTCGGGGTGGGGTGCTAGCTTTTCTGGTGTTCGTTGTTTGGTGGTGTACTCCCATATCTCTCCCTCGAGGCTGTAGCAATGGACTGCTTCTGCTCTGGTTCCTGGTCCACTCCGGTGATCTTGGCCTCCGCATTGGCTTATTGGTCAATTGCTCACTTCTTTGCACAATATTGTATTCTGTTTGTCCTATGCTGTCCTGTCAGTTTGTTGTCAGTTTTTTTGCCCTTATGTCATCCTTTGTTTCCTTCCCCTTTCCATCCTTTTCTTCCTTTAGCTTGCCCTTCCCTGCTCCTCTTCTCTGAGATCCGGGTTCCCCAGTTGCCTTCTCATCGGTCTGCAGCGGTCCTTGTGAGTAAGTTTCTTCATTGGCAGTATTCTTTCTCTCATCATCCACCATGTTCAAGTGTGTCTCCCTGAACGTTAAAGGCCTGAACCCCACCTCTAAGAGGCCTTTGTTACAAACAAGAGTTGGTCAGGCTGCGAGCTTATATAGTTTTTCTTCAGGAGACGCACTTTGACAGTTCTGGATGCTCTTCTGGATAAGTGCGAGGGCATTGAATTGCTCTGGGTGCGCAACTTAAGCGAGATGCTCTGACTCGCTCCTGGGAACTCCGTGCGGACATTATTGGCCTGGAAGCTCTCTTACTGTCCACCCCCTCTCTATCAGTCCTGTGGCGCTTGGTAGCTGCTTGTGCTCAGTTGGATGACCTGGCTCTCCATAGAGTTGAGCAACAGTTGCTGTATGCCAATCAATGTTTTTATGAGAAGGGCAACAAAGCCCATACCATGTTGGCCAGGCGCCTACGGGACCGAGCAGTTGCTCAGTCTCCCTCTGCCCTAAAGGACTCTTCTGGTGTTTTTCATCATCATCCAGCTGATATTTCTCACCTCTTTGTTGATTACTACACTAGTCTTTACTCCCTTCCCTCCCAGCTTCCGTCTGATCCAGTAGAACGAGCAGCTACTCTTGATTCTTATCTTTCTCAATGCGGCCTACCTACACTGTCGAAGGGCTGATTGCGAGGTCCTCAATGCACCTATTACTGGGGAGGAACTCCTGGAGGTTCTTAAATCCATTCCTGTTGGTCGTTCCCCCCGGTTCAGATGGATTCACATACCTGTACTATAAGACTTACTCCTCTATACTTGTACCTTAACTTTTTCCTCTTTTTAACTCTTTCATGGGGGGAGGAGATCCCGCAGACTTTTTTGCACTCCTTAATCACCTTGATACCTAATCCTGGTAAGGACCCTCATGATTGGTCTAGTTACAGACCTATTGCCCTTCTCAATTCTGATTTGTATCCATGAAAAATTCCTTAATACAAATTACAGTTGGAAAAAAATAAATAAAAAACAGATAGGCTGTTGTAAAAGTAAAAAGCTATGTAACAAAAAGGAACCTGAGGTAAACTAGGTATGTTTACAATACATGAGAAAGATTAAAATCAATTTACTGCCAGCAGCTATTGCTAGAACACAAGTAGCAGCATCCACCTCTTTCCATAAGGATGAAAAAGGATGAAAAAAATAATGTGTGCATTGTGGTATCAAAATATCTGTGAATCCATAGAAAAGCAAAAAAAGGAAAATAAAAACCTGAAAAAACAAAAGCTTCTGTACCAAAGTATACAGTTGGTTCTAAGCTGCAAGAATGTTCATCACATATCTACATTAGGTGTGCTTTCTGAATGTGACACTTATTGCATCCCACTATATTATATTCATGGCAACAAGCCTTCAAAGAAAAAAATGAAGCGCAGATGCGCGAAACGCGTTGCATGCTGGGAATAAAGCTATTCGCTTATACTACTATCTGGTCCCTCAGCGCCTGAAGTTCCATTTTTGGAGGTGGATTGTGGTTATTTTCAGGAACTGTCAGGAGCAGGAGAGGTTTGCTATAGTGATTTTCTCCTTCTCTGGACCGTTCCTAACACAGATAGAGGTGTCAGCAGAGAGAACTGTGGTCCGACAGAAAAGAACAACTCAACTTCCTTTGGAGCATACAGCAGGTGATAAGGACAGGAAGGATTACGTTTTTTTTAATAGAAGTAATATACAAATCTGTCTAACTTTCAGGAGACAGTTGATGTGAAAAAAAATATTTCCACCGGCATACCCCTTTAAATCAACACTAAGGCCGAGTTCACATTGATGAAAATTTAGGCCTGGAGATTCAGAGTGCGGTCAATGTGTCCCCATAGATGGCAATGTCTGCTGAGCAGATTCCGCCAGAAGAGCGATCAAGCAAAAACGGTGCAAAAAATGCCCCCTCATGCCGCCCCGATAGCGAAAAAAAAATAAAAAAGGTATAGGGGTCAGAAGATGACAACTTTAAACGTATACATTTTCCTGCATGTAGTTATGATTTTTTCCAGAAGTACGACAAAATCAAGTCTATATAAGTAGGGTATCATTTTAATGTTATGGACCTAAAGAATAAAGATAATGTGTCATTTTTACCGAAAAATTTACTGCATAGAAACGGAAGCCCCAAAAAGTTCCAAAATTTTGTTTTTTCTTCAATTTTGTTGTACAATGATTTTTTTCCCGTTTCGTTTTCATTTTTGGGTAAAATGACTGATGTCAATACAAAGTAGAATTGGTGGCGCAAAAAATAAGCCATCATATTGATTTTTAGGTGCAAAATTGAAAGAAAGTTATGATTTTTTAAATGTAAGGAGGAAAAAATGAAAGTGCAAAAACGGAAAAACCCTTGGTCCTTAAGGGGTTAAAGGGGTACTCCGGTGGAAAACATTATTATTATTATTTTAAATCAACTGGTGCCAGAAAGTTAAACATATTTGTAAATGACTTGTATTAAAAAATCTTTACCCTTCCAGTACTTTTTAGCAGCTGTATGCTACAGAGGAAATTCTTTTATTTTTGAATTTCTTTTTTGTCTTCCTCTGTCTGTGTCAGGAACTGTCCAGAGCAGTATAGGTTTGCAATGGGGATTTTCTCCTGTTATGGACAGTTCCTGATACGGGCATCAGGTGTCAGCAGAGAGCACTGTGGACAAAACCAAAAAGAATTTCAAACAGTAAATTATTTCATCTGTAGCATACAGCTGTTAAAAATTACTGGAAGGGTAAAAATTACCCCTTTAATGATCAAGGCAAATTTTCAAAATCTGACATGCGTCCACTTATTTGGTAATAACTTTGGAACGCTTTCACTTATAAAAGTGATTCTGAGATTGTTTTTTTCGTGACATATTGTACTTTAAATTAGTTGTAAATTTTGATTTATATATTTAGCGGTTTTTGTAAAAAAATAATTTGTGAAAAAAATGAAATATTAGCATTTTTCTAGATTTCATATTTTCTGCTCGTACGACAAATAGCCATGCTGCACCAGAATAATAATTAATTCACATCTACAATATGTCTACTTTATGTTCCCATTATTTGATAAACATTCTTTTACTTTTTTAGAATGTTAGAGGGTTTATAAGTTTAGTAGCAATTTTCCAGATTTTCAAGAAAATTACAAAATCAGATTTTTCAGGGACCAGTTCAGTTCTGAAGTGGAATTGAGGGGCCTGTATGTTACCCCCATAAATCACCCCATTTTATAAACTGCCCCCATAAAGTAGTCAGAATGACATTAAAGAAGGTTATTAACCCTTTAGGCGTTTCACAGAAATAAAAGCAAAGTGGAGGCGGAATTTTAAAATTTAATTTTTTTGTAGATTTTTCATTTTAATCCATTTTTTTCTGTAACACAGTAGGGTTTAACAAAGAAATAAAACTCAAGATTTATTCCCCGAATTCTGACATACTTAGAAATATCCCATATGTGGCCTTTGTGCGCTACGTGTCTCTCACACAGGTCTCAGACATGAAGACGTGCTGTGTGGATTTTGGGGCATCCTTTTAGTTTAGGATATTTTGTTGGCATCATATAAAATTACAGGGCCCTTGGGGTGCAAAAATATCTTTGAGAGACCAGTTGACGCTTTTATTGGTACCATTCTGGGGTACATGTGACACTGTTTTTTATTTTATCTTTTATGAGGTGGTATACATAAAAAAAGATCTATTCTGCGGTTGTTTTTTATTTTTATTTTTCAGGTCGTTCAATCGTGTGGTATAGATGACATGTTAATGTTACACTGCAGATATACGATTACGGCGATACTAAATATATATTCTTTTTTATATTTTAGTTCATTTATGGCATAAAAACTATATTTAACCCCTTAAGGACCAAGGACGTACCGGTACGTCCTTGGTCCTGCTCTTCTGATATAACGCGGGGTTACACAGTAACCCCGCGTCATATCACGGCGGGCCCGGCGTCATAGTGAAGCCGGGACCCGCCTCTAATAGCGTGCAGCGCCGATCGCGACGCCGCGCGCTATTAACCTTTTAGCCGCGCTCTCAGAGCTGAGCCGCGCGGCTAAAAGTGAAAGTTCCCGGCTAGCTCAGTCGGGCTGTTCGGGATAGCCGCGGCTAATCGCGGCATCCCGAACAGCTGACAGGACAGCGGGAGGGCCCCTTCCTGCCTCCTCGCTGTCCGATCGCCGAATGACTGCTCAGTGCCTGAGATCCAGGCATGAGCAGTCATGAGGCAGAATCGTTGATCACTGGTTTCTTATGAGAAACCAGTGATCAATGATGAAGATCAGTGTGTGCAGTGTTATAGGTCCCTATGGGAGCTATAACACTGCAAAAAAAAAGTGAAAAAAAAAGTGAATAAAGATCATTTAACTCCTCCCCTATTAAAAGTTTGAATCACCCCCCTTTTCCAATAAAAAAAAAAAACACCATGTAAATAAAAATTAAAATAAACATATATGGTATCACCGCGTGCGGAAATGTCCGAATTATAAAAATATATCATTAATTAAACTGCTCGGTCAATGGCGTGCGCGCAAAAAAATTCCAAAGTCCAAAATAGTGCATTTTTGGTCACTTTTTATATCATTTAAAAATGAATAAAAAGCGATCAATAAGTCCTATCAATGCACAAATGGTACTGTTAAAAGCTTCAGATCACGGCGCAAAAAATTTGCCCTCATACCGCCCCATACACGGAAAAATAAAAAAGTTATAGGGGTCAGAAGATGACAATTTTAAACTTATTAATTTTCCTGCATGTAGCTATGATTTTTTCCAGAAGTCCGACAAAATCAAACCTATATAAGTAGGGTATCATTTTAATCGTATGGACCTACCGAATAAATATCAGGTGTCATTTTTACCGAAAAATGTACTACGTAGAAACGGAAGCCCCCAAAAGTTACAAAACAGCGTTTTTTTTTTCAATTTTGTCGCACAATGATTTTTTTTCCTGTTTCACCGTAGATTTTTGGGCAAAATGACTGACGTCATTACAAAGTAGAATTGGTGGCGCAAAAAATATGCCATCATATGGATTTTTAGGTGCAAAATTGAAAGAGTTATGATTTTTTAAAGGCAAGGAGCAAAAAACGAAAATGCAAAAACGGAAAAACCCCCGGTCCTTAAGGGGTTAAAAAAAAATCACTTTTTATTTTTTCACTGACACAATTGTGTGAGGACTCTTTTTTTGCAGGACATGGCGATGTATTTGAGGGAACTATTTTTGAGGGGTGTATTATACACATATAATTTTTTTTATTATTTTTCATATTTTTTTCACATTTTTTTCTCCTATTTTTTACTTTTTTTTCAATTTTTTTCCACTTTTTCTCCACTTTTTTCACACTTAAGTTTTTTTTTTACTATTATACACAAAATTCAATATAGTTCACATCTGTACTCCATTGAATTATGCCTATGTCTGTCAGTACTACCTTAGGTAGGGACTGATCGCTCATGTTGCCATGACAACAGAGGCCAGTGTAAGGCCTTTGGTTGCCATGGCAACCATCGGTGCTCTGCTTTCACTTTTCAGAGTGCCGATCAGTGACAGAGGGAGCTCCCTCCCTCTGTTACCTTAATAGACGCTGCGCTCTCAGTGACCGCAGCATCTACCAATTTCTTGTGTATTTGAACTATATAGGTTCCACATGGCTGCTTTAGGGTTATAAAAAGCATTTACTTTTGCTACAAAGCTAAGAAAATGTAAAAAGCTTTCTTTTTTTGCACAGCTTTGAGGTTTCCCTTCTGTCCTTTCACCATATAGTTTCACATGGCTGCATTAGAGTTATATAGAGCATGCATTTAGGTAGAAAACTTTGCAAATGTAAAAATGTTTGTACAGACCTCATGACAGGGGAGGTGGAGGAGAGGAGCTCATCATGCTCCAGGGGAAACACCCCCAACCTCTCAGAGAAATTCAGACTCATCACAGTAATACATAAATGAAAAGATATTTTACATATTTGTACACATGCACATTATTATGCATACAGGTCTTGGGGCACATTACTACAGTGATTTAACCCGATAACGACCAAGGACGAGTATAGACGTCCAGGTTGGCGGCCGTTCCCGCACCTGGACGTCTATACTCGTCCATTATTCTCGTGGGTGCTGCCCAGTGCACCCACGAGATCGCGGCAGGGACTCGGCTGTATCACACAGCCGGGACCCTGCTGCACTGCCAGGACCGAAGTAAACTTCGGTCCCGGCAGTTTTAACCCTTACAGCCGCGGTCGGAAGTGACCGCGGGCTGTAAGTGTTATGACAGAGGGAGGGAGCTCCCTCTGTCACTCCTGCAGCACCCCGCATCGCGATCGCGGGGTGCTGTGTGTGTCCGCGGCTGGCCGGGACCTGCCGCACTGCCGGGAGTGAAGTTCACTTCACTCCCGGCAGTTTAACCCTTACAGCCGCGGTCAGAAGTGACCGCGCGCTGTAAGGAGTTCTGACAGAGGGAGGGGGCTCCCTCTGTCTCTCCTGCAGCACCCCGCAGCGCGATCGCGGGGTGCTGCTGCATACCTGGGCAGCCGGGGGTCCTACAAAGACCCCCAGGTCTGCCCTGGGTATTGCCTGAAAGGACGTGCCAGAGGCACGTCCTAATATGCTACCTGCTAGTGAAAACTGGCAGGCAGCATATAACTGCAATGCTTTGGAATTCTAAGTATTCCAAAGCATTAAAAAGTGTAAAAATAAATAAATAAATAAAATAAAAGTGTAAAAATAAATAAAAATGTAATAAAAGTGTAAAAAAAATATATATATATATAAATAAAAAAATAAAAAAAATTATATATATATATATATATATTAAAAATACATTTATTAAATGAATCTAATTAAAAAAAATGCATAATGTGTAGGATCGCATTGGCGGACATCCGCAGCATGTAATATGCTGCGGATGTCCGCCATGTGATCCTACACATTATGCAGCAGTCACGGTAATGAGCTCCCTGCTGCAGCTGGGTAGCTTTGTGTGTCCACTCATAGCGGCGGATTTCCCGCCAGCAGTCATGAGCGGACACACTGAGCTACCCAGCCGCAGCAGTGATGGATATATTCGCCATGAGCAGGTGCTTATTCCCACAACATGGCGGATATATCCATGAGGAGCCTTAACTGTCACAGACAGACGCGTTATACTGCCAGCCGACCAAGGACCAATCAGAGAGGTCCCTGGTCCAGCCAATAACTTGTAGGGGTGCGGTATATAAATGGGGTCACTTGTGGGGGTGGGGGTACTGTTCTGCCCTGAAAGCAAAATGGCGCTCCTCTCCCGAGTCCTACCACGCGGCCAAGGAACCATATATGGCCAAAGCGGGGGTATTTCCGAACATGGGACAAGCAGCTAAATAAAATATAGGGTGCATTTCTTTCAATATCAGAAGTGATGTACAAAAAATATGCCCCCCAAATGATGCATTTGTGAAAAATTGCAAATTTCGAATTTTTAACACTGACTTTGTAATAATTCCTGCCAAAAAACTATGGTGTTAAAATACTCACTGTACCCCCTAGCGAATACCTTGAGGGGTCTAGTTTTTAAAATGGGGTAATTTGGGGGGGTGTTCCTATGTTCTACTGCCTTTTAATTTCTGCAAACCTTGCATAGCACACAAAAAAAGATGTACTTTTCAAATTTTCAAAATTTTCAAAATTTCAAGTTAAATTGTTAGGCTTCTAACTAATTTAAAATGTTAATTAAAAGCAAAAGAAATGACGTCAAAATAAAGTAGACATCTGAAAGTATAAGTTTCATAAACTATTTGATCAGTATGTATAAATATATGCACCCTATTAGTGTTAAAATAGCAATAAATCGTAATTTTTTGTAAAAATTTCATGATTTTTTGCATTATAAAAAAAAAACTACAAATGATATCGGCTTACTTTTACTATGTACATGAAGGACAACTTGTGACAAAAAAACAATGTCAGAATTATCGTGATTGGCAAAACGTTACCAGAGTTATTCTCTAATAAAGACAGACATCCCCGATTTGAAAAAACAGGCCTGGTCTTTCAGGGGCGTACAGGTTTATTTGTATTGGTCCTTAAGGGGTTAAGCATTCTGTAAACATTTTATACTAATGAGAGTAACGCTTTAACTAAGAAAATTCATGAATACACTTGAAAGAGTGCATTCACACTGGGTTACTGCTGTTTAACGCATAAGTTTTATAGGAAAAATGGATAAGTTAATGGATGTTAAAACATATAAAACCGTTTTTTGGTGTACACAATTGCATAGTTTACTATGTTTTGTTTATAGATAAATAAACGGATTCTAACAAACCGTAAAACAATTCTAAGAATATGTATGTTTTAAATATATCAATTTTTTACAGGTGATTTCCAACTGGAAACATAATTACCGTATTTATCGGGGTAAAACACGCACCGGCCTATAACATGCACCCTCATTTTTCCAAGGAAATTTGGGTAAGATGGGTTTTTACCCAAATATCCTTGTTAAAATGAGGGTGCATGCAAGTGCATGTATACCCCGATAAATTTTTCTGGCCCCTGCAGTGGCTTCTGTGGGGCCAGAGTCTCATCGCCGCCTGGTTCCCAAGTCCCTCCCTATCCCCAGCTTTCATATTTACCTGTCGGCACAGTCTCCTGCAGACTCCATTGGCATCCTGCGCTGTCGCTGTGCGCTGACGAGTGACGTTGTATTGAGCGGCCGCTTGAAATCATTGAACTGCAGTGGCTTCTGTGGGGCCAGAAAGAGTTTATCAGCGTATAACACGCAGATAGATTTTTTGCTTAAAAAATGTGTGTTATACGCCGATAAATACGGTACTAAAGCTGATGCCAGGGTAGCAATTTTACCAGTCAAATCACACCTATGACCACCATTGTTCAAGCTGTGTAAATGTGTCAGCTGAAGATGCAGCATTAAGTCTACAAGCTAATATGGCAAATGACAACAGAGAACATGTCAAGTCAGATTACCAGCAAACTGATGGATGTAGTTTATGCCCTTCAAATGTCAAAGAGTTTTTGAAAGCAAAAAGATAACTATAGTAACAAGACTAATAAAATTAAACGGAAAATGAGTAACAATACAATTTGCCAACCCAGCTAAGCTTATTTATTCCCTGGCTCATGCTCTTCCAGAATTATACTTTCAGCATTACTCTAAGGAAAAGAATTTTAGGTTTTACAGTTTAGTGCAGGCGACAAACCTTTAGGGCATATTTAACAGATCTCTGTGTGGTGCCAGGACTTAGCAGTACTTTGCCAATAAAATGTGCCCAGCAAATGCAATAAATGGATTTGTATATGTAACAACCCTAGCCTGCCTACGTTCATTCTTCAGTTAATGTTCTTACAGAAAGCAGCAGAATTGATAACAGCTAAGCTTATAAAAAAAAGCTATGAAAAATAACTAATTTTCAATAAAAATGCCTGCTGACACTGGTACTGATTTGCTTGGTGCATATGGCAATATCCTGGTATCTTTATTAAACTTTACTAATTAGATATGCCATCTACATGCAAGGCTTACCTATGTGATGTGCAGCCAATGTGGTTGACCAGGGCACAGCAGCTTTACCTGCTAAATGGAGTGCCTCAAAACCTTAGATGACCTGTCAGTCAAGACTGTTGAATGCCACAAATTAAAATAGTAATTGTGTAGCAGTATTATTTAGCTATTGTATATACTGACAATGCTCTTTTATGCTAGATTATTAATAATCAGGAGATGGCTGACCCCAACTAAACCAGAGGTATGGGAATGGAGGGAGGTGACAGGAAGGTTATTTGGTTAAAAGAAAGAAATTAGTTTTTTTTATTTTTATTATTTCATTATTATTATGTGAGGGGGACGGGAATCAGGGGGACACAATAATAAAGGTGGTTAGAAATAATTGGGAAGATACCAAAGATCTAAAATGGAAAAAAAAAGAAAAGAGAGAGAAAGGGAAGGGAAAGGAAAGAGAAAAGAACATGAATTGATATAGTATAATGGAAATAGTAATAGAATGGGAAGGTGTTGTCCCTCTGCCTCCCGTCCACCCAGTAAGGGGAGATATGTCATGGGGGAGAAAGGTGAGGGTAGGGGAGGGGGATGGGAAAAAAGATAAAATCTTGAAATTCAACATATAAAATGTTATTTATTAAAATGTAAATTATACATTTTTTCAATAAAGAAATATTGAAGGAAAAAAATTATTGTGTAGTAGTATTATTTAGCTATTGTATATAATTATTTTATTTCTTTAAATATGAGGCTGTTATTTGGTCACTGTAATATACTGTGAGCACTGTATAATGGTATTTACTCTGCGGGGCACTGTCCAGTATGTTGCTTTTGAAGCATATAGTAGTAATGGACTGTGTTAGTGAAAGGCGACCTGCAAGTGCCCAACACCCTCATTATTATGTTAACACAACCAATGTGATATTGTGATATCTTTTTTTTCGCCTGTATTGTTTTACACTATTGCACACTATGAGTCTGGTCACTCCCTGGCATGTTAGATTTGACAAAAATATTGTTTCAGTGATGTTGCCATTCTTCAGTTATATTATGACACCAGAATTAGCATTCCTGGATTGCAGAGGGTGCCCTGAAAGTTATTTCATGGTGGACAATGCAGTGTAAGAAGTCCATAAAAATCAGCTGTTTTGGTGTCTCTGCCAAGTGTGTGTGTGCAGTGAATGAGAGACCAAGAGACCTGCTGTTTCATTTGTGCCTAGGCAGTCACCGAGGGTCAAGTCAGTGATCTACTAGAGAGAAGCCAGGGAGTGACTTAAGAGTGCAGTCTGTCCAGCTGTTGAGAGAGGTCCATAGTAGTTATGGAGAAAAAAGAAAGAAGGAATGAGGAGTTGTCACTCAAAGATAGAAAGTCAAAGAGGCTGTTAGTAGGGTAATAGAAGGCTACACACTGTCAAGGTCATAAAGGCCCCAACAAGATTAGCAATTGGATAGGTTGCCTAGTCTGGTCAAGACTATTACAGAATCAGCAAAAGAAAGGGTGTGTTCAGCAAGTGGAGGAAAAATGGGTCAAGTCAACAGGTAACCACAGCAGAGGATCACTAATACAGGATCTGCATATGTAGTTATTCTGCTGCAAGTAAGGCACAGTTTGAGAGGCACAAAGACAAGGAATGTAAAAGATACTGGAGAAGGACTATACAAGAGGTGGTAGCCCTGTGAAAGACAGAGTTAACTATAAACTTAAACTGTACATGAAGGTGCCACACAAATGTTACGCCGAGCGCTCCGGGTCCCCGCTCCTCCCCGGAGCGCTCGCAGCGTTCTCCTGTTCGCAGTGCCCCGGTCAGACCCGCTGACCGGGAGCGCTGCGATAATGTCCCTAGCAGGGATGCGATTCGCGATGCGGGACACTCGTTCCTGGTCTGTTCTGTCCCGCGCGCGCCGGTTCTCTGTGATTTAAAGGGCCGGTGCGCCGCTGATTGGCGCCTGGTTCTGATTAGTATGTTCACCTGTGCACTTCCCTATATAACCTCACTTCCCCTTCATTTCCTTGCCGGATCATGTTGCCATTGTGCCAGTGAAAGCGTTCCTTGTGTGTTCCAAGCCAGTGTTCCAGACCTCTTGCCGTTGCCCCTGACTACGATCCTTGCTGCCTGCCCTGACCTTCTGCCACGTCCGACCTTGCTCTTGCCTAATCCCTTGTACCGCGCCCATCTCAGCAGTCAGAGAGGTTGAGCCGTTGTCGGTGGATACGACCTGGTTGCTACAGCCGCTGCAAGACCATCCCGCTTTGCGGCGGGCTCTGGTGAATACCAGTAGCAACTTAGAACCGGTCCACCGGCATGCCGAATCCTGACAGTAGATCCGGCCATGGATCGCGCTGAGGTCCTGCTGCCAGTTGTCGCTGACCTTACCACGGTGGTCGCCCAGCAGTCGCAACAGATAGCGCAACAAGGCCATCAGCTGTCTAAACTGACTGTTATGCTACAGCAGCTTCTACCACAGCTTCAGCAACCATCTCCTCCGCCAGCTCCTGCACCTCCTCCGCAGCGAGTGGCCGCATCCAGCCTCCGTTTATCATTGCCGGACAAGGTCGATGGAGACTTTGCCGTGGTTTTCTCTCGCAATGTTTCCTGCATTTGGAGATGATGTCGGACCAATTTCCAACTGAACGGTCAAAGGTGGCATTCGTGGTTAGTCTCCTGTCTGGGAAGGCCCTGTCATGGGCCACACCGCTCTGGGACCGCAATGATCCTGTCACTGCCTCCGTACACTCTTTCTTCGCGGAGATTCGAAGCATCTTCGAGGAACCAGCCTGAGCTTCTTCCGCCGAGACTGCCCTGCTGAACCTGGTCCAGGGTAATTCTTCAGTAGGCGAGTACGCCATCCAATTTCGTACTCTCGCCTCCGAATTATCTTGAAATAACGAGGCCCTCTGCGCGACCTTCAAAAAAGGCCTATCCAGTAACATCAAAGATGTGCTGGCCGCACGAGAAATCCCTACCAACCTGCATGAACTTATTCATTTGGCCACTCGTATTGACATGCGTTTTTCCGAAAGACGCCATGAGCTCTGTCAGGATATGGACTTTGTTCGCACTAGGCGGTTTCTCTCCCCGGCTCCTCTCTTCTCTGGTCCGCTGCAATCTGTTCCTGTGCCTTCCGCCGTGGAGGCTATGCAAGTAGACCGGTCTCGCCTGACACCACAAGAGAGGATACGCCACCGCAATGAGAACCTATGCCTGTACTGTGCCAGTACCGAACACTTCTTGAAGGATTGTCCTATCCGTCCTCCACGTCAGGAAAGACACACTCCGATCCCGCACAAAGGTGAGACAGCTCTAGGTGTGAACTCTGCTTCTCCACGTATTCCTGTGCCTGTGCGGATTTCTTCTTCTAACTCCTCCTTCTCAGCTGTGGCCTTCTTGGATTCTGGATCTGCAGGAAATTTTATTTTGGCCTCTTTCGTTAACAGGTTCAACATCCCAGTGACCAGTCTCGCCAGACCTCTCTACATCGCCTCAGTTAATGGTGAAAGATTGGACTGTACTGTGCGTTACTGCACAGAACCCCTGTTAATGTGCATTGGACCTCATCACGAAAAAATTGAATTTCTGGTCCTCTCTAACTGCACTTCTGAAATTCTTCTCGGACTGCCTTGGCTTCAACGCCATTCCCCTACCCTGGAAATCAAGAACTGGGGTACTTCTTGCCACAAAAAATGCCTCACGTCTGCTCCCAGTCCTGCCAGTCAAACCCCTATGGCTCCTCCTATTCCAGGTCTCCCCAAGGCCTATCTGGACTATGCCGATGTTTTTTTGCAAAAAACAAGCAGAGACTTTGCCTCCTCACAGGCCTTATGACTGCCCTATTGATCTCCTTCCTGGTACTACTCCACCCCGGGGCAGAATCTATCCTCTGTCAGCTCCTGAAACACAAGCCATGTCGGATTACATCCAAGAAAATTTAAAAAGGGGATTCATCCGCAAGTCTTCCTCCCCTGCCGGAGCAGGGTTCTTCTTTGTCTCCAAAAAAGATGGTTCCTTACGGCCGCGCATTGATTACCGTGGTCTTAATAAGATCACTATAAAAAACCGCTATCCCCTGCCTCTTATCTCGGAACTCTTTCACCGCCTACCTGGAGCTAACATCTTCACCAAATTGGATTTAAGAGGTGCATATAATCTCATCCGCATCAGGGAAGGGGACGAGTGGAAGACCGCATTTAACACCAGAGACGGACACTTTGAATATCTGGTTATGCCCTTTGGGCTCTGCAACGCCCCTGCTGTCTTCCAGGACTTTGTAAATTAAAATTTTCGTGATTTATTATATACCTGTGTTGTGGTCTACTTGGACGACATTTTGATTTTCTCTTCTAACCTCGAAGAACACCGCTGTCATGTCCGCCTGGTTCTACAGAGACTCTGTGACAATTAATTATATGCCAAGATGGAAAAATGTCTCTTTGAATGCCAATCACTTCCCTTCCTGGGATATTTAGTCTCTGGCCAGGGACTTCAAATGGACCCAGACAAACTGTCAGCCGTGTTAGATTGGCCACGCCGTCCGGACTCCGAGCTATCCAACGTTTCATGGGGTTTGCCAATTACTACCGACAATTTATTCCACATTTTTCCACCATTGTGTCCCCAATTGTGGCCCTAACCAAAAAAAACGCCAACCCTAAGTCCTGGCCTCCTCAAGCGGACGAGGCATTCAACCGTCTCAAAACTGCCTTTTCTTCTGCTCCCGTACTCTCCAGACCTGATCCATCTAAACCCTTCTTACTGGAGGTAGACGCCTCCTCGGTGGGAGCCAGAGCTGTACCCCTACAAAAAAAACTCTTCTGGACATAACGTTACTTGTGGTTTCTTTTCTAGGACCTTCTCTCCGGCGGAGAAAAATTACTCCATTGGTGATCGAGAACTGCTGGCCATAAAACTAGCCCTCGAGGAATGGAGGCACCTGCTGGAGGGGTCCAAATACCCAATTATCATATACACAGATCACAAGAATCTCTCTTATTTTCAATCTGCCCAACGGCTGAACCCACGCCAGGCTAGGTGGTCGTTGTCTTTTGCCCGTTTTAACTTTGAGATTCATTTTCGCCCTGCTGACAAGAACATCAGGGCTGACGCCCTCTCTCGTTCCTCGGATGCCTCGGAAATAGAATCCCCCCTGCAACACATTGTTGCTCTTGAGCGTCTGATCTCCGCTTCCCCAGCTTCCATCAGACAAACTCCTCCTGGAAAGACCTTCGTTCCTCCACGCCAGCGCCTCAGGATCCTCAGGTGGGGACACTCCTCACACCTCGCCGGCCATGCTGGCGTTAAAAAGTCCATCCAGCTCATCTCTCGATTCTATTGGTGGCCTACTCTGGAAGCAGATGTTGCTGATTTTGTTCGGGCTTGTACAGTCTGTGCCCGGGACAAGACTCCTCGTCAGAAGCCTGCCGGTCTCCTTCATCCTCTGCCTGTTCCTGAGCTACCATGGTCTCAGATTGCCATGGACTTTATAACAGACCTGCCTTTATCCCATGGCAACACATTCATTTGGGTGGTCGTTGATCGTTTCTCCAAGATGGCATATTTTATTCCACTCCCAGGTCTTCCTTCTGTGCCACAGTTGGCGAAACAATTTTTTGTGCACATTTTTCGCCTTCACAGGCTTCCCACGCATATCGTCTCGGATAGAGGCGTTCAATTTGTATCGAAATTCTGGAGGGCCCTCTGTAATCAACTTAAAATCAAATTAAATTTCTCGTCTTCCTATCATCCCCAATCCAATGGGCAAGTGGAGAGTGTTAACCAGGTTCTTGGTGACTATTTGCATCATTTTGTTTCCTCCCGCCAGGATGACTGGGCCGGTCTTCTACCCTGGGCTGAATTCTCGTACAATTTCAAAGTCTCTGAATCCTCCGCTAAATCCCCGTTCTTTGTGGTGTACGGCCGTCACCCTCTTCCCCCCCTCCCCACTCCCACGCCTTCTGGTTTGCCCGCTGTTGATGAGGTTACCCGGGACTTCTCCACTATCTGGAAAGAGACTCAAAAATCCCTCATACAGGCCTCATCCCGGATGAAGAAGCATGCCGACAAAAAAAGAAGAACTCCTCCTGTCTTTGTTCCTGGAGACAAAGTGTGGCTCTCCGCCAAGTATATCCGCTTCCATGTCCCCAGTTATAAACTGGGACCACGTTATCTTGGACCCTTTAAAATCAAGTGCCAAATCAATCCTGTCTCCTACAAACTCCTTCTTCCCCCTTCTTTCCGTATTCCTAACGCCTTTCATGTCTCTCTCCTTAAACCGCTTATCCTTAACCGCTTCTCTCCCAAGGTTGTTGCTCCTACTCCTGTCTCCGGGTCCTCAGATATCTTCTCGGTTAAAGAAATTCTCGCGTCTAAGACGGTCAGAGGTAAAAAAAAAATTCTTGTAGATTGGGAGAATTGCGGCCCTGAGGAGAGGTCATGGGAACCCGAGGATAACATTCTCGAAAAGGACCTAATTCACAAATTTTCAGGTTCCAAAAAGAGGGGGAGACCATAGGGGGGGGGGTACTGTTACGCCGAGCGCTCCGGGTCCCCGCTCGCAGCGTTCTCCTGTTTGCAGCGCCCCGGTCAGACGTGCTGACCGGGAGCGCTGCGATAATGTCCCTAGCCGGGATGCGATTCGCGATGCGGGACGCGCCGCTCGCGGTTCGCATCCCGGCCCGCTAATCAGACTCGTTCCCCGTCTGTTCTGTCCCGGGGCGCGCCGGCTTTCTGCGATTTAAAGGGCCGGTGCGCAACTGATTGGCGCCTGGTTCTTATTAGTATGTTCACCTGTGCACTTCCCTATATAACCTCACTTCCCCTTCACTTCCTTGCCGGATCTTGTTGCCATTGTGCCAGTGAAAGCGTTCCTTGTGTGTTCCAAGCCAGTGTTCCAGACTTCTTGCCGTTGCCCCTGACTACGATCCTTGCTGCCTGCCTTGACCTTCTGCTACGTCCGACCTTGCTCTTGCCTAATCCCTTGTACCGCGCCTATCTCAGCAGTCAGAGAGGTTGAGCCGTTGCCGGTGGATACGACCTGGTTGCTACCGCCGCTGCAAGACCATCCCGCTTTGCGGCGGGCTCTGGTGAATACCAGTAGCAACTTAGAACCGGTCCACCGGCACGGTCCACGCCAATCCCTCTCTGACAGAGAGGATCCACCTCCAGCCTGCCGAATCCTGACAACAAAGTTTTAAATTGCATGTTTAACTGTGTTTTGAGGGTGCCCACCCATATCACTGTGGTCCTTCACCCTAATTACCTTTTTGCACTCTGCAGGTCGATCCAGAGCCTCCGCTACCTGGGAGCTAGGGTACATAACTGTGACAGTGCCTCCAGCCAATGGATCATCCAGGGTATGGATGTGCAGCCCCATTGAGAGTGATCAATACAACTGACACAGAGCTAACTTGAAACTAACTTTAAATTGCATAGGAAACAGCCATGCATAATCTAACCAGACATTAAGGTATGGGATATTACAAAAATCAGGCAAATATATATGTCTCACCCACCCACAATAACACCTGCGGCCCACCCTAATCTTTGCCCTAGCAGCCGTTGCGTACCTTCAGTTGGTGCACATTAAATTGATGGAACCCATGGCAAAATCATGCTCCACCGTATTACTTGGATTCAGGACGAAGACTCTCCACATACAGTCACTGGAAATCAAGATCTCTGGTTTGTGAATGTTCAGAATGTCTTGTTGTGGAGACAGGGGAAGAAGGCTTAGGCCTTTCTTCTCCACAATGTGGAAAAATCAAGTCCCACAAAGTTCTTTGCATTGCTTAAATTAGGTGTGGTTTTCCTTTTATGAGCTTTTTTCCTCAGTTCAAGTGATGCTCACTCAGTTCATGTGCTTGTCCAGTTCCCCATCTGGTATTAACAGAACAGTCTGTTATCCCAGGGGGTTACACATACATGCAGAGAAGGCTGGTCAATGTGATTTTGAAAACGATCAGTGGCTTAGGGTGCATTCACACCACGTTTTGTACATACGGGTGCCGGATCCGGTGGGGGAAGGGCAAACCGGGCGATCCCGTACCCCAGCCGGATCAGCCCGTGACTCCGGTCGGCTCAGGTTTGACCTGTATGCGGTTTTGGACCAGACCTAAACTGTGGTAAACTACGGTTTTAGGTCCGGTCAGGAAACCGCATACAGGTCAAAACTGAGCCGACCAGAATCACCGTTTGGCTCCGGTCCGGCCATTAAAGTAAATGGAGTCACGGGCTGATCCAGCTGGGGTACGGGAGCGCCCGGTTTGCCCCTCCCCCCGCCGGATCCGGCACCTGTATGTACAAAACGTGGTGTGAATGCACCCTAAGCTGTCACTGACATACTTTGAGGCACAGGGGAATTAGTAGACAACAATAGGACAGGCGGCATGCTTGTGGTAGGTAGTAGCCTCTTTTATAACAATAGTAGCACAGGAGGCTTAAGCATGAACAACCTGACCTAAAAGGACAGTAACTGCCTAGAGTTTAGTGTCTCATTGTGAGAAGGAAAGTAAAGTTGCACTAACAGGTGACTGTGACATTTCAGCAGGGTAGTATTACAGTGTGGCACTGTATAGCATTGTTTTGATCCTAGGTTTTTAGCCTGTGCTATATATGTATGTGACATCCTTTTCCTGTCCTGAAGCTGTGGCTTTAATGTGCATGATCACATATAATTATAGCCTTTGGGGTACTTTGATATGGAGTATGTGGCAAGAAAAATAACAAACCTGGTGATTTGAGAAACATATGGCACAATATTGTATTCTTATTTGTACAGTATATAGCAGTACACTGAACAGAGGTAAGCTTCAATAAAAGGCCTGGACGACATGCTAGTAAATAATGCATAATCATAAGTACAGCTTTGGCCAGTATCTGTTTTCTGGAGACCGCCTTCAGAGAACACCATCTTTATTACCTTTGAATGTTTAGTTTATTTGAACAAGTTAAAGATTCTTGTAATTGGTTCACAAATTCCAATGTTACAAAAAGCATCAAGAGAATTTGGTACAACAATACAGTGAATCTTGCAAATACCCAATTGTAAAATAAGATTGTGCAGTTCTCACATTTTCATTAGTTCTTCTAGTGGTGATGGATGTGGACTGAATTACAATGAAGTAAAGACTGATAGTTCCTTTTTTTAAACAATACATGCAGACTGGTAGGATGTAATTTTGATACAACACAACTCATTGGTAATTGCCTAGTTTATCCTTGCATTAAACCCTGGAGCACTGAAAAGAAAATCATCATCTTGTGACATTTACGGTTTCATTCAAGATATACAAATAAATACAGATTCAAATGAGAGGTGGCTCAGCAGAAATTGGGCTGTTGAATACACAGAGGAAGAGTATGTTTAATATACTCCAAACCAAATGTACTGCTCTTTTCAAACGGCAGTAAGAACATGACAATGAAGATTGTAGTTTCTAGTAGGGATCGACCGATATCGTTTTTTTAGGGCCGATAATTGATACCGATAATCGGTGGAGGTTAGGGCCGATATACCGGAATATCGGTATAAGTTATCGGCTATTTATCCCCCCTCGACACCGCTGCAGATCATTGATTTAAAGCGGGTGCTTTAAATCAATGCACTGCAGTGGATTTTGCGGTGCCATAGGCAAGGTAATTGCCGATACCGATAATGTCCAAAATCGTGATTATCGGCCGATAATATCGGCCATACCGATAATCGTTCGATCCCTAGTTTCTAGAACTTGAATCTTAATGAAACTAGAAATTAGGTTTCATATTCTTATCTTATTTCAGATAATTTGTTGAATTTGCAGAAATTTACTAAAGAAAATTTACTAAAAAAAAAAAAACATAATAAATTATTGTTACCCATCTACTGAAACGTAGAGGAAATGGGTGATCTACCGAAATACAATTAAATAAAAACAATGTATCAGACAGTGGTGCTCAACTGGCTCACTGGGCCCTCTAGTAAGGCATTAGTCTACTCTTTGAAAGCAGAAAAGTATTTCAGAGGGAACAGAGAAGCTGTTGCCTGCTGACTAGAGTGAGAAAACAGTCTCTGTACAGTACTCTTAGCAATTTGCTTCTGTAAGGCAAATTAGCATGACAGTATAGAAGATAAGTATTAATGCTGACACCTACTGGTACCAAAAAGGTAAACACCTAGCAGGAGCCACTCTGCAGATATCCTGTGGAAACCTTTTTTTTTTTTTTTTTTTAAATCAACTGGTGGCAGAAAGTTAAACAGATTTGTAAATTACTTGTATTAAAAATATTAATCCTTCCAGTACTTTTAAGGGGCTATATACTACAGAGGAAATGCTTTACTTTTTAGATTTCTCTGATATCATGACCACAGTGCTCTCTGCTGACCTCTGCTGTCCATTTTAGGAACTGTACAGAGCAGGAGAAAATCCACATAGTAAACATATGCTGCTCTGGACAGTTCCTAAAATGGACAGCAGAGGTCAGCAGAGAGCACTGTGGTCATGACATTAGAGAAATCTAAAAAGTAAATAATTTCCTCTGTAGTATATAGCCCCTAAAAAGTACTGGAAGGATTAAGATTTTTTAATAGAAGTAATTTACAAATCTGTTTAACTTTCTGGCACCAGTTGATTAAAGGAGCGCAAATGGAATATTTTACAATTGTTACATTAGAAAGTACTAGGCTATGTACAGCATAATGATTCTACTTTATCAGGTCTCCGTCTACCGGCGCATTTGAATGATCTGCTGCACTATCCCATTTGGTTAATTTATAAAAAAAAAAAAATATCAACAACTAACTTGATGTCCACGTGAGATATCAAGTCATCTATGAAGTAAGGCTGGGTTCACATCATGTTTTCAGCCATACAGGACCGCATATGGTTGGGGGGAGCTAAAACCGGGTTGACCACGGTTTTAGGTCCGGTGGAAAACCGCATAGGGGGCAAAAATGAGCCGACCGGAGTCAGCGTTTCTCTACGATCGGCTCATTGAAATGTATTACATATGGGCGGCATACGGCAGGGATATGGGAGCACCAGGTTTTAGCTCCCCCCAGCTGTATGTGGTCCCGTATGGCTGAAAACATGATGTGAACCCAGCCATAGGATGATCTGGTTTCCTCAAAGTTTAAAGGGGTTTTCCAGTCTTTTCTTTTTACTGGTTAAAAGTGCTCATACTGGGCTACAAAAATAAAATCCGTACACACCTGCTGCTCTGATGGTGCCTGTGTCACATCTTTATTTACGCCAGCTAGTGGCATCTCTTTGGTAACATGCCCACGCACGCACAGTCTTGACACAGTGGCATTAGTCCTGAACAACAACAACTTGGCAATAGGGAGCAATTTTAAAGGCAAGTTTAAATAAGAATTTTATTATTTTAACATTTTATGTTTGAGGGCTGATGGCATAATAAAACGTTGTTGGCTGGAGTTTTCAGAGAATCTGAACTATACTGTTATGGCACACAGATTGCAAGAGTACTGCTACTGTAAAATATGATCCGGAGTACAATAATTGCTATCATACACTGCCACTGTTCAGAGAAATCATTGCACATTTGCACTTACATTATTATTTTTTAGGAAATCCTGAAATATATAGTTAAAGGTGTACTCTGCCCCTAGACATCTCATTCCCTATCTAAAGGATAGGGGATAAGATGTCTGATCGCACGGGTCCCACAACTGGGGACCACAGTGCTCTCTCCTGCAGCACTCCCTGTCATCTGGTGCACGGGGTAGCTTTGCTCCGTGCCTGATGAATGGTGATGCAGGGGGTCAGAGGATCGTGATGTCACGGCGCGCTCCCTCATGGTGTCATGCCCCGCCCTATTAATAAGTCTATGGGAGGGGGCGTGGCAACCATCACACCCACTCCCATATACTTGCATTGAGGGGGCGGGACATTGATGTCACGATCATTCAGCCCCTGCATCGCCAGTCATCAAAGCTCGCTCCATGCACCAGATGACAGGGAGTGATGCAGGAAAGATCGTGGGGGTTGCTAGCGGCGGGACCCCCGCGATCAGACATCTTATCCCCTATCCTTTGGATAGGGGATAAGATGTCTAGGGGCGGAGTACCCCTTTAAGACAGTAGGCAAGTACACCTTTCTTTACCACCTTTGTACATTGAAATGTTTACCCTATGTGCCATTGCTATATAACGGCACTACAAATGGCATAAACTTGAATGTACGGTGCACAATGAGGAAGAGGTTAAATATTTATTTAGGTAAATTGTTTAAGTAGCTTATCCCCTTAAGGACCAAGCACATTTTAACCGTAAAGGGGTATTCCAGGAAAACAACCTTTTTTTTTTTTATATATCAACTGGCTTCAAAAAGTTAAACAGATTTGTTAATTACTTCTATTAAAAAATCTTAATCCTTCCAATAATTATCAGCTGCTGAAGACGAGTTGTTGTTTTCTGTCTGACAACAGTGCTCTCTGCTGACATCTCTGCTTGTCTCGGGAACTGCACAGAGTAGAAGAGGTTTGCTATGGGATTTGATTCTACTCTGGACAGTTCCCGAGACAGGTGTAATCAGAGAGCACTTAGACAGAAAATAACAACTCAACTTCAGCAGCTCATAAGTACTGAAAGGATTAAGATTTTTAATAGAAGTAATTTACAAATCTGTTTACCTTTCTGGAGCCAGTTGATACATAAAAACAAGTTTTTTCCTGGATAACCCCTTTAACCTTGATCCTTTTTTCTTTCTTTTTTTTCCTTACACGATAATATTTTAATTTCATAACTTTTTCTACCAAATTATATCAGTGCCCAAGACTTGGGACATTCGAGGACATCCAGACCCTCATAATAAGTAACTTAGTACAGAAAAAAAGTTTTCTCAAAAGGGCTCCTTGTTCCCTACTACCTTCCTGAATACCCAATAACACCTGAAGGGGGGAAAACTGACCTAACTATAACCTATGGGAAACATGTGTTGCTGCCATATATTTGTTTACATTGATCATCTGATGCATTTTATACCTAGACATGGTGTTTTTACATTGATTCGAAGAAAATAAAAGCATAGTCAAAATGAGTTAACCCCTTAAGGACTCAGCCCATTTTGGCCTTAAGGACTCAGACAATTTAATTTTTACGTTTTCATTTTTTCCTCCTCGCCTTCTAAAAATCATTACTCTTTTATATTTTCATCCACAGACTAGTATGAGGGCTTGTTTTTTGCGCGACCAGTTGTACTTTGTAATGACATCACTCATTATATCATAAAATGTATGGCGCAACCAAAAAACACTATTTTTGTGGGGAAATTAAAACGAAAAACGCAATTTTGCTAATTTTGGAAGGTTTTGTTTTCACGCCGTACAATTTCTGGTAAAAATGACATGTGTTCTTTATTCTGAGGGTCAATACGATTAAAATGATACCCATTATTATATACTTTTATATTATTGTTGCGCTTAAAAAAAATCACAAACTTTTTAACCAAATTAGTACGTTTATAATCCCTTTATTTTGATGACCTATAACTTTTTTATTTTTCCGTATAAGCGGCGGGATGGGGGCTCATTTTTTGCGCCATGATCTGTACTTTTTTTTGATACCACATTTGTATATAAAAAACTTTTAATACATTTTTTATAATTTTTTTTTTAATAAAATGTATTAAAAAAGTAGGAATTTTGGACTTTATTAATTTTTTTTCGTTCACGCCGTTCACCGTACCGTTTTTATTTACACAGTTTACATTTTTTTAATTGGGAAAAGGGGGGTGATTCAAACTTTTATTAAGGAATGGGTTAAATGATCTTTATTAACTTTTTGTTTCACTTTATTTTTGCAATGTTATAGCCCCCATAGGGGACTATAACATGCAGTACATTGATTCAATACACTGATCACTGCCATTGCATTCAATGGCAGGGATCAGTGTTATCGGCGGTTGATTGCTCAAGCCTGGATTTCAGGCTTGGAGCAATCAATCGCCATTCGGAGGCGCAGGAGGCAGGCAAGGCACCCTTCTTCTGCGTCCTAGCTGATCTGGACATTGCGATTTTACAGCGATGGTCCCGATCAGCCCGACTGAGCTGCCGGGAAGCTTTTACTTTAACTTTAGACGCGGCGATCAACTTTGATCGCCGCATTTAAAGAGTTAATACCAGACATCAGCCCGATCAGCTTATAGCAATCGGGACCCACCGGGTATGATGCGCACTCACCTTCTGAGCGCATGTTATACATTGGGAGCCGCATATGGACGTTTATAAACGTCCATATGCATTAAGGGGTTAATGCTGCCTTCCATCGTGTCTCCGTGATTAACCCAAGTGAATCTTCCCATATATTTTTAAACCTACCTTTTACGTTTTTAGTGACTTCAAGCCATCATTTTTATATAATCTAACCATACTTTTCTTATCTGAGCCTTCAAGTGTTCTTATCTCATCAAATATAGTATGGTAATTAATTGTGAAAAAAGCTAAATATTTTGTGGATCTATGTGCACTTTGTATCTGAAAAAATCTAAATCTAATTCTAATTCTCTTAATCCAAATTCATCCCGAAATTCTCTAAAAGATTTCAAACCCTTCTCCCCAATAATATTCCCCAATTCCCCTAACTTCCTAAAATGCAGTATCAGGAACAGTCAAAAATTCACTCAGCCTTGGATTATGCCAAATTGGAGTAAATTCCATTCCCCCTTTTATCTTACATGTTTTGTCCAGATATTTCCACCCCCTCATCATCATATTAGCATAGGAAAATGAGGATGAAAGGGCAACCGATTCTAATAGTGCTCCTAAATCGCGCTCTATATCTCTGTTTATTGCGTTAAGTTTTTCCCACCCATTCCCAATATCTCTGTTTTATTGCAGACAATATTCGGGCAATAAAATATAGCCGAAAGGATGGTAATGCACATCCCCCTTCCTCATTAGGGGCTACTAATTCCAAGTATTTTTATCTTGCTCTTTTCCTTCCCCACAAAAATGTATTCATTAATCTTTCAATCCTACTGACCCATTTATCCACTATACAAATAGGGGATGCATTTAAGAAAAAATGAACTTGGGGCAAAACCACGACCTCGGGGCAATTTTTTTTCCAGTTTATTCAGCAAATGTTTAAGTTCTTCTTAAAGTAGTCTGAAGGATTAACTGTTACTTTGATTCCCAAATATTCAAGCGAGCCCTTTTCTTCCACCACTTGCATTTCCAACTCTTAATTGGTCTAGCTTATGATCTACGGGAAGTGCATATGATTTCATGCAATTTATTTCCAAGCCCGACCTCCTACCAAACTCTTGAAAATGTTGTTTCAACCTTGGAACCGCTTTCACTGGATCCTGTACATATAAAAGCAGATAGTCAGCGTATAACGCAATCTTGTCCTTCACCCCCCTGCTCCCAAAACCCCTAAATTCCACCATATCCCTTAGTTTCATATGCCATAATTGCCTTCAACTCTGAAAGCGTCTCCGAGGACGAGGAAGACCCCAACTTCCTCATTTCCTCATCATCTAGTTCTGATGATGAGCCACCAAGGCGGCGGCGGTGCAAACATCCTCTGTCCTTGACCCTGTGCCCCATGCTAGTATGAGTCCCCCTGGCGCTCATACTAGTGAAGCCCCCCAGCCAAGTTCACTGGTACCTCGTACCGGAGAACTTGTCTGGACTCAGCCAGCGGACCACGAGCCCGTGATTCCTGAGTTTGTTGGCGACTCAGGAATCAAAATTAACATTGTCGGGTTCACTGAAATTGACTTTTTCGGTAATTTTTTCAGTGACGACTTTGTTAATTTGTATAATAAAATCAATCCTATCTTGATTATAGTAATAATAAAAATACCTGCAAAATATAACTTAAACAATCATGTGCATTTATTGAGTAAAAATATTAAAACACCTGGGCAGGGCCCTTGCCCAGGTATTAGAAAATGTGCTTATTAAAATTTAAAAAAAAATGATAGATTGCCAACCTTCTTATAAAAATAATTGTTTATAAAATATTTTGTATCAGATAGCAGCCAATGACCAAAGTCAATGTAATAGTTCTAATCTATTTTAGCAGCCACAGTAGTTGGAATTGTTCATCTCATGAGGCCAATGTACTGTATTGGTAACAAAGTGGATACAAAGTGTCCGTTAAATGTAGCAGTACAGTTAAACCTTCCACTTTACTTCAAATAGAGCCGTTTAGTGTAAAAAAGAACGATCACAGTATTAGGACATTCAGAGCGGTACCTTATTTGTAGTCTTCACCGTGTTGCACGGCAGCTGACCGTCTCCGGAGCGGCAGACTCCTGGAGACTGTGATGAGTCAGCGCCCGCACGGACTAGAACGAGGGCAACCACCAACCTGGCATAGGTGCAGGGGTTCCTCTGGGAAGGCGTATGTGGAGGTACGTTGGTCCCAAATGATGAGATGTTGTTCTCTGTGGTGTAGAGAGCCGGCATCCAATATGAAGCGGTGGGTGAATGGAGTTTTGCAGGGCAATATTCGCCCGACGGCCTTTATTTGAAGCTGGCTGAGTGCAGGGAATACTTAAGCAGCTGGATGTTCATAGCAGGAATCTGCCACCTGTCTGCAGGATCTCTCATCGACATCGACCGACCAATAGTTCCCTACATGCTCCTATCCCCCGGGGTGAGTCCCGTGCCTTTTCCCATGAGAACCTGTTGTTGGTCCGGTATAAGGACAAGAGGGATGTCCTTATGCTCATCACTATTCATGGGAATGGCAGCACCCCTGTCCCTGTGCGAGGTACCGCGGGACTGGTCCTCAAGCCCGATTGTATTCTGGACTACAATCGGTATATGGGGGGAGTTGATCTTTCTGATCAAGTCCCCAAGCCATATAATTCCATGTGGAAAACACGTGTATGGTATAAAAAGGTTGATTTAGTTGGTCGTTCAGACCATTAGGGGATAAGGTGCCTAGTTCTTATATCCACCTGCATTCCCTCTGCAAGAGGATCCTATCAAAATATCCTCCTCTTGCAGGTGGGTCAATCTTTTCAAGGCCAAAGAACTTAAGTTGTGATTCATTACCTCTATGGGCGTGGTTCATGTGGCGGGCAAGTGGGGTATCTCTCTCTCTCTCTACGGATGTCCCAATATCCTTTTCTTGATTTCTCTGAAGGTCTTGAATCACAACTTAAGTTCTTTGGCCTTAAAAAGATTGACCCACCGGCAAGAGGAGGAGATTTTGATGGGATCCTCTTGCAGAGGGAATGCAGGTGGATATATGAACTAGGCACCTTATCCCCTAATGGTCTGAACGACCAACTAAACATTGCCTGTTTCATTTAAGTGGTCCCCTCTCCCCCCGTTGACATATAGGCAGTTAGGTGAGACCCTAGTGGGTCTAGTAGATAGAGTCACCGATAGACTTGGGTCAGTACAAGTCAAGTAGGGCGTAAACTCCGCCTAGGGTTAGGGTAACAGATAGAGTAGGGTGTTATAGGCTCCTTAGGGCCACTATTTTGTCCCTTCCCACCCCCAGGCTAGATACCCCGAGGTGGCCACTGCACACTAGTAGTATTAATAATGCACTAAAGGCTAGTGTTACACACTGAACTGGTGTTATAGCTCTATTTTTGCTCATATGTGTGACCCCATAAAAGGCTCGTTCGGTTGTCCTACTTAGGGTGGACTTATTTATGGGCGCACCTGTAGCAATCATAGTCTGGGGAACCCTTTTAATTATTTAGGACCCTGGTTTGTTCATAATAAATAGTTCTAACCTTGTTCTACTTATATTAGACAGTTAACATCTATATCATTTACCATGAGGGTTTTTGTTATGAAAGATTTTTAATCTGAGCGTGGTGACACAATGAATGCGGGACCCAGTACCCATATAATATGAAAGGATACGTTATCCCTCGCTCGTTAGGTTTAGTCTTGAGGAACCCTTAATGAAACTAGATATAAGTCAATTAAGTAGGATTTGCCAGCTCTATAAAACACTATACTATAAGTTTGTTTATGTTTTGATACCTGGAATTAGATACAGTAATTTAGCTAGCCGCAATCACCATTGTAAACTTCCGGTCCTCTATCAGGCATAGTGCTTGGGAATTAGCTCCGCCCCCTGCACGCGTCAACAGAGGGCGCTGCTTGAGTGACGCAGTGCCGGGGCGACAGGATATGACGCCAGACGCCGGGAGTCTCGCATGTTGAGCACAGAGCAGCCGACATTAGTAGTACGGCTCCCCGCCACTGCGGGTATGTGCCCCATCCGAGACCCCGTATCGGTGATGCGGCGGACAACAGTGAGTAACCTCTCTAGCAGCATACCAGCTAGATTTCTTTGCAGGTATCCTGGACCTTGAACAGTAATAGGCATTTTATGTGTTTCCTCCCCAGGCGACAGGCATATAAACCGGGACTGTATGTACAGTACCCAGTACTATTAGTACTGTAGTCATCATACATTGAGAAAAAGCTTTTTGCTGTAAGGTATTTCTTTCTTTCCTACAGGTCTGGATTGCCATTACTGGTTGTTGCATCGTCCGCCACTTTGAGCACACCTTATATAGTGAGCGCAGATGAATGGGTGCCACTTCATAAGCACTGATAGTGAGCACTAAGTATCGGGTGCCACTGTATGTTATATGATTATTATTTGAGTTTTCCACACGCATAAGTTGTACTATTCCCCTGATGACGCTCAACATCAGAGCAGAAACGCGTAGGGTTGTTGCGATATTTGGTGTGGTCTGCAATAAATCCACTCACCAGGGGTATGAATCTTGGCAGTAGTTTAATATTATTTTGGTGTTGGTATCATTATACACAATATTATTTAAGGTGTGATTTTAGGTAACATATTAAAAGTTACGTTTTAAAACACCCCCCTACTATTATTTTTCTTAGTTGGATAGTTTCCACTAGAAGAATTTTCTTTGTATTCCTGTGAAACACCTAAAGGGTTAAAACACTGACTGAATGTCATTTTGAATACTTTGGGGGTGTAGTTTTTATAATGGGTAATTTATGGGGTATTTCTAATATGAAGACCCTTCAAATCCACTTCAAAACTGAACTGGTCCCTGAAAAATATCGAGTTTGAAAATGTTGTGAAAAATGGGAAAATTGCTGCTGAACTTTGAAGCCCTCTGGTGTCTTCCAAAAGTAAAAACTCATAAATTTTATGATGTAAGCATAAAGTAGACATATTGTATATGTGAACCAAAAAAAACATTTATTTTGAATATCCATTTTCCTTACAAGCAGAGAGCTTCAAAGTTAGAAAAATGCAAAATTTTCTTTTTTTTCATCAAATTTTGTGATTTTTCACCAAGAAAGGATGCAAGTTACCATAAAATTTTACCACTATGTTAAAGAAGAATATGTCACGAAAAAACAATCTCGGAATCAGAATGATAAGTAAAAGCATTCCAGATTTATTAAATGTTTAAAGTGACAGTGGTCAGAATTGAAAAAAACGGCCGAGTCCTTAAGGTGAAAAAGGGCTAAGTTCTTAAGGGGTTAAGGTGGGGTCCTTATTCTTTTTTAAGGATCAACACCATTTGAGCTTCCAACATAGAAGCTTGCAGCTTGCCCTCTCTGAGCGTTTCCCATAATAAAGGTGCAAACACCTCCCCAAATCTTATATATAGCTCAAATGGTAGACCGTCTGATGCTGAACCGTGGGGGAAGATGTTATACCTTCTACAATTTCTTCTAATGCTATGGGAAGGTCCATATAGTCTCTTTCAGAGTCTGTGAATTTAGGGAGTCTAATTTGGTCCAGATATTCCTCAATTTCTTTATCTGAAGCCGGCAACTCAGAGGTGTACAATTTGGAAAAAAAAGAATCAACAATTTGTACTACCTGTCGTTTATTTCCTGTCCCATTTGATTCATAATACTACTTATTACTGGTCTTTCTCCTTTGGCTTTTATTACTGTAGCAAGAAGCGCTGACGGCTTCCCGTTCTCAGCAAATGGTCTCTGACCTAGGAAAAACAACCGGTTATGTGCTTTTTCCACCTGATATTTAGCTAATTCCTCTTGTGCATTATTCAATTGGACAAAGTTCTCCTCATTCTTCAAATTTGTATATTCCACCATTTGGGATTCCACCTTTCCTACCAACAAATTTTCCCTTACCCTGAAACCCCTCTTTATATGTGTTATTTCCTTAAACAAAACCCCCGCATATAGGCTTTAAGAGTATCACACACAACTGTTGTACTCGACGATCCTACGTTTGTTCTCCAGAACTGGGAAATTTCTACCACCAGTCCCTCATCTCTATCTATTATGGTTCGCCAGTGACGATTTAGTCTAAAACTTCTGTTACAGGGGGGTTTACTACCGCCTAATTTCACTTCCAGTATTTGCACTACATGATCAGATATTGACCAAGGTTCATTTTTCACCTTTGTAACCAGCTTACTACCTGACACATTGCTCATACACATATCGATTCTTGAGGCAGACTTATTTGCCCTGTTAAAGCACGTAAATCCTTCCAATAAGCCATACCTCTCTCTCCAGACATCCAACCACTGCACCTCTGCAATAAATTTTGAGAGCTGTGCATTGCCTGTGGACCTATAAGGTACTCGGCCGTTCTATCCAGCTCTATATTCATTACTGAGTAAAAATCTCCCATAAGGAATAGCGGCAGCTCGTGTCTTGCGCCAATAAATCCAAAGAGTGCAACAAGGACATCTAGAGAGAAAGGAGGAGGGATGTAAACATATGCAATGATAACTTCAACCAGTTCCAATACTCCTTGTATAAAAATATATCTACCAAATTGATCTAAACACTTCCTGTTTAATACAAACCGAATTTGTCTGTGAATAAACAATGAAACCCCCCTTGAGTATGAGGAGTATGGTGCATGCAGTTGTAGGCTGGCCCATTTTTTCATCTGCAGTCCACTGGAGTCATTAGAAAAGTACGTCTCAGTCAGCCCCACTATGGCTGGTAAATGTCTAGATATCTTTTGAAATACTGCAAATCTCTTAACCCTATCTCCCAGACCCCTCACGTTCCAAGAAATAAATGTAATCATTTAAATACAAAAAAGAGAGAAAGAAGAAAGAAAAGAAAAAAAAACACCACCCCCACCCGAGCGCTAGACGTCCCCCCAAATCCCACCCTCTTCCCCAGCCTGTCTCAGGTATAACGCCCCATTCCTCCAATCCACCCCCCTCCCCCCCCCCAGGCCACATAGATAAGATAGCTGTACAGATCACCCATAAAGGAAAAATAACAATGTAAACAAAGTTAATCTATCCCCTGTTGATCTAGCCATTGTGCCGCCGATGCACTATCATAAAAAAAAACTCTATCTTATCCTTCAACACCACACTAAGTCTAGAAGGGAACAAAAGTGAAAACGTAATATTCGCATCATGTAGTTGTTCCTTAACCATTTTGAACCCCGCCTGCTTTATCTGAGTATCTCATGCAAAATCAGGGAACAATTACATTTTAGAGCCATTAAAACTAAGATCAGGCATAAATCTTGCTTATCTCAAAATGTTGTCCCTGTCCGCTGAAAGGAGAACTTTAATTAAAAATGTTCGAGGAGGGGCCCCCGGAGGGAGGGGCTTTCCTGGAACGCGGTGCACCCGCTCAATGGCAAAAAATGCTGATGGTCCCAGATGATTGAACTTATCCAACAGCCATTTATGAATAAATCCCAACAGATCTGGCCCCTCGGCACCTTCAGGGAGACCTAGAATCCGAATATTCACCCTTTTTGATCGATCCTCTGAGTCTGTCAGACTCCGCTTCAAGAAAGAGGCCTCCCGCTTTGCCTCTGCCACCTCCCGCTCAAGTTGGTCAGGTCCCGATCAACACCAGGGATGACCCTCTCTGCTTCCACTACTCTAGCACGCAAGATATTCATATACTCCCCAACCAGCATAATGTCCGTAGACAGACCTCAGACCTGCACCTTCAAGTCCTTCAATCCTGCACTGCAAAGCTGAGTCTCCTCCAGGACATGGGCCAAGATATCTCTATTTCTCTCCGAATCTACTGTCTCCTCCTCCCCAAAACACATTTTCTCTGCAGCACCTGAGAGTCTCCCAGAGTCCACAAAAGCGAGGTCTCTCTTCTCCTTATTGTTCTTAGACTTTACTCCACTACCCGGCGAACCAATGTATTTATACATTTTTCTAGACGATGATTTGTCCTTATGAGGCAGGTATGTTACAACTTTTTTTGGCCCCATTTTAACTGAAATTACACCTCCCCCAGATTAATTGAGACAGGTACAGAAGGTTGTTCTACAACCGGCAACATGGAGTAGTAGTACCGTACAGGGTCTGGAAACCGCCCAAGGCCTACTATATTTTAGTCCGAGCTCCAGTACAATAGATATTGGGTTCTGAAATGCAAAAAAGTTAAGTTCAGTTACCCAGTCTTACTGTGCTTCTGATGGTAGAAAAGATAGAGGGCAAACAGGAAACTCCTAGAAATCAAATCAGCCTGCTGTCATTTCCTGCCATCTCCTCCTGCGGCCGCACAACCGAATCGACGGCATCTCAGGGGACAGGTCCCAGCCTGCAGCTGGTAACACCCAGCGTTTGCCCGGGGAGGGAGAGGGGAAGGAGGAGGAGCCCCGGGGAGGCCGGAGCAGTGCGGCCTACGTCATGTCGCACGGAGCCGCACACCCTCCCTGAATGCAACTGTTCAGAACATTGAAGTGAATGCCAAGTTGTAATACCACACACAACCGGGGGACAGATGTGGAGCTGTTTCTAAAACAGTTTTTCTATTCCTGGATAACCCCTTCAAGTTAAACTACTGTATATGACAATACAGCCATCAGACCAAAAAATGTTTAACACTCTGCTCTATTAGGTCTGTAAATACAGACACAAAGTTTTTCCTATTTAACCCCTTCCTGCTATTGGACGTATGCATACGTCCCAGCACCCGACACGTTCGCGCGGTAGTGATCTCCGGCACTGCCACGGACAGTGCAGGACATCGGCGGCGGGACCCGCCGGAGTCCCGCCGCAGCCGCGATCGCACCGGTCCCGGCAGCATTAATCCCGTAGATGCCGTGATCAATCCTGATCATAGCATCTATGGTGTTGACAGGGGGAGCGCTCTCCCCCTGTTCACCAATGGTGGAGCCGCGATACGATCGCGGGTCGCTGTTGGTTGCTATGGCAGCAGGAGGTCAGATCATGACCTTCTGTCTGCCTGCTACGGAAGCCAGTGAGATTCAGCCACAGGCTGAATCGCACAGGCTGTACTGTGTGCAACTGATCGGGTCATACTGTGCTGCAGTACAAATGTATTGCAGCATAGTATTACCTGCAAAAAGTGTTTGCAAAAAAAGTATCACCTCCAAAAAATTTTGCTCAGAAAAGTAAAATGAACATAGAAAGCTATATAAAATGGGTATCGCCATAATCGTACAGACCCACAGAATAAATATAACATCACTTTTACCTCACAGTGTATTCCATAAAAATAAAAAATGTCACAAATTTTCCAGTTTTTCACAATATTTTTGAGTTTTTCACAAAAAATGCTGCATGTGTCAACAAAAATGCACTACTTATATAAAGTACAATATGTCACGAAAAAACTATCTCAGAATCGCTCTGCTCAGAAAAAGCATTCTAAAGTTATTACCATTTAAAGAGACACATGTCAAATAAAAAAATTAAAAAGAGCCTGGTCATTGAGGTAAAAAATGGGTCCGTCCTTAAGGGGTTAAGATGACCACATTATGTTGACTCATCATGCTTACAGTACATTTAATTCCACTAAAAACTGGCAACTGTGTCTAGATCTAAACTGGGCCACTTTGGGACTATAACTGCTGTTTTAAGACATTTTCTTGTAAGTTTGGCTTATGTTTGGGGTTCTTGTAGCAGGTCCTTCTAGACAAAATGTGAATTTCCATTAAATGTACATGTTAATTCGCTAAGAGAAGTTATTAGTATCATTAAGGATTTGCCAGATGTTGAGAAGGCTTGATCTTTTTACAGATTTACATAAGACTCCTTCACAAATTACATTGAGGAGATTAAAATGTGCATAAAAATGAACAGAAAAAAATTAACACAAAAAACACAAGGTATTTTTTACAGTAGAAAATAAGGCTATAGTTTTCATTTCTTTAATGACAAATTCAATAATGTTTGGTTCAATAACATTTAATTTTTTAATATACTTGCAAAAGTGCAAGAGGAAATGAAGCATCACATGGCATCCCACTGAGATAACAGCACTCTTTGCAGTGGCACTGCAGCTTGGCTAATAGAATGTAATCCCAAATTATATTTAGAGCTGTGTGGTGATGATCCGTCAAATTTTATTGATCGAATTGTGACTGGAGATAAACTTGGTGCATCATTATGACCCAGAAAGCAAGCAGAAACTGATGCAGTGGGTCAAAAAAGGAACAACCCCATAACCCTTTAGTTGGAAAGCTAATAGTCACATTTCCTTAGGACTTCGAACAAATTTTGCTAATTGAATATAAAGGAAAAGTTAAAACTATCAATAAGACGCCTGACTGGACTAGGCGACTCGCAGGCCCCCTGTGTGGCTGCTCGTAGAGGCGGATTGCTGCTGCAAGCAGGCCAGGGGCGGGGCGAGGCAGGGGAGTGGCAACAGCTGGAAATGGGTCAGGTCACCGGCGGATTCACAGCATAAAATATGCTGCAGATCCGTTACGTGTGACCCTACCTTTAAGGGATAGTCTGGTGAGATTTATTATTTTACATGTCCCCAGACTGCTAAAATAATAACAAAAATGTTAACTCACCCTCCTCTGCTCCTTTATTGCTCCGGTTTTAGAGAGCCTTGTCTCTGGCCAGCGATTGCTTTCCTCCAAGCTGCAGATCGTTGTGTCTACAGTCGGGGGACAGTGCCACTCACTGCTGTCCCATCTTTGCAAATGATTGGCTGAGCAGGGCTGTGACCTCACATCTACAGCTCTGGATGATTGTGGGACGCAGACCACCAGCGAAGACCAACCAGAGTTTGGGCGACTTGATACCGGAGCTACGAAGGAGCGGAGGAAGGTGAGTTAAAGTTTTTGTTATTTTATTAGGCAGCCTGGGGACAATTGTAGAACAATAAATTTCACCAGACAACCACATTAATCTAGAATTGGAAACAACATTAACCTATATAAATGGACAGGGGATGCAGAAACTTTGCATGTGTGACGTGAGACAATTTTCCTTCGATTGGCTTAATGTGCCTTCACCTCCCCCCCTCCCCCCAGTCCGTCTGTTTAAGGACCGCGCATGCGCTGCACTGCTGCTACACCCGAAAAGAACATTATTACCCAGCTAAAAAAAAAAAGAAAAACACATACTGATAACGGGGGCAGTATCCCAGGGCAAGAAAACAGAGCCTAAGGGTACATTCTAAAAGTACTGCAAATTTTCTACAGTACAAAAAATCAGCAAGATAAGCATACCAAACCTGCAGCAGAAAATATTGGTGCAGATTATGCAAATTAAAGAAAAAAAATCAATGTTTTAAAATTCAGCGGTTGTTTTTTTTTTTTTTGCAGTTTCTTCACAGCTAAATTTGCACCTGCAACATAAATGGACATCTGAAATATAGCTCAATTCATGCACAGATTTTATGTGTTTTTTTTTATGCAGTGCGTGGATGAGATTTTTTCAATGCTTTCAATTTTCCTCATGGAATCCGCTGCAAATATACCACAAGTGAACCTGGGAACACCCTGCACATACCGTCTAGCTCTATACGTAGTATTGCCTTATATTCTTCATATTAGCCAAGACTGCAAACGTAGATACAGAGAAATTATAGCATTAATATCTGTGATCTTTTTTCCCCTGTTTTGCTCTTAAACGCTAGCACCCCATGAAGAGAATTATGTACAGCTTTGGAATACCTATACAGATGCTATTACGCTAGGTTGAACATTTCCTATATGGGCTTATTATGTAGCACAGTACACAATGCCTTACATTCACTTGTGAGGTCCAGACTAAATTATTCCAATGTGAAATGTTGATGGAAATCTCTTAATTCTCTGAGGTATTATGTAATTCCTAACAATCATTTTGCATGGGGCTTTGAATTAAGCCGCTTTTACAATGCGTTAATAACAGTAATCATGGTTCCTGTCTTGTTTTTCTGGCTTGAATTTGTAAGATGTTATCACACTGTGTGTCATGTCACAAATACTGTCTGTTGTATATGAATTATCCAAAGCAGCTTAATCCTTTGTGAGCAAAATGCGAATGCAAGCTTGTCAATTGGCTACACTCAACTGAAATGATTTACAATTGTAGATACCACGCTTTCTCCTTTCCCATCAAAGTAAACTTTAATTAAAATTCCTTTGACAAAAAAACAAAGATATATGTTTGTATTCGACTGGCTTATAGACAATGCTTATCTTGTGTTTTAGTAATGACTACATATTATGGCTTATAGCCAAATAATAAGCTTTTTTCAGACTATTTAATGATAAAACAAGATAGGACACGCTATAGGAATCATGTACATATATAAGAACTGATAAAAAAAATGGGTTTGTCAGTTAATGTCTTTGTAACAATTTACCACCACCACCCCCAATAAAAAATAAAAAAGAACATATGAATGTAAAAATAATGTATTTGTATATATGTTCTGAGAGTGTCCAGAGGTAGAAACATTTTGGAGAGAGGCGGCAACTCTAATCTCTCAGAAAGTGAAGTATGAAATACAGTTGCATCCCCAGTATTTATCCTTGGGAATATGGTAAAAATATATTTGGGCAAAAAGCAGATTATCGAGAAACTGCTCTTTTGTGGCAGACTCACATTCTTATAATCTGATTTGTTATAACTCCCCCCCATCTCACATTGGTTAGCTTTGGTTGGAAAGATAAAGATGTATGAGTTACTACTCTGTAAAGAAAGAGGAAGATACAAGCAGGGGTGGGGTATCTGGGAGAGATGGCAACAAACACAGGAGGTAGAATAGGAACTAAACTATATTAAACCAAATACAAATTTTCTCTTATTTCTCTCTCTTTTTTATTTGTTTTTTTGTCTGCTGATAGGAATTGGGTGGGACTGTGTCAGAGGGATATATGTTGTGTTTTCCCTTTATCTATGAATAAGGATATGTGTATTGTCTGTGAACTTTTGTAAAAAGAAATTAAGAAAATTTAAAAAAGTCACATTTTGGTGTCCACAGCCTGCAAGTATTTCAAACCAAATCCCATGTTTACTTGTTGTATACCCAATAAATATCTAAAAATCTTTTTTTGTATTAGATACTTTTTCTTTGTGGGATGACTTGAAATTTTCATTGGTACCATAATGTGGTGTAATCATTCCAGTTTTCTTCACCAACTCAGAATAAACATTTTTAAGACCTGAGACTGCAGAATTTCCTGTATCTGCACACGCACTAGACAAGTTCAACTATTATTCAGCACCTGCTCAAACAAGGCTGGCAGGGCAGGCAAAAGCCAATAAGGATCACCTCTGTGATTTGGAGTTAAAGGGGTATTCCAGGAAAAACTTTTTATTATATATCATCTGGCTCCAGAAAGTTTAACAGATTTGTAAATTACTTCTATTAAAAAATCTTAATCCTTTCAGTACTTATGAGCTTCTGAAGTTAAGGTTGTTCTTTTCTGTCTAAGTAATCTCTGATGACACGTGTCTCGGGAAACGCCCAGTTTAGAAGCAAATTCCCATAGCAAACCTCTTCTAAACTGGGCGGTTCCCGAGACAAGTGTCATCAAAGATTACTTAGACAGAAAAGAACAACCTAAACTTCAGAAGCTCATAAGTACTGAAAGGATTAAGATTTTTTAATAGAAGTAATTTACAAATCTGTTTAACTTCCTGGAGCCAGTTGATATATAAAAAAAAAAGTTTTTTCCTGGATAACCCCTTTAAGGCAGCATGAAAGTGAACACAGGTTCCCTTTAACAATCGACAATGGACACAAATGTACATCCTAATGCATTGGTAACCCTGCATGCACAAATGTCCAAACTATTTAAATATAATGTTACTGATCAATACGGTAAACAGCGTAAACGTAAATAATAAAAAAAACAAGGGTCAAAAATTGCTGCTTTTTGGTCACATCACATTCCAGAAAAATGAAATGGGCACTGTCAGATACAAAAACATTTTATATGTTGTTCATCTTGGCAAAACATTAAAAGGAAAACTGTCAGCAAGTACACCCAAACTAAAACCAATACACTGGGTTATAGTGTGGGTGAACAGGAGTCCATACAGGGGTAACTTACATTTTTTTTGTTGGGTTCCCACCCTGTAAAGTCCCGTAATTTACCCCCTTAGTTGCGCTCTGCAGGCGTGTCCCATAATTTGGGTCCCGGAGGAAGGTGCCTAAGCCTGCCCCCCTTATTCGCATATGCATTTTCTTAAACTCCACGTCCTAGTGACATGTAGTCACAAGCCCCCTGAGCGATGCGCTCTGCATGCAGAGCGCATGCGCTGATGATTTTACGCAGCTCTCAAGTCCTGATCATGAGAGCTGTGCGTCCCCGGAGAGCGCTCTGCGCAGTGTAACTGCGCATGTGCCAGGCCCTCGCTACCCCCGACTTCTGTAGTGAGGGCCCGGCGCATGTGCAGTTACACTGCGCGGAGTGCTCTCCGGGGATGCACAGCTCTCACGTGACCAGAATCTTCAGCACATGCGCATGTTCACATTACGGAGTTAACAAGGAATCATTCAAGCAAATCTGCTATCTTCTGCTTGGTGTGGAATTTGAAGTGGAAATCTGAAGGAGGTCAATGGTACCAGTACTATAACCACCACTGGGCTAGGTCAAAAATGTCCATCAATTCCACAACAATTTATCTCCAAACTTATTTTGTCAGGAAAAATAAAGTCCCATTGACTTCAATGGGCTTTTAACCACGGATTCTGCAAGAAGAATGAACATGTTCAATCCTCTGACAGAATACAATTAAGCCTCATAGTTACATTTGCAGAAATTCCCCAGTGTGAACAGAGAAGCAGAAAGACCATTAAAGTCAATAGAACTTTTATTTAATGCAGAATTGCAGTGGAATACTAGTGCAGAATTGCACAAATTCTTCATCAATTCCTCAGTGTGAACACACCGTTAGTAAACATGGTAAATACGGTACATTAGCATACGTCTTCATGAGCGAGCAGGTATGGATTTAGAATCTGTAGGTGTCCCAATACTTTTGAGAGGTCAAAACTGCTGCCAGACACCCTTGAAAAATGAATAACACACTATGTAGTAATTTCCCTCTAACAATGGCTGCAGAAAGCCAACATATTGTCCTTAAAATTTCTGTGTCAATGATGGGGATGTGTATATAATGTAGCTGTGCCTGCTATTATTATGGTTATAAGCTATTTTGAGTAATAATAAATTCACTTAGTAAGGACACAGTATAACTTATACCTTTAATATTTTAAAACAGTTATAAAGTAGTACTTTTTTTCCTATAAGATATCTATGATCATGACAAACCAAAACGTAAAACTGATCTCCTTATTCACATCAGCTTCCTCAAATACACCTCTAAAAAATCAGGGCTATAGTACAGCATGTCATGTAACTTTTTGGTGCAAATTTAAAGGGGAACTCCACGCCTCTAGACATCTTATCCCCTATCCAAAGGATCCCCTGGATCTACCATGCAGCACCCACCTGTAGCGGCTTCCGGAAGCGTTGGAGGTCCTCAGGCTGAGTCCATTTCGACCACCGGGACGGAAGATCGTGATGTCACGACTCTGCCCCCGTGTGACGTCACACCCCGCCCCTCAATGCAAGTCTATGGGAGGGGGCGTGACAGCTGTTTTTTTTTTTACTAACTTTTCAAGTTCGTGCCCTTGATGGCAAGTTATGTATTAAGTACTTTACTTGCCTTACATGTGTGGGGTGGATAAACCCTTTTTGGGATTTCTCGTTCCCCCAGATTCAGCATTCCTCTGTTTTGTGTATGACTGTTGTCTCGAGCATTTCCCAGAATCATGTTCGGCTCGAGACAACAACTGATCACAGGGGCCTTGCCTGCTGCTGCGCCAACAATCAATACATCCCCCATTGTCTGCAGACTGCTGAGATCATGTGGCAGCAGAAGGCGCATTAAACGTCGGTGTGACAGCATGTAAAGTTGGACCACACACGTCATCAGGGAGCTAGCTTGTCAGGGAAGACAAGAAGACCAAGCCCCCTCTGATCAGCTGTTGTTGCAAGTTGAACAGAATTCTGGGAAAGGCTTGAGACAACAGTCATACACAAACCAGAGAAATGCAGAATTCGAGGGGACCTGTAAAATCACAAAAAAAGGGGTGGGGTTCACCCCATATATGTAAGGCAAGTAAAACACTTAAGATATAACTTACAGACACTTAAAACCTGGATAATCCCTTCAAAGTAACATCCATAGTGAATGGCCAGTGGCTGAAAAACAAAGCAAAATTTGCTGAGGTAGCCATAGCAACTGATCACTGCACAGCTTTCATTTTCAATAGCCAAATTAGAAGTGTGCTTACATAGTGAGACCTAAGATGGCGACATTGAAGCAAGAAAATGCTCTATGCATGTTGAAATTGCATATTTTACAGTCCCCTTTGGAGTATCCTAATATAAAAAGGTCTATTCCTCTGTCTGATTCATTTTATTTTCACAGTATTCATGTTCTGGTTTACTTTGGTGCCAAATATATCTATAACACAAATGATGGGATTACAAATCTGAAAAAATCTTGCGCTGTTTACATTTATTTCCTGGCATACTGGTTACTCAAGATGACTGAGAAATGGATGAGATTGTACATGGCCCCAGTGGAAAAACAGTGAAAAATTAGCTGTTCAACATAACAAATTGCCTTGTGCTGTGCTATAGGCTGTAATGACATTTCAAGGTGCATGATGGAACATAGATAAAGATAAAAACATTAGCATGCAACTGAAAAAATGTGTCTTTTTTTCCTCCCTGAGATAATATTAGGTAACTTTATATTGTAAGTGCATGCAACTCACCACATGAAGGTTCAGTAAAAAACTAAAAACTAAAAAGACTAATCATTTTTACTCTACCGGTACATTCACACATACTATACATAACACGCTGTGGATTTTCTGCAGCAGAATTCCCACAGCAGATTATGTACATGTGAATTTACCTAAGGGTGCTTACAACTTGGGATGAATAAGGTGCAGAACATTTGCGTGCAACATCTTTCATGGGCTCTGGAGAAAATACACATGGAATACACACAGAAACTGGCCTGCAGTGCAAATGTTAAAGGGGTATTCCGATGCTCCAGCGTTCTGAACATTTTGTTGAGAATGCTCAGAGCCGGAGTCCGTGAAATCACGGCCAAGCTTCTTGTGACATCATGCCACTCCCCCTCCATTCATGTTGTGGCTGTGATTGCACGACCACTGCCGCAGGAACCCAGCATTTGTTTAGACGGCCGGGTGGTGTGCGAGATCGCGGGGGGGGGGGGGGGGGGGGGGGGGATGGGGGCGGTACCAGCAACGGGACCCCTGCGATCAGACAGATAAGGGATAAGATGTCTAGAAGCAGAGTACCCCTTTAAAGCCACTGCACACCAATTTTTTATTGTTGACATGGTGCACAAGTAGAACTAAATAATCTAAAGTATCACAGTGTGTGCGCAGCCTAGGAACGCCATTTGTTTGGAAGACAAACGTATGTTCCTATCTGCAGTGCCAATTTAACCCGTTCTCCACTATTTGTGTATATTATTTACTGGTTTTGGACTGGTTCAATACTTTACTATGTAGAATGAATAGAAACACACAGTGAAACATATACACATTCTATATACAAACCTACCACATTATATATTTATCATCTTTACCTGGCTATAAAACTGTAGTCATTCTAAACACTGACAGACCTTCCGAAGGTTAGGATTTTTTTTCCTTTCTTTAAACTGGACCACTGAAGTATCCTGGATTTTTTTTTTTTTTAGAAGATTAAATTGGATTTTCTATCAAAAGTGCGTGCCAAGTTTGGCATAACTCAAGCATTTGTTGACAGTCTCACTTCTGATCAGAGCTAGGTTGTCTCATGCCAAGACGCTGCACTGTTCCAGCTGCTCATCTTATGTGAGAAATCAGTCCATCTGCTTGGACTCTGCTGTTTATTTATGTAATCAGTGTACATTTCATACATTGGATCAATATTCAGACACACACTGACTCCAAAGTAATTCTACAAGCCTAGAAATATGGATTTAAGCAGTAACGTATCAACACTAAAGTTATAATACAAGATGACAAGATGAATACAAGTAAACATGGCAAAACTTTATTTCACTGATATGACATGTCATTATTTTAGTATGTTTAGTGTACCTCATACAAAAATGTATTTGTGCTTCTCTATGACTAATAATACAGTCAAGTTATCAACAGAAATCCTTAGCTTTTATTGCATCATCTAAAGCAGAAGCAAGTAATGTAGCAATTAGTTGGTGGCCCTTATATTGTTATAGTGCCAGGAACATGTTGATCTGAGTCACTTTTATATTGTTGTGGACAGATCTTTAAATAAAAATGTGGAAATTGTATTCATAACTGCTGTCTTAAAGAGATTTTCTGGACAGGGAAGGTTTTTGACTCAGGCTGCAGTGAACTGCAAAAAAACAGTAGTGGTGAATCTTAGATGTAACAGGGGCTCAGACACAGCCCTTAAATTCCCCCAAAGTCTGCACATTACATTTACTGCAGGGCAAATTTTGGACCTGGTCCCCCCATCTTTGTCCCATCCCTTACTCACAGGTGACTGACAGTGATGTATTTTTGGAGTTGCTCTCTTTCCTTTTTCTTCTCCAAACTGCCTTGACAACTTCCAGTCATGATCCTTTTTGCAGAATGTGCTAGAAAAACTAAACATACAATCTCTCCATCTACAGCACTCTAAGAAGTAAAAATGCACCCCTTGGTGTCCGGCACAGTATAAGTTGGTATGTAAACAGGTCTAATTAGGTGAATAGGTTCCTCATTAACCCCTTAAAGACCACAGACGTAAATGTACGTCCTGTTTTGGCAGTACTTTCTGCACCAGGACGTACATTTACGTCCTGTGTATGACCGCGAGCATCGGAGCGATGCTCGCGTCATACACGGCAGATTCCGGCTGCTATCAACAGCCGGTAATGGCCGACATGTAAACGTGGATGTCCACCATTAACCCCTCAGATAGATGATCGGATCGCCCACAGCGCTGCAGCGGCGATCCGATCATCGGTAATGGCGTCCGGAGGTCCCCTCACCTGGCTCCGGCTGTCTCCCGGCGTATCCTGCTCTGGTCTGAGATCGAGCAGACCAGAGCAGAAGATCACCGATAATACTGATCAGTGCTATGTCCTATACATAGCACTGAACAGTTTTAGCATTCAAATTATTGCTATAGATAGTCCCCTATGGGGACATAAAAAGTGTAAAAATAAAAAAAAGTTGAAAAATGTAAAAAGTAAAAGTAAAAAAAATAAAGTAAAAAATCCCCTCCCCCAATAAAAATAGGGTAAATTTGCTTTTTTTTATAAACATATTTGGTATCGCCGCGTGCATAAATGTCCGATCAAAATATAATGTTAATGATCCCGTACGGTGAACGGCGTAAACGCATAAAATTATAAAATGCAAAAAATGCTGCTTTTTTGTCACATTTTATTAAAAAAAAATAATAAAAAATGATATAAAAGTTTTATATATGCAAATGTTGTATCGATAAAAAGTATCAAAAATTGAGTATGGAGCAAAAACTGAGTCCTCATACTGCCCTATAAATGGAAAAATGAAAAAGTTATAGGAGGTCAAAATAGGGCGATTTTAGATTACTGATTTTGGACAAAAAGATTTAGATTTTTTTTAAGCAGTACAAAAATATAAAAGTATCTAGCCATGGGTATCATTTTAATCATATTGACCCACAGAATAAAGAACACATGTTATTTTTACTATCAATTGTACAATGTGAAAACAAAACCCTCCAAAATGTGCAAAATTGTGGTTTTCATTTAAATTTCACCATACATTTTATGTTAAAATCAGAGGTTTCATTACAAAGTACAATTGATCGCACAAGAAAACAAGCCCTTATATGGGTCTGTAGATGGAAATATGAAAGAGTTACGGATTTTAGAAGGCGAGGAGGAATAGGAAAACCTTTTTTTTTTTTAAATCAACTGGCTCCAGTAAGTTAAACAGATGTGTAAATTACTTCTATTTAGAAATCAATCCTACCAGTTTTTATCAGCTGCTGTATGCTACAGAGGAAGTTGTGAATTTCCTTTCTGTCTGACCACGGTGCTCTCTGCGGACACCTCTGTCCATGTAGGGGACTGTCCAGAGCAGGAGAGGTTTGCTATGGGGATTTGTTCCTGCTCTGGACAGTTCCTGACATGGACAGAGGTATCAGCATTGAGCACTGTGGTCAGATAGAAAAGAAATTAAAAAAGAAAATAATTTCCTCTGAAACATACAGCAGCTGATAAGTACTGGGAGGATTAATATTTTTAAATAGAAGTAATCTGTTTAAATTTCTAGCACCAGTTGATTTAAAAAAAAATGTTTTCCACCTTTAACCCCTTAAGGACTCAGCCCATTTTGGCCTTAAGGACTCAGACAATTTAATTTTTACGTTTTCATTTTTTCCTCCTCGCCTTCTAAAAATCATAACTCTTTTATATTTTCATCCACAGACTAGTATGAGGGCTTGTTTTTTGCGCGACCAGTTGTCCTTTGTAATGACATCACTCATTATATCATAAAATGTATGGCGCAACCAAAAAACACTATTTTTGTGGGGAAATTAAAACGAAAAACGCAATTTTGCTAATTTTGGAAGGTTTTGTTTTCACGCCGTACAATTTATGGTAAAAATGACGTGTGTTCTTTATTCTGAGGGTCAATACGATTAAAATGATACCCATTATTATGCACTTTTATATTATTGTTGCGCTTAAAAAAAATCACAAACTTTTTAACCAAATTAGTACGTTTATAATCCCTTTATTTTGATGACCTCTAACTTTTTTATTTTTCCGTATAAGTGGCGGTATGGGGGCTCATTTTTTGCGCCATGATCTGTACTTTTTTTTGATACCACATTTGCATATAAAAAACTTTTAATACATTTTTTATAATTTTTTTTAAATAAAATGTATTAAAAAAGTAGGAATTTTGGACTTTTTAAAAAAAATTTTCGTTCACGCCGTTCACCGTACGGGATCATTAACATTTTATTTTAATAGTTCTGACATTTACGCACGCGGCGATACCAAATATGTCTATAAAAAATGTTTTTTACGCTTTTTGGGGGTAAAATAGGAAAAAACGGACGTTTTACTTTTTTATTGGGGGAGGGGATTTTTCACTATTTTTTTACTTTTACTTTTACATTTTTTTTTACACTTGAATAGTCCCCATAGGGGACTATTCATAGCAATACCATGATTGCTAATACTGATCTGTTCTATGTATAGGACATAGAACAGATCAGTATTATCGGTCATCTCCTGCTCTGGTCTGCTCGATCACAGACCAGAGCAGGAGACGCCGGGAGCCGCACGGAGGAAGGAGAGGGGACCTCCGTGCGGCGTTATGAATGATTGGATCCCCGCAGCAGCGCTGTGGCCGATCCGATCGTTCATTTAAATCGCGAACTGCCGCAGATGCCGGGATCTGTATTGATCCCGGCACCTGAGGGGTTAATGGCGGACGCCCGCGAGATCGCGGGCGTCGGCCATTGCCGGCGGGTCCCTGGCTGCGATCAGCAGCCGGGATCAGCCGCGCATGACACAGGCATCGCTCCGATGCCCGCGGTTATGCTTAGGACGTAAATGTACGTCCTGGTGCATTAAGTACCACCTCACCAGGACGTACATTTACGTCCTGCGTCGTTAAGGGGTTAAGTATGTCTCGCACAGCAGTTAGGTAGATCCTCAATAAGGTAGGTAGTCCCCCTATTAAGGCAAGTATGTCTTCCCCCGTATGCAGGTATGTCTCCTCCATTAGGCAGGTATGTCTCCCTGTTAAGCAGGTATGTCTCCCCAGTAGGCAGGTAGTCCCCTAAGGCAGAAGGCCCCCAATAGGCAGGCAGTCCCCCTTAGTTTCTCTCCCATGCAGAGAAGCAGCAAACTACTCCGTCCCCCACTTTAATGCCGGTGGCAATGACACACAATGTTACCACCTGCACCAGGGAAAACTCTGCTTCCTGTATAGGCCAGCGTATTAAACTGTCTAAGGGTCTAAGTGTCCTGCATTCCCCAGTTAGCAAAGGGATTATAAAGTGTGCAGTTTGGATGACCTCCCACATCATAATCTGCTGGGTGGATTGGAGGAGATGTCATTTGGGCTCTGACTGGACTCACCCTGTACACTGTGGCACAAGTTGGGCCGTATTACATGGCCCAAGCCGCTGAGTAGGTGAGCGCAGATCTTGTAGATTGGTCCTCATTTACAGAGCCTATTTAACTGTAACTGTAACAAATAGAGATGTGCGTACAAAATACAGATCATATTTTTTGTCAACACAACACAGACATATGAGAATGCACATGGGGTGAAGCAGAATTCATGTTCAGAATGTGGGAAATGTTTGAGCAAATATCAGTCTGACTACACATTAGAGAATCACATAGGAGAGAAGTTTGTTGATGTAAAAAATGTCTTACAAGTGGGAGGGGGGCTGAGATTGCAATTGTCTTGTCTGGTGCCCTTATTGTACTATGGGTTCTCCTTGGACTGTGACAATTGAATTTCCCATTACTGTATGCGTTAGATGCAGTCCTGGGGGACCTTGGAGTCCCATGCCTAACTTTTCCAGGCAGTAGAGTCACATTGGAGGCGGGAGCTACTTTATCCGGACTGGGTAAATTGACTGCCAGGCCATAAGATGTGCTTTTGAATGGGATAGTTGTGATTTCTCTAACTTCTGCTTACAATAAAATCAAAGTCATGCAAGAAAAGTGTTTGGAATGTGGAAAAAAACCAATAAAAGCAAAAAGAAACTTTTAAACTTTGGATCTGACAAATGCCCCGATTTATTTAGAACATCACATCACTGTGCTTCTTGCTTCCTTAAAGTGGTACTCCACCCCCTGATATCTTATCCTCTATCCAAAGGATAGGGAATAAGATGTCTGATCGCTGGGGTTCCGCCGCTGGGAATCCCCGCGATCTCTGCTGCGGCACCGCAGCCAACCGATGCACGGAGTGAACTTTGCTCTGTGCCTGATGACTAGTGATGTGGCGCTGATGTCATGGCCACGCCCCCTATCACTGCAAGTATATGGTAGGGGGTTGATGGCTGCCACACCCCCTCCCATAGACTTACAATGAGGGGGCATCGCCAGGGCTGCCATCACAAATTTTAGGGCCCCTTGCGCAGCTTCTAGTCTTAAACCCCATAGTATATAATGTCCCTTATATTGCCTCATTGTATATTATGCCCCTCATTTTGCCCCTATTGTATTCCCCCCCTCATATTGCCCCCAATTGTATATTATCCCTCTCATTTTGTCCTCATTGTATATTATTCTGCTCATATTGCTCCCCTTTCTATATTACCCCCTCATATTGCTCCCCTTTCTATATTATCCCCCTTAAATTGCTCCCATTTCTATATTACCCCCTCATATTGCTCCCCTTTCTATATTATCCCCCTCATATTGTTCACCTTTCTATATTATCCCCCTCATATTGCCCCAATCGTATATTATCCCCTCATAGTGTCCACTTTTGCATAATATCCCCCTCACATTGCCCCGATTGTCTATTATCCCCTCATAGTGCCCATTTTTGTATAATATCCCCCTCACATTGCCCCCCCATCGTATATTATGCCCCTCATAGCATGGGGAAAAAAATCACTCACCTTTCCATCATTACCCTGTAGCTGCTGTCTCTGCTTCCTGTGTGGACAGCCTCTTGCTAAGCCAGTGCCACACAGGAAGCCCGTGCTGGAGTGACAGGATGTAGCTGCTAGCTCCTTCCAGTCACTCCAGCCTCCGGCACATATTGAATGCTGTGTGCGTCTTAAAGGTTCACACAGTGCTGCCAGGCCGGAGCAGTGATGAAAGAAGTGCTGTGTGAACTGCGCTTTTTCTTTTTTTTAAAGCAGCGAGTGGGCAGGTAATAGGGCGGGGAGGGGGGGTGGTGTTGAATATGGACCAGCCTGGCAGGGGGAGAGGTTTCTTTCAGGGGACGGAGCTGCACCCCGATATACTGATATAGAGGGATGCAGCCTAAGCCTTGCAATTGGGGTGGAAACACACAGCAGAGGGCCCCTGTGCAAAGAATGTGCCTGCACCCCGCCCAAAAAAAAAAAAAGTACTATGCGATAAAATTGCACTGCAACTCACATTAATCTGCATTAGGTAGGCAACAGTTCCCCCACATTAGGTAGCATAGTTTTCCCACATTAGGTAGCGTAGCATGGTTTTCCCACATTAGGTAACATAACATAGTTTCCCCACATTAGGTAGCGTAGCATAGTTTCCCCACATTAGGTAGCTTAGCATAATTTCCCCACATTAGGTAGCGTAGCATATATTCCCCACATTAAGTAGTGTAGCATAGCCCACCCCAACAAACAAACACACACTCACACTTACATGGCCTGCACTACTTACATCTGCCTGCGAGGACTTCAATACTCACTGACAAGCAAAAAAAAAAAAAAAGGACAGGGCCGGTCGGGCCCCCCTGAATAGGCTGTACCCCCCTGATGGCAGCTCTGGGCATTGCTGTGACGTCACGAGGGGCGTGACTGTGATGTCACGAGCCTCTGGTGCCACAGGCAGCTTTCTACAGGAACGCCGGGTGCTGCTGGGTGAGCGCTATTTTTTTCCCAGAAAGCCGCTATGCTTTTGTGATCGAGAATAACCCCTTTAAGTGCTGGATAACCACTTAAACTGACAGGGTCCCTTTAAAACTAAAATATTTTCACTATCCAGTCAAAGGATTTCAAAACTATTAGACTATAACTATCAGACTCTACCAGTTAAAGAATTTTAAAACAAATACATATTAAACATAAAATTAATAAATATGAAAACTGCCAGTTTCTTGTCTTTTAATGTAAATCTACAGCCCATTAGAAATGTAGTTGAATGTATAGTTTGACTTAATTCATTATTATATTAAAATATGTTCTAATAAATGTAAAAAAAAATTCACTTTGGCAAGTTATTAATATTCATAGTTTTATCTTGCTGTGCATGCATCTGTTGTTTTGTTTCCCTATGTTTTCTTATGCTGTTTTGCTAATAAGAAAAAAATATTACTTGAATTTGGCATTTTTTCCAGTCATTTTCTAAAATACCATCTGCGAATCCCTTGGTAAATTTTTTACATTGGTAAAGAATACAAGTTCAGAGGAAGCAAACAATATTGTTCAGTGCATTTTCCCCATATGGTTAGTAAATGCACTGATGGAATTTTGGAAAGAAGACATACAGCCTGTGGACTTAGATATGGTCATTTTTTTCAGAGTAAACAAGGCATGTTAATCAGAAGCATTGCTTTGGTTATTGCAAGAGTTACAAACACAATATAACATTCATCAAAGTATAAATGATATGTATCAGTATTTAGAGTTACTCTTTAATCGTTAAGACCTTCTTAAAAATGGATGTACTAATGCATCCTAAATGTAGTTTCCTATACCACTGGACCAAATATTCATCCGCTAAAATGTAAATTGCAACCAAGCTATATAAACATTTTGACAAAGTTCTGTCTGTCAGCCGTCTTAATGTGAATGTCAGGTGCCAAAGAGGGGACAAAGCCTAATAAATGACCTATTAGTGGAACACTTTGGGGGAGATTTATCAAAGCTGTCTATGTCCCGCATCAATATAGACCAAACTACAGAGGGTTAGTCTGGTCTATTGTGCACCGAATTTATCAAATGGCGCACGGCTCTTGATAAATTCTGTGCACAGACTGCATGTTCTATGCTTTAGTCTATTTTAAACCTGCTCCAACATGGTCTGACATTTTGGCGTACTTTCAGCCTATGCGACTTGTCGCTGAAAAGTCGCACTTGATAAATTCAGCACCAATGCATTTTTCAATGCATTTCAGTCTAAAATAGACTTGCATGCATCATGTTCTAAAAATCCTCTAGAGCAAAAGTCGCAGAAAAGTCGCACAGATTTAGACTGCGACTTTCTGTGCGACAAATTTAGACAAGAAAAACCAGTCTAAATCCTTTGATAAATCTCCCCCTTTGTGTTTTAAAGCATTAAAGGGGTTATCCAGGAAAAAACTTTTTTATATATATCAAGTGGCTCCAGAAGGTTAAACAGATTTGTAAATTACTTCTATTAAAAAATCTTAATCCTTTCAGTATTTATGAGCTTCTGAAGTTGAGTTGTTCTTTTCTGTCTAAGTGCTCTCTGATGACACGTGTCTCGGGAACCGACCCGGTTTAAAAGAGGTTTGCTATGGGGATTTTCTTCTAAACTGGGCGGTTCCCGAGACACGTGTCATCAGAGAGCACTTAGACAGAAAAGAACAACTCAACTTCAGAAGTTCATAAGTACTGAAAGGATTAAGATTTTTTAATAGAAGTAATTTACAAATCTGTTTAACTTTCTGAAGCCAGTTGATATATATATATATATATATATATACATTTTTTCCTGGATAACCCCTTTAAATATATGCCCAAGAAAGACTACTAAAATTGGAAACCATAAAAAGTTGGTTTTACTACAATTGTAAAAATCTGTTAAATTACGTAAACATAATATTTACACCACTTGACACAAGATAATGTTAATTTTAAAATATTAAAGGGGTATTCTAGTAACTAGGAACATATTCCCTAGCCGTAGGCTAGTGGAAAAGAGATTTTGGTGGGTCCGAGTGCTGTAATCCCAGGACCTCCATAGAGAATGAATGGTGCAACTCACTGCTCCAACAGGTTGTAACAGTCAGGACCACAATCATCAGATGACAGGGGTCTCAGAGGTTGGACCTCTGGAACACCACTTTAATTTAGATATTGTTTTTTGTTTTTTTTAACTTAAAGGGGTATTCCCATACTGCTAATTGCAGCTTTCCGGACCCTTCCGCCTATTTGTAGCCCCCTTAGGTGGTGGGAAAGCAGAAAGCAGCCGAAGGTGCACAATTTGCAAAACTCCCATTGTTAGTTGCGCAAAGAATGTAGGCACACGAGCTATGTTGTTTATTTAACTCAAGGAGGTACGTAAAGAGCGAAGCTCATGGGGTTATGGGAGTTACACAAACTGCATAGCTTCCTTGATTTGGCTTACCGAACACTTTAACAGTCACAAAAAAGGCGAGAAAGCATGGGATGTAGGCTTAGAAACCAAAACCAGGTATTGTATTTATCAAAGGATTTATGTGGTTTTTTTCCCCATAACTTTGGCGCAACACTTTGGCGCAGTGTCTTTTTGCGCCAAAGTTTTGCACATCTTCTCCACTGTCATTTTTACAACTTTCTCAAAATCACACTGTCCTGTGTGTGATTTTAACTTTAGTCAGTAATTCATCATTTGCGCCAATCAATCTTTGGCGCAATTTTGCGCCTTTAGTTTTTTTTTGGCGCAATTCACCACCAAGAAATTTTGCACATGGAAAACACACATAGCAATGTCAGAAAATGTAAAGGCGTCAAAATACATTAAAACATTTTTTGGTGAAAGCAGCGACACCTCCGGTGCTGTGCACTACTATCCTGGGACATTGTTGTCTCTGAGGGAAATTCACCCTCCGTTGAGTCAGCATTGGACATGGCCACACAGGTACAGGAAAGGTAAGCACTAAAGTAACAAAAAAAAAACAAAAACTACTCAAGTTAAAAATAAAATCCATTTCACATGGGGGGACATGTATCAAAGAATTTACACCGTTTTTGTGTGTAAATTCTTGCGCAAAATTTTGTGCGAGCTGTTTTTTGCGTCTTTTTTTGCGTACATTCTGATGTCGCGATATGGGATACCTTGGAGTGACATCTATAGTAGGCACAGATTTATTAACTGCGTACATTTCCTTTACACCCATAAATTTTCCGAAAGTACCTTTTTTTGAACGCAAATATAAGCCGTCTTGGATTGCATTTAGCTAGATACTCTAAATCAGCGATTCCATTTTTCAGAGTGGATTGCGGAGGTTACTATGCTTCTGCCTTTTAATAAGAATGTAATGACTATGGACACTTGTGATCACCTGCTCACCCGCAGTCTAACCCCATACACCCGATAATACACCAGGTTATAGTGCGGGTGAAATACTTCCCAACAGTTCACACTTCACACTGTAAAATTCAAACTTCCCGCTGTTCTTGATGAGTGCAGGAGAATGAGTCTGTGTAATGTAACCATGGTGACCACAGCTAGGAATATACCACTGTAATGTGCAGGGGGAGAAGGAGGTACAGCTGTTAGGTCTATGTATATGTGTGATTGTGTGCATGTAGAAGAGCTGAGTATGTTGTGTGTGTATTATGTAGCAGAGCTGAGTATGTTGTGTGTGTATGTAGCAGAGCTGAGTATGTTGTGTGTGTATGTAGCAGAGCTGAGTATGTTGTGTGTGTATTATGTAGCAGAGCTGAGTATGTTGTGTGTGTATGTAGCAGAGGTATGTTGTGTGTGTATGTAGCAGGGGTGAGTATGTTGTGTGTGTGTATGTATCAGAGGTGAGTATGTTGTGTGTGTATGTAGCAGAGGTGATTATGTTGTGGTGTATGTAGCAGAGGTGAGTATGTTGCGTGTGTATGTAGCAGAGGTGAGTATGTTGTGTGTGTATGTAGCAGAGGTGAGTATGTTGTGTGTGTATGTAGCAGAGGTGAGTATGTAGCAGAGGTGAGTGTTATGTGTGTATGTAGCAGAGCTGAGTATGTTATGCGTGTATGTAGCAGAGCTGAGTATGTTATGTGTGTATGTAGCAGAGCTGAGTATGTTATGTGTGCATGTAGCAGAGGTGAGTGTGTGAATGTGTGTATGTAGCAGAGCTGAGTGTGATCAGGTGTATGTAGCAGAGTGTGTGCGTGGTCATGTTTACATATAATCACACATTCAGCTCTGCTGCATACTCATGTCGCACCCTAATTTCTGCTACCAGGGTGCCTCCAGCTTTTGCAAAACTACAACTCCCAGCATGCCAAGTTTTGCAACACTTGGAGGCATTCTGGTTGGTAAACACAGATATAGAGGTAAGGGGACAGATTGTTCAGCAAAATTATATATTTTTTAAACCCAGACATTCTGGGGGTGATTCACAAAAACTACTGTACTTTCTGTTCCAGCTATATTATTCACAACATTTTTTTTTCTCCTCACATTTCAAATGTCTCTTTTGTTTATTTGAAAATATGTGAAAATTCCTTTTTGCACAAACTTTTTTTATTTTTTTTGTGCCAAAATTGTCAATTTTTGCGCCAACTTTTACATCCAAGAAAATTCTGGTGGAAACATCTCACGAAATATTCCATGGTTACTAGTGCCCAGACAAGCGATAACTGTATAAATAAAACATTTCTGAGCTTAAATGGGAGTGCAGGTACAGTGACCAAGCAAAAAAATACAAAATAAAAGTATATATATATATATTTTTTTTTTATAACATTTTTCAATAATAATAATTTTTTTTATAATTACATAACACCTTTTCCCCCCCCCAAAAAAACAAAACAACAAAACAATAAAACTACAACCATTTCTGTGATTTCTACACTATGAAAAAGCTGGTGTGAAATTTTTGATGTAAACTGGACTCTCACCCCACGTATAAATCTCATGTAAAGCAGAAAATATACGTGGACACGCCCACTTTTACAAAACTGACGTGAATAGGGTAAACCGCGGCACAAAGCTCTTTAAACTCTTTAAACTCTTTAAACGATACTTTTCGCGCAAAAATAGTTTTTTTATTTTATTTTTTGGCGCAAAATTCTTTGAGAATCTCCCCCTCTGTGTACTTTATACAGATTTATGATTTTACTATTATGCAGAGTTTTGTTCGGTGCACACTGCTGCTCCACCACTTCTAGCTATGAGCAGTGAGCGGTGTACCGTGTGAGGTAGAGATGGAGTGTACGGTAGAGAAGGAGTGCACGGTAAAGCGAAGGGGGGGGAAGGTTTCTATATTTGCACAAAATTTATCAAAGGAGTTCACAGCCTTAGTAAATCTTGAGCAAGAGTGTAAATTAGACAGCAGTGTAAAGGGGTAGATCTGTGTCTACAATAGACACCTAATGATACATGTCCCCTTTGGTGACTATAAACCCCACAAAAGAAAATAACTCCCGTTGCTTGCTGATATACTGCAGGAGGGACTCCGAAATGGCTGCTCTACAGGGTAACATACGCGTCCTCTGTGGTGGTAAGTTCTGTGTAAAAGGCGCTGGGAACAGCTGGTTTCAACATTTGAGCCAAAATTACTAACAACTTGATAAATTTGGTGCATGTCCACGAAAACCTAACTGAAAAAAAAGGGTAAAAAGAAACCTTCTACAGGCAAAATTGATAAATACCCCCCATGGTCCCTTCATTTAGATGATTATTGGGATGTTACAAGAGTTTCACCCCCCACCAATTAATTACTGAGGGGAAAATTTTAAAATGCATTGATAAATATAATGCACAGTCTGGACAACATATTTTTTTGTGTAACAAAACCAGATGGTGGCAAAGCTACAAAACTGGACATCTAACAGCAGTTTCCAGTACCCTGGACTTACATAAGGACCAAATTGAATCTATCCATAGATTTTCCACTGAAAACTGTTCCTGAAACTACTAGTATAGGAGAAATAATACGCTGCACTCACCAGACTCCCAACGAAAGTGTATTCTTTATTCGTATAAAAAAAATATGGAGAAAAACTGTTCCAGGTTAAACCCCCCCCCCCCCCCCCCCCCCCGAAAGGACGAGGGGGCACTCCCTCCGTCTGGAGAAGAAAAAGTTTAGTCTCAAGGGGCGACACGCCTTCTTTACCATGAACTGTGAACTTATGGAACAGTCTACCTCAGGAACTGGTCACAGGAGGAAAAATGAACAGCTTTAAAACAGGATTAGATACATTCCTGGAACAAAATAACATTAATGCTTATGAAGAAATATAAAATCCCATCCCTTCCCCAATATCGCGCCACACCCCTACCCTTCAATTCCCTGGTTCAACTTGATGGAGGTATGTCTTTTTTAACCGTACTAACTATGACTATGACTACTATGAATAAGATAAAACACACCAGCAGGTACAGCGGGAGAGTGGGCACACAGGCAAGCGGGGGGAGCGCCACTCCCCCCGCTTGCCTGTGTGCCTGCTCTCCCGCTGTACCTGCTGGCGTGTTTTATCTTATATGAATAAAGAAGACACTTTTGTTGGAAGTCTGGTGAGTGCAGCGTATTATTTCTCCTATACTAGTATGGACTGTCTCTTCTCTGTTTGTACGCTTGCACCACGAACACCAACAGCCGCAGGAACACATCTGAGCATCCCCCTCTGACAGCACTCTGACATATGTGCGTTTAAATAGGTTACTGGTGCCGGTATCGTATTCTTCTATGTAAGAAGTATTGTTCCTGAAACTATCCCTAATGAAAACCCTAATCTACAAAAATTACCCTAACACAAATAATAGCAGGACACTAGGACCTAGAGAATTAAAGGAGATGTCCGGTGCTCACTTTTCTTATTTTATCCGTTCCGGGCTGAAAAATAAAAGAAAACAAATTTTCTCTTACCTGCCTAGGCTCCCCCGGTGCTTCAGTACCGGTGTTCGGTCCCCGGGCTGCATTCTTCTTACTTCCTGTTAGATCGGCACGTCACACGCAGCTTCAACCTATCATTGGCCACAGCAATGTCCCGCCTTGGCCAGTGATAGGCTGAAGCTCCGTGTTACGTGCCGGGCTAACAGGAAGTAAGAAGAATACAGCCCGGGGACCGAACGCCTGTACCGGAGCACCGGGGGAGCCTAGGCAGGCAAGAGAAAGCTTTACTTTTCTTTTTTTTGCAGCCCGGAACGGATACAATAAGAAAAGTGAGCACCGGACATGTCCTTTAAGGCTAAGCAGTACTAAACTAAGGAGCAAATGTAACAACAATGCATTAAAGGGGGTTTGTCCGGTGGTACTTTTTTCTACAGGGTGGGACATTTATATGGATACACCTTAATAAAATGGGAATGGTTGGCGATATTAACTTCCTGTTTGTGGCACATTAGTATATGTGAGGGGGGAAATTTTTCAAGATGGGTGGTGACCATGGCGGCCATTTTGAAGTTAGCCATTTTTAATCCAACTTTTGTTTTTTCAATAGGAAGAGTGTCATGTGACACATCTAACTTTTAGGGAATTTCACAAGAAAAACAATGATGTGCTTGGTTTTAACGTAACTTTATTCTTTCATGAGTTATTTACAAGTTTCTGACCACTTATAAAATGTGTTCAATGTGCTGCCCATTGTGTTGGATTGTCAATGCAACCCTCTTCTCCCACTCTTCACACACTGATAGCAACACCGCAGGAGAAATGCTAGCACAGGCTTCCAGTATCCGTAGTTTCAGGTGCTGCACATCTCGTATCTTCACAGCATAGACAATTGCCTTCAGATGATCCCAAATATAAAAGTCTAAGGGGGTCAGATCGGGAGACCTTGGGGGCCATTCAACTGGCCCACAACGACTAATCCACTTTCCAGGAAACTGTTCATCTAGGAATGCTCAGACCTGACACCCATAATGTGGTGGTGCACCATCTTGCTGGAAAAACTCAGGGAACGTGCCAGCTTCAGGGCATAAAGAGGGAAACACATCATCATGTAGCAATTTCACATATCCAGTAGCCTTGAGGTTTCCATTGATGAAGAATGGCCCCACTATCTTTGTACCCCATATACCACACCATACCATAAATTTTTGTGTTCCAACAGTCTTGGAGGGATCTATCCAATGTGGGTTAGTGTCAGACCAATAGCGGTGGTTTTGTTAGTTAACTTCACCATTCACATCTGAAGGCAATTGTCTATGCTGGGAAGATACAAGATGTGCAGCACCTGAAACTACGGATACTGGAAGCCTGTGCTAGCATTTCTCCTGCGGTGTTGCTATCAGTGTGTGAAGAGTGGGAGAAGAGGGTTGCATTGACAATCCAACACAATGGGCAGCACATAGAACACATTTTATAAGTGGTCAGAAACTTGTAAATAACTCATGAAAGAATAAAGTTACGTTAAAACCAAACACATCATTGTTTTTCTTGTGAAATTCCCAATAAGTTTGATGTGTCACATGACCCTCTTCCTATTGAAAAAACAAAAGTTGGATTAAAAATGGCCGACTTCAAAATGGCCGCCATGGTCACCACCCATCTTGAAAAGTTTCCCCCATCACATATACTAATGTGTCACAAACAGGAAGATAATATCACCAAACATTCCCATTTTATTAAGGTGTATCCATATAAATGGCCCACCCTGTATTTAGCTCACCAGTTCTGTGCCTGGTTTCTTTTTCTTGTCTAGTGTTCTTTTGTAGTTATTTTTAAATCTTCCCGGAAGACACTGTTTGTTACTGGCTTTCTGTGACTGGCGCTCACATTTTTCACTCAATGTTGTCAGCCATGTTGTGAGTGCCACGTCACTTACTCAGCTGTGATGTTTTCTGCTGCACCTCCTCCCAGCTGCCGCTCTGCCCTGCCCCTCATGAATATGGTAATCACATTTGCACTTTTTTTTTTTTTACTGATTCATCGGTTGTGGCAGTCATTGGCTAATGATCAGCCAATAGCTGTTCAGAATGGACTCTGCAGCACCCACCTTACTTGTTGTGCAGCATCCTTAGCAACTGACTTACTTCTGGGCAGACTCCTGCAGTGCTGAGGGACTACTACTATTCCCATTATGGAACAGGCTGGTTTCCATGATGGGAGTAATAGTTCCCCGGCTGCGGGAGTCTGCCGTCGGCTGGGGAGGCTACATTAGTGTTGTACTACTACCCACATCATGGAACAGAGTCTGTTCCATGTTGGGGGAAGTAGTACAGGGGCTGAATGATTGATCGCAACGGGTCTCACTTCTAACACATGATGCGATCAGAAGTTATAAAGCAGGGGAGCGAGCGGCATGCTGTGCTACTCTGCGATGTATATACTGTTTAAATATCATTTTTAAATCTCCCGTGGGGAGCCCTGAATGGCCGGCGCCGAGGAGCCATTCAGGGCTCCCGGCAGGGTTTTTAAATTACTACTGTGTTAACCCTAAATGTATGGCCCTGTGCATATTTTGAATAATTTATTGTCCCCAGTGTGCATACGTTTATTTCCCCCCATGTCAATATCCCTCCGTGTCCATATCCACCCCAGTGGTCTTATTCCCCGGATGCCTGTTGCTCCTCATCTTCTAGGAGCAGAGCAGCAGCGTGGACATGTCGGGCGGCGGAGGAGAATAAATGAAGCAGATATGTCCAACATGTCGGCTCCAGTCATTCATTCTCCACCGCAGCCACCGCCCGACGTGTCCCCCTCAGTAGTCTTATTCCCCGGCTGCCTGCTGCTCCTCATCTTCTAGGAGCAGAGCAGCAGTGGGGACATGTCAGGCGGTGGCTGTGGCAGAGAATGAATGAATGGAGCTGACATGACGGACATATTGGCTTCATTCATTCTCCGCCACAGCCTGACATGTCCCTGCTGCTGCTCTGCATCTAGAAGATGAGGAGCAGCAGGCAGCCGGGGAATAAGACCACTGGGGTGGATATGGACACGGGAAGATATTGACATGGGGGAGATATGGACATGTGGGGGAATAAACGTATGCACACTGGGGCCAATAAATTATCAAAAATATGCACGGGGGCATACATTAGGATTAACAGTAGTAATTAAAAAACCCTGCTGAAGGCCCTGAATGACTCCTCGGTGCTGGCCATTCAGGCTTCCCCGCGGGTGATTTAAAAATTATGTTTAAACAGTATATACATCACAGAGTAGCGCAGCATGACGCTCGCTCCCCTGCTTTATAACTACTGATCGCATCTGGTGTCAGAAGTGAGACCCGATGTGATTAATCATTCAACCCCTGTACTACTACCCCCAACATGGAAAATACTCTATACCATAATGGAGGGAGTGGTAACAACACTAATGTAGCCTCCCCAGCCGACGCCAGACTCCAGCAGCCGGGGAACTATTACTCCCATCATGGAAACCAGCCTGTTCCATGATGGGAATAGTAGTAGTCCCTCAGCACTGCAGGAGTCTGCCCAGAAGTAAGTCAGTTGCTAAAGACGCTGGACAACAAGTAAGAAGATGGTGCTGCAGAGTCCATTCTGAACAGCTATTGGCTGATCATTAGCCAATGACTGCCACAACCGATGAATCAGTAAAAAAAAAAAATTTGCAAATGTGATTACCATATTCATGAGGGGCAGGGCAGAATGGCAGCTGGGAGGAGGTGCAGCAGAAAACATCATAGCTGAGTAAGTGACATGGCACTCACAACATGGCCGACAACACTGAGTAAAAAATGTGAGTGCCAGTCACAGAAAGCCAGTAACAAACAGTGTCTTCCGGGAAGATTTTAAAATAACGACAAAAGAACACCAGACACTGAAAAGAAACCAGGCACAGAACTGGTGAGCTAAATATAATGATTTGCACCATATAACTATAAAAAAGAACCACCGGACAAACCCTTTAAACTGGGATCAACAACAGCAACTGCAAGATACATGAACAATGACTACACAAGAAAGAACCAAAAACCAAATGGGTTGACTGGAAACATAACTAAGTCAGAACAAGGTACTAGAGAAATACCAGGAATATTTTGTTTAAATGCACAGAACATGAGCTATAATTCACACTACACTGTGTACATCAGGGAATCTACTCCAAATGAGCCCTGAGTTGAGCAGCAAGATCAGCTGAACCGCACTCATCAATCAATTGTGAAGCAGTTGCATAGCAACTGCTCTAAACAAACCAACTGACAAAAGAAGACAAAATAACAGGATAATTTCTTCTTTTTAAACAGATGTACGTATGATATAGATAGATACATAAGCCACACAGGAGGGCACAACTGCCCACAAATAACAAAAATAAAGGTGAAATGTACATTGAAACAGTTTGCGTCATAATATATTTACATACATTTTTTTCAGTAGAATATTAAAAATACATAAAAAGAACACCCAAACGATAAGAATTAATGCAGCATGTAATCCTAAAGGGGGAGATTTATCAAGGGATTTAGAGTTCTTTTTTTTCCTTACAAAAGTCGCACAAAAAGGTGCATTAGCACCAAAACAAATTTTTGTGCGACTTTTGGTTGTAAGCTTAAAGCTACAAAAGAGCCTACAAAAGTAAATTTAAATTTTCACTTTGGAGTGGTCAGGGATTTATCAAGTGCTAAAGTCGCATAAAAAGTCGCAAGCCCCCCAAAACAGTGTAAATGTAAGCCAGCCCGGAGGTGGCTTACAAAATGGCTTTGGAGAGCAGATTTTTATATTTCCCGCTGGCAGCCGTGATCACCAGTGATGCCAGCCCGGGCTCCTTTTAACATGCCTTGGCGCTGCAGAGTTTTTAATCCCTACTGTAATTTCATATTTCCTGCTGGGTCCCGTGATTGGCTGGGACCGAGCAGCCAAACACAGGACCCAGCGGGAAATTTGATCTTACAGTAGGGATTAAAAACTCTGCAACTATGTTATATGTTAAAAGGAGTCCGGGCTGGCATCACTGCAGCCACCCGGGACTCCATCATATATTATCCCCGCGGTACCGTGGTAAGGAGCCCGGGCTGACATAACTCTGCAGACTCCTGCAGCCGGGCAGGGAGATGTGTAGGAGCTGTCGCTGCCATCCCTCAGCACTGTGGTACACGCTGAGAGATGGAAGTGATGGCTCCTGCACATCTCCCGCCCCGCCTGCGGGAGTCCCGGGTGGCTGCAGTGTTATGTCAGCCCGAGCTCCTTACCACGGCACCGCAGACTTTACTGTATATTACAGTAAATTTTTGGATCACCGCCGGCCACTCGCTTCCCTGGCTTGCACGACTACAACTCCCAGCATACCCCTGCATCAATGACCAGTGTTTTTAATTTTTTTTTATCTGTTTAATGTTAATAAAATGGTTAACGAAGGCTTGTGTGGGGGGGGGGGGGGGGTAGTGTTTTTTGGAATACATTTTTTTATTTACTTGACAGGCTTAGTAGTGCAAGCTGTCTAATAGACGGAATCCATTACTAAGCCTGGGCTTAGCGTTAGCCCAGAAAACAGCTAGCACTAACCCCCAATTATTACCCCGGTACCCACCGCCACAGGGGTGCCAGAAAGAGTCGGTATCAACAGGCCTGGAGTGTCAAAAATAGCGCTCCTGGGCCTAGGAGGTAACAGGCTGGTGTTATTTAGGCTGGGGAGGGCCAGTAACAATGGTCCTAGCCCCCCTGGTAACGTCAGACTGTTGCTGCTTGGTTGGAATTATTTAATTAATTATTTATGAAAAAAAAAAAAAAGCATAAGGTTCTCCCTATTTTTATTCTAATTGGGGGTGCGTGCCAGCTGTTTTTGTGACTAACGCTAAGCCTGGCTTAGTAATGGATTCCATCTATAAGACAGCTTTCACTACTAAGCCTGTCAAGTAAATAAAATAAAAAACACAACTCGTTTAAAAAATTATTTTATTCCAAACAAAACACTCCCCCAAAAGGCCTCGTTAACCATTTTATTAACATTAAATGAAAAACATGCTGGTCACTGTACTCCTCCTAAACTAAAGTAATCCACAGATACAAGGATCAGCAATGAGAAGGAAAAAAAATGATTTAGTACATTTAGTGGAAAAAAAGTGGTAAAAAAAAGTAACAAACACACACACACATACATATATATATATATATATATATATATATATATATACAGCAACAGAAGAATGCAGCAGCACACTGCCAGCACAAGGATATAGGTGAAACATGAAAATGCAGTTAAAACATGGAGAGCTATACAGCTATGGTGTAATAGATGCAAATGTGAAACTATGAAATAGTGAGGCACTTAGCTCGCAAATTTGTCTCCGCCGGCGGTCAAATAGCTTGGACCGTCCCACCGCGATAAGGTAGCCTCCTTGGGACGGACCCTACACTGTGAATATGCCTCTGTGTGAACAGTTCAGTAAGCATGGCAGGGTCTGGAACATCCAAGACACCTTATATACACACCTGATAGAGGTGGGTGGGGTGCAAGGCCAACATGGAGGTAGCCACTCCCCCGTATGTGCAATACAGACAAAGAATAAGTCAGCCAGCACTTTAGTTGATACCAAACTATTATATGGACCTGGCCTATAGGTGCACGCTACTAGGCTAGATATACAGCAACAGAAGAATGCAGCACATACGGGGGAGTGGCTACCTCCATGTTGGCCTTGCACCCCACCCACCTCTATCAGGTGTGTATATAAGGTGTCTTGGATGTTCCAGACCCTGCCATGCTTACTGAACTGTTCACACAGAGGCATATTCACAGCGTAGGGTCCGTCCCAAGGAGGCTACCTTATCGCGGTGGGACGGTCCAAGCTATTTGACCGCCGGCGGAGACAAATTTGCGAGCTAAGTGCCTCACTATTTCATAGTTTCACGTTTGCATCTATTACACCATAGCTGTATAGCTCTCCATGTTTTAACTGCATTTTCATGTTTTACCTATATCCTTGTGCTGGCAGTGTGCTGCTGCATTCTTCTGTTGCTGTATATCTAACCTAGTAGCGTGCACCTGTAGGCCAGGTCCATATAATAGTTTGGTATCAACTAAAGTGCTGGCTGACTTATTCTTTGTCTGTACTGCACATACGGGGGAGTGGCTACCTCCATGTTGGCCTTGCACCCCACCCACCTCTATCAGGTGTGTATATAAGGTGTCTTGGATGTTCCAGACCCTGCCATGCTTACTGAACTGTTCACACAGAGGCATATTCACAGTGTAGGGTCCGTCCCAAGGAGGCTACCTTATCGCGGTGGGACGGTCCAAGCTATTTGACCGCCGGCGGAGACAAATTTGCGAGCTAAGTGCCTCACTATTTCATAGTTTCACATTTGCATCTATTACACCATAGCTGTATAGCTCTCCATGTTTTAACTGCATTTTCATGTTTCACCTATATCCTTGTGCTGGCAGTGTGCTGCTGCATTCTTCTGTTGCTGTATATCTAGCCTAGTAGCGTGCACCTGTAGGCCAGGTCCATATAATAGTTTGGTATCAACTAAAGTGCTGGCTGACTTATTCTTTGTCTGTAATATATATATATATATATATATATATATATATATCACACATTTTTTTTCCAAGGCTGCAAATTGGTGTTCTGAAGTCATTTATTGGTTTTTGCTTATGTGTGCTAAAAAAAATGGTATTCGAAAGTTATTTATTGTTTTTTGCTTATGTAAGCCAAATTTATCAACCCCCTGCGATAGTATAATAACTGTCTCATACAAAACTAAAGCAAAAAAAAAATGCGTACAGAACTCGCTTACCAAAGCAACGATGATAAATGTACCCCAATATGTCCAAATCCCCTAAATACATGTTGCAAGTCTTTATTTGCAGATAAAGGCAAACGTCTGAGTAAAATTAACAGCTCATGATTTAATAATTGTTCTGTTCTTGGTGTGATTACTGGCTTGTAAATTCTAAAGAACAGATTTGAGAATTCTGCTCACCAATGCATGAGAATGCAAGCTGGCCAGCCACTAACTACTATATTAATGATTATCCTTTTGAATACCTGTTCTTAAAAACTAAGCCTGTGCCTTATCTCGAAGAGTTCCATATCATAACTATTAAATACATTATTAAATACATAACTATTAAATACATTATAATGTCTTTGGTAATAGTATATTAGTATATGAGAGGAAAGCATAATTTCAAAACATCATCCTTTTCTAACTGCATTTGAAAGGATATTGTGTTACAAAAAAATACGGTATGGATTCAGTCCAGTAAAAGCTGCCAAGTGGTAGGATGGCTCAGTTGTACAATCAATTATACACACTGTCACTTAGTTCACAATTAAATCGAGAAAGTAGACCTGAAAGTAACCTCATAATGTCACAGACATTGGAATGCAATATAACAAAATGGCAATTCAAAACTTTATCTAGAAACAAAGTTTTAACAGATTCACAAAGGAGATGAAAAAAACATTACACACTTTGTCAAGGGCAAATTGTATTACCAGTTTAAATAACTGCCAGATATTCAGAGTAGAATCAAACTGAAGATGGAAACTCCATATCATCCTCATTTCAATCATTAACCAGCACATCTAATGATAGCCATTATGCAAAAGACACACAATGAATCTGTTACGTTCTTTCAAACAATTGGCGCTGCAGGCAAATGAATTAGAGCTGCAAATTGTAATAATTTAAAAGAGAAGATGCAAGAAATGAAACTGGACGAAAGTAATCAGAGATGAAGAAATAAAAATGATAGCAAGTAGGAAGTTAACAAGAGCAGTGAGGTTCATTGCAAAAGAAAACATCATTGCAGTTGGTTTAAAGTTTCTTTTAAAACAACTTCTAAATAGACATTCACTGAGTATACTTTGTTTTATGTTGTTAATTCTAATAAGTGCAATTTTGCATCTATAGAAGACCCTTTCTCAACTGGCCATACATTAGAAAGTTTAGAGGGCCAACTGCCTTAAAGCAGTACCTGACTACCAGAAGAGGTTCTGCATTATTTGCCCCTTTTAATTTCATGATTCAGATCATTTAATTTTTAGAAGTATACATATGTCAAAAGTGAACTTAGAATACCATTGGATCTTTGGACCATTTTTCAGGTGCAGACCATATTGATCGCGTACCCGTGTGATATATTTTCAGTTATAAGTCTTACCACTATTTCTTACCCGCTTGATTGCAAAGTGAAAACTCTCATGTGCTTTTGATGCCTCCGACATTTAATATCATATAATGTTGAACTTCAATCATTAAGACATGTCAGACAATACATGACAAAGAAAACATTATAAAACCCAACTCCTTTCGTGTAAGTGAAAAACTATATAAATTAAATTCATAGCAGCTATTAAACTTTTATGATATCATATCTCACTGTAACTCTAGAAGGTGAACTTGACAGTTCTTTCAGGTCTGCACATTTATGTATGCTGCAGTACACTGAAGCTAGTATGCTTATATCAGCTCAATAACAGAGAGAAAAATTATTTAAATACTGCTTAACCCCTTAAGGACCAAGCCCATTTTGACCTTAAGGACCCGAGCATTTTTTGCAAATCTGACCACTGTCACTTTAAGCATTAATAACTCTAGGATGCTTTAACTTATTCTTTGATTCCAAGATAGTTTTTTCAGACATATTCTACTTTATGTTAGTGGTAAATTTGTGTTGATATTTGCATAATTTCTTGGTGAAAAATTTTAAAATTTCATGAAAAATTTTAAAATTTAGCATTTTTCTAACTTTGAAGCTCTCTGCTTGTAAGGAAAATGGACATGCCAGATAAATTATATATTGATTCACATCTACAATGTCTAGTTTGTGTTTGCATCATAAAGTTGACATGTTTTTATTTAAGACATCAGAGGGCTTCAAAGAACATTTCAAAATCTGAATTTTTCAGGGACCAGTTTAGTCAATTTGAGTCAATTTGAGGGTCTTTATGTTAGAAATACCCATAATGGACCCCATTATGAGAACTGCACCCCTCAAAGTATTCAAAATAACATTTAGAATGTTTGTTAACCCTTTAGGTTTTTCACAGGAATAGCTGGAAAGTGGAGGAAAAAATTCAAAATCTTCATTTTTTACACTAACATGTTGTTGTAGACCCATTTTTGTCATTTTTACAAGGGGTAAAAGGAGAAAAAGCCCCCCAAAATTTGTAACCTAATTTCTCTCGAGTAAGGAAATTCCTCATATGTGGATGGAAAGTGCTCTGCAAGCGCACTACAGGGCTCAGAAGGGGAGGAACGACTATGGGATTTTAGAGAGCGAAACTTGTTGAAATGGTTTTTGGGGGGCATGTCACATTTACGAAGTCCCCATGGTGCTAGAACAGCAACAAAAAAAACACATGGCACACTGTTTGGGAAACAACACCCCTCAAGAATGTAACAAGTGTAACAACAGGTATAGTGAGCCTTAAAGGGGTTATCCAGGAATAGAAAAACAGACCTAATATCTTTCAAAGACCGCTCTCTGTCTGTCTTCACTTTGGGTTTGGTATTACAACTTCAATTCACTTCAATGGCTCCATTCACTTCAATGGAACTGATCTGCCGAACCACACCCAATGGGGAGAGAGACAGGGAGCGTTCTTTGAAAGAAATTATCTGTGTTTTTCGATTCCTGGATAACCCCTTTAACACCCTACAGTCGATTGACCCCCATTTCTCTCGAGTAAGGAAATACCTCATATGTGGATGTAAAGTTCTTTGTGGGTGCACAAGAGGGCTCAGAAGGAAAGGAGCGACATAGGGCTTTTGGAGAGCAAATTTTGCTGAAATGATTTTTGGGGGCATGTCCCATTTAGGAAGCAAGCCTATAAAGCAAGAAATAAAATGGCCCTAAACTGTTGCCTTAAAATACGACAGGGCACCGAAGTGAGAGAGCACCATGAGGCCTAAATAAGGGATTTGCATAGGGACGGATCCAGATGTAAGCTTGGTGTTTGCCTCCTCCATCAAAAATACCCTATGGCAGTGTTCAACAAACAGGGTGCCCTCAGCTGTTGCTAAACTCCCAGCATGCCTGGGCAGTCATTTTCTGTCCAGCAATACTGGGAGTTGTTGTTTTGTAACAGCTGGAGGCTCTGTTTTGGAAACAGTGCCATACGAGGCGTTTTTTTTTTTTATTGGGGGGAGGGGGTAACTGTGTAAGGGTGTATCCATGTAGTGTTTTCATTTTTATTTTGTGTAGTGTAGTGTTTTTAGGGTACACGCGGCAGGGGTTCACAGCGAGTTTCCCGCTGGGAGTTTGAGCTGCAGTGGAAAATTTGCCACAGCCCAAACTCGCTGTAAACCCCCACCCATGTGACTGTACCTTGTACAGTCACATGGGGGGGGGGGAATCTCCAGCTGTTGCAAAACTAAAACTCTCAGCATGCACTGACAGACCCTGCATGCTGGGAGTTGTAGTTTTGCAACAGCTGGAGTTACACTGGTGTGAAAACACTGAGTTAGGTAACAGACAACCGCAGTGTTTCCCAACCATGCTGAGAATTGTATTATACAACATCTGGAGGTACACAGCACTGACCTCCTGCTGTTGTAGTACAACTCCCAGCATGCACAGCCAAAGGACATGCTGGGAGTTGTAGTTATGCAACAGCTGTAGGCACATTTTTTCTATGAAAAAGTGTGCCTCCAGCTGTTGCATAACTACAACTCCCAGCATGCCCTTTGGCTGTGCATGCTGGGAGTCATTGCTAAGCAACAGTAGGAGGCACACAGGACTTACCTCCTACTGCTGCCGGATCCTACCACCTTTCTCCTCTGGACCCGCCGACCCTCGCAGGTAAGCGAGCCAGTACCAGACCGGCCGGTAAGGTAACCCCCGCCACCGATCAATCACGGGGATCGTGAGGTGGCACCAGTGACACCTCACTCCTGGTGGGCAAGGGTGATTGGCGCTGTCTTGGACAGCACCAATCACCGTTATTTTCCGGGTCACCTGTGACCCGATTGACCTGGAATAGTCGTGATTCACCAGTCAGAATTGATAGGCGAATCACGACAATTTAGTTATTCCAGAATTGTCATTGCACGCGGTATACAAATATTTACTTAAGCAGACATGTCAGGAGAGCTCACATATATATTTTCAAAAACAGACATTTTAGAAGAGCTTACATATATATTTACTAAAACAGACAAGTCAGGAGAGCTCACATAAATATTTCAGTGTGGACTCACAGCACGCTTTGGGGAGATGGCAGCTAGGGACTTCAGACAGCTCATATTTGGACTGTGTTCGGTTTTGTTGCCGGACCAAAACTGCAGCAGTCCACGGTTTTTAGTCCGGCAACAAATCTGGATATGGACAAAAAATTAGCCAACCGGAGTAACTAGCTGACTCCATCTGGCTCTTATATACCACTGCAGGTCTCCTTTAATTTCTCTAAGCAGCACCTAAATAATAGGATATTTTTATAAGGACTAATTATAAAGTATCTTAAAGGGGTTATCCAGGGTTAGAAATACAGAGCTTATTTCTTCAGGTTGTGTTTGGTATTACAACTTGGCTCCATTTACCTCAATGAAACTAAGCTGCAAATAACACACTCAACCTGAGGACAGATGTGGTGCTGTTTTTGGAAGAAATTAGCTCTGTGTTTCTATTCCTGGGTTAACCCCTTTAAAACTTCATTCGGGAAACAAGTGATAAAAAAGAGGAAAAGAGAAAAAAACAGTTGTCCATAGATTTTAAATCATGCCAGATGTCTTTCTATTGAAGAACCAGCCAAACACGAGCCACTTCTGACAGGTCCCATGTATAAAGAAGCCATAATGAATATGTTATGATTTGTTTAGTAGTGGATCCTGGATCCTACAATATTGTTTTGATCAACGGGGAAACCGAAACATTAAGGATAATGTATAATAAAAATGGAAAACATTGCCTAAGGCTCTAAGTTTTAAAGTGAACATGTCATGCAATCTGTGGACAGGAGCTGATCAGATTTATACATAGTTTTATAAAAACAAATAATTCAGTACAATGTATATACTTTTATTTATTCATTTAAATCTAGAGGGATGGAATACTCAGTGTTTATCAGCTATGTAAGTCTGTATGTCCACATATACAAGGAAGGCAGTCAATAAATGATGGAAATTAAACACTAGCCCTCCAGCTTTGTGTTATTATACTTATCGAGTAAACATTCTATTTAATGATGTTATTCTATTAGAAGGAGCGCCTTGGATTATGATGGACCAGGCATTCCATGTAATATCTCATATGCTGCTGTATTACAGGGGTTATTGTACAATATAACATTTCATGAGTGACAACAGTGTTACAATATACTTATATTAAGAAATCACAAGGATCATAACAACATATCTTAAAGGGGTATTCTGGGGAAATAAAATATTTCTGATCGTGGTGGGTTTGACCGCTGGTGCCCCCTGTGACCTCATGCATGGGGCCTGGATACCCATCCTCAGCGACGAGCTTTAGTGATGGCCTGCTCAACCAATCATCAGGCTGAGATGGGACCCTAGCTTGATGGGCAGTAGCCAGGACCCCTGCAGGAGATTGCAGGGAGGGCCTCAGCGGTCAGACCCCCTGCATTCAGAAATGGATAGTGGATAGGTTTTATTTTATTTAAGTACCCCTTTAAAGCGGTTTGTCCGATATATAGATATAGATATAGATATATATATATATATGTATATGTATATATATATATATATATATATATAATGACAACCAGCAAGTGTTATACAATAATAAAATATAGCATAATCACCAGTTTTATGCTTGCTAAATCTGATCCTCCCTTACCCACACTGCAGCCAATTACTGGCCTCAGTAGATGTCCATTCATCAGTTTCATTACCTGCCTCTTCGACACCCCTCCCCCCCCCCCCCCCCAAGTATGGCTGCTTCTCTACTGTAAGCTGTCGTGCACACTTTTTCTAATGTTGTATTCAGTGACTACTAATGCTAACTTGCTCATGATATATGGAGCAGACGCATTACGTCGGTTACGCTAGACATCGTAATCAGCCATCCCGGCCATTTCGGCTCCTCTGCTACTACCAATCGGGCTGTATATCTCTCATGTTTGTTAATACAAACATTTACTAGACTCCCCATTTTAACATATATTTATGTTTATGTTACACTGGTATTTTCATTTTACATTCTATGTTTTATTGTATTTAAATATGTGTTTTATCAATGACGTCATATATGTGAGCGTACCTTTTCTACACAGGCTTTTTTTTTTTTTTTTTTTAATAAATCCTGCTTTCATGCATGTTTGTTTATAGCCTACTCTTACATTGAAAAAGGCACACCTTGGTCCCAAAACACGTTTTTTTTTTTATGTGGCAATAAAAGAAAATGTATTGGATCTGTCTTGCATCTGCCTTAAAGCACCATCTAAAAATTTTTTTTACATATATCTATTGGAGGTTCTACCCCGTTTTCGGTTAAAGGGGTACTACGTGCTGACAACTTATCCCCTATCTAAAGGGATAAGTTGCCTGATCGCGCAGGGTCCTGCCGCTGGGGACCCCCGTGATCTCACATGCAGCACCCTGCTCTCATCAGGCCCCGGAGCGAACATCACTTCGGGTCTGATGACTGCCGAGTATCGTGACATTATGGGGCCGGAGTATTGTGACATCATGACTCCGCCCCCATGTGACATCACGCTCCGCCCCCCTCAATGTAAGTCTATGGCAGGGGGCGAGACAGCTGTCTCGCCCCCTACCATAGACTTGCATTGAGGGGTGGAGCGTGATGTCACACGGGGGCGGAGTTGTGACGTCTCAATCACCGGCCCCGTCATCAGACCCGGAGCGGATGTTTGCTCCGGGGCCTGATGAGAGCAGGGTGCTGCGTGTGAGATAGCGGGGGTCCCCAGCGGCGGGACCCCGCGCGATCAGGCAACTTATCCCCTATCCTTTAGATAGGGGATAAGTTGTCAGCACGGTAGTACCCCTTTAAGACATACTACACTGCAGTTCCCCAGGCTCCTGCCTACAGCACATGTCTACTACTGATAATAACCCAGGCCTCATGCCAAGATGTAGACTATGTTCTGAAGCAGATACACAATTAGTATTTAATAAACTCTCAGCTCACCAGAAGCCTCAAATATAGTGAAATCAGCATATGAGTGGAGAACCAAATACAAAACTCAACCATTCATACACAATCATTTTGTAGTAAGAAGGTTACAGGTACAAGATACAGGTATGACCTGGGTGTCTGGGACTTAGCGCACCAGGACGTACATGTATGCCCTGCTTCCAGCTGCGGCTATGAAGCCAGTATAGGAGCTGTGTCCGCATAATATACAGTGGATCCTGGCAGGGACCCGCCGGTAATGGCAGACATCATCAATCGTACTGATGGGCGCATTTGTGGCAATGCGGCGGTTGCGATGGCTGATCTGGCAGCCCGCTCCACGGCTGTGGGGTTCAGTTCAGTTAAGATAGCGGACAGAGGTCCCCATACCTATCTCCCCCTGTTATCATGGGGTGTTCAAGTAGATCTCAGACAACACCGATTAGAGCCTATGCATAGCACTAATCAATATTTTGCAGTCTGAAGACTGTTATAAATAGTCTGCTGTGGGGACTAAAAAAGTGTGAAATAAAAAAAAGCAAAAAAAGTTTTAATAAAAGTGAATAAGCCCTTTCCCCAATAAAAAAATAAATGCACCTCTTTTCCCATTTTACAAAAAAAAAAGTAAAAAATAAAAATAGATCAACATGCTTGCGGAAATGTCCGATCTATTAAAATATTATGTTAATAATCCTGTACGGTGAACTTCATAAGCGTAAAAAAAATATCAAGTCCAAAAACATAGATTTTGAATCACATCATTTATCAGAAAAAAATTTATAAAAAGTGATCAAAAAGTAGCAACAAAACAAAAATGGTACTGATAAAAACTAAAAATCATGGCACAAATACATCCCCGTATAAAAAAAAACAAAACAAAACCGTGGCAACAAAAAAACGTTAAAGGGGTCAGAAGAAGACAATTTTAAATATACTTATTTTGTTCAATAAAGTTTGAATTATTGTAGTAGTATATTTATAGAAAAAGTATATAAATTGGGAATTATTTTAATCGCATTGAATTACAGAATAAAATAACATATAATTTTTAGCATAAAGTTCACTGTGTAAAAACAAACCCCACAAAAGTTACAAAATTGTGGTTCACTTTTTAATTTGCCCCCACAAATAATACTTTTTTGGTTTCGCAGGACATTTTATGGTAAAATGGCAGGTGTCATTACAAAGTACAGTTAACCATGCAAAAAACAAGCCCTCATATCTGTCTGTGGATAGAAAAAAAAAAAACTATGGCTCTTAGAAAGTGATGAGGAAAAAGCGAAAAATAACACATTGGACTAAAGCATGGGCATCAAAAATTAAGTTCTATTTATTAAAGGGTTAATACTAAAACCACTACATATTTGGTATTAAAATAATAATAATAATAATTAAAAAGTTCAGTCTGTATGAAACAAATGGTTCTATCCTACGATACAACCAAAGGTTTTCTCTGACCTCCGAATTTTTTGGTTAAAATATTGTAAATGGAACATATTTTGATGGAATAATAGAACAAATACCGTTATACAAATTATGTAATTAAATACATTTTGTGTAAACTAAGCTTAATCATTCCATAATAAAAAAAAATTCTGAAACTTTCTAATGCACTTTTTGAGGCCTCACACTTTTCCAGTTCCATTGTTGCTTTTGGTGAAACAGAATATTCTCTATAATATAAGGAAGATTAAAGGAAACATGTCATATGGTTTTTTTTGGCCCCTAAACTGCCAACAAGCCATTATGGTAATGGTGAATGTATGATAAAGAGCCTCATGTATAATCTGCCTGATGCTGCATAATGCAGAAGCCGAGCTTTCAACATAGCGTGCTCCATGTAAATTACAGGAGAAGAGTCATCTGGTTTTACCAAGAGTAATATAGTCCAGTCCCTGGCCTGAACTCAGTCTTCCTATCTTGACTGGTGCCCCGCAGGCTGTGAAACGTCATTACAGCCTTTGAGATCTCTATTAAGCCAAGAAGAGTGTAGGAAAACGAGGATCACTCACCACAGGTACAGTGCTTCAATACTTTATACCAAGTGAAGAACAAAAGGAGATTTTTTTATGTCACCGTAAAATCTCTTTCTCGAAGGATCCATTGGGGGACACAGACCATGGGTGTATGCTGCTGTCTCTAGGAGGTCTGACACTATGGCAATAAAAAAGTCGGCTCCTCCCAGCAGGATATACCCGCCTCCAGGCCCTGAGCTAATCAGTTTTAGTACCAGAGCAATAGGAGAAGACCGACAAGTCAAGGAAAAAACACAAACTGTCCGAGAATCAGAAGAAAAACATAACTGAATACACCCTCGGACAAAGAACCAAGAGAAACCCAAAGAAGGGGCAGGAGCTGTCTACCCCAATGGATCCTTCGAGAAAGAGATTTTATGGTAAGCACAAAAAAATCACCTTTTCTCTATCGGCTCCATTGGGGGACACAGACCATGGGACGTACCAAAGCCATCCCTTGGGTGGGTAAAGAAACAGACAGGTGGACGGTTGGACCACCGCTGCCTGCAACGTCCTACGGCCCAAAGTAGCATCTGGGATCTTCCCTTGCAGTGGTAAACGCCGAAATAGTAGACCGGATCCACCGAAAATTTGTGGCTGTAAGAGCAGGTTGTCCATTATGACGACCTTCCGGAAAAACAAAAAAGGGAGTCACACTGCCGAAAGGAAAGAGAGACTGAGAAATACGTCCTAACAGCCCTCACCACAACAGGTTGTGGAACAAACACTTCCAGGGCCGGACAAAAGGACAGTAGGACGATCTCCCCATTGAGTGAAAATGCTAAAACCATCTCAGGTAAGAAGGACAGACCTGGACGGAAAACAACTTGTCCTGGTATACAACCAGGAAGGGAGACGGCAGGAGAGAGCTACCAGCTCTGACACCCTCCAAACAGAGGTAAGAGCAATAAGGAACGCCACCTTCCGGGGAAGGAGGCGAAGAAAAAAGTCCCCGAGAAGTACAAAAGGGGGTGCCTTGCAGGGCACCTAAGATCAAGAATAAGTCCCAAGGGAAGAAGGAGACTGAGAAGGAGGGACAGGTTGTGCCACTCCCTGAACCAGGTTCGGACATGATAATTGAACGCCAGAGGATGTTAAAAAAAAAAGAACGGAAAGGGCCAAACATTTGACCCTTAAGGGAGCTGAAAGCCAATCCTTGGGCCAGCCCCGACTGGAAGGGAAAGGGGTCAGGAAAATAAAACCACGACCCGAGAAAAAGGCTGAGTTTCACACCAACGAAAAGAAGACCCCCAGGTATAGTGGTAAATCTTGCAGAGGAAGGCTTGTGAGCCCTCAGCATGGTGCAAACCTCAACAGTCACGATGTCAAAGTCCGAGGCGGTAAATAGAGAAAGCGCCACATTAAGTCGTTCAAGAACCTGACCACGACAACATATCATACCCGCCGAGGCCAGGCTGGGCCACGAGAATGGCGGGAACGCCCTACTGTGAATTTCCTGTGGATCCCGAAAAGAGAGGAAGGGGAGGAAACAGACAATGTAGGGCAAAGCCCGAACATTAAACAGATAAGGCAGGACAAAGCTCGACCAAGAGAGAGGAACGCTTCGGTTGTCGCGGGACAAGCAGAGGTCCACGCCAGGAGCGCCTCAGGGGTTGCAGATCACTGTAAACACCCCGGATGTGGGGACCACCCGCCTTGGACGACTGAGGACAAGTCGAGAAGACCACATCTCAGGGACGGCCGGAATGAAAAAAGCAGATATGGCTGGAAACCTGAGTTCCGCCCAGAAGGGAATTTCCCAAGAAGCAAGCAGAGAAAAAATTGCCCTAGGCCCCAACATGTTGAAGGGGAAAAGGGCTACTCAGGGAACCAAGACCCCAGACCGGCTGGTCCCTGAAAACACCTCCCTCCCCAGCCCGACAGCCTGGCAGGGAGGGACAGGAAGGAGCGCCCGTGAAAAAAACAGGGGGGAAACGAAGCCACCATAAGAGGGACCGACAAGACTGTCGAGAGAGAATGATCCTGCGGGCGAGAGACAATGGAGACCTGTCCCATCAGAAGACAATCACCAGATGAAGAGGTCGGTGATGAAACTGGGCAAATGGCATGGCCTCCACGGCCGCCACCAACAACCCAGGACATCCATGCAAAAGTGAATGGAAACTGGAGCAGGGTGCCGAAGTCATCAGACTCTTAATAAGAGAGTCAGCCAATTGTTCGGCGGAATCGAAAGCGGACAGAGGCCGCGTCGAACTGGAGCCCCAGGAGAACGATTGGACTTGTCCCGAGTGACCATCCGACCGAAGTGAGACAATGTCTGGAGGTTGAGACTAAGACTCTCCAGGACCTGAGCCCTGGCTGGAGCTCTGATCAGGAGGTCGTCAAAGTAAGGAATCACGGAAACCACTGTTGTCCGTAAAAGTGCCATCACAGGCGCCAGGACTTTGGTAAGGGTTCCCGGAGAGGTGGCCAGACTGAAATGGAGAGCCACAATAGAAAATGACCGTCCAGAACTGCAAAGCGGAGGTACCGCTGATGACCGGGAAACCATGAGATATGGAGGCAGGCATTCTTGATGTCCGCCGAGGAAGAAAACTCCCCTTGAACCACGGACGCCAGCACCGAACTGAGAGACTCCATTCGGGATGAGAAAGCAGAAGATGCTGGCCGAGATACTCGAGATCCAAGAATGGGCGAACAAAAAACGCCTTTCTTGGGGACCACAAAGAGGTTGGAATAAACCTCAAAACGTTCCCCAGAAGGAACCAGGACAATTACTCCCTGGACAAAAAGGAGCTGGTCCAGACAGAAGAGTAAGAGGCGACCAACCACCCGAGCAAGGTCGGCGGGTGGGGGCGATCCTTCAGGCTGAGGAAGGCCTACAGGTGCCTGATGGGGCCGCAAAACGGCCAAAACGGATAGCCGACCTCCGGGAGGAACAGGTCCGGAAGGAGGGGACCCTCTTTCCGTGAAGGCGCCTTGCTGGACCCTTTGTTGGTACCAAAGGTCCGCAGAACCGGAAGGCGGAGGACTTCCGACGGAAAGCGGTTATGTGAGCCTTATCCAGAGGAATAAAGAACTCCTTTCTGCCCGGCACCTCACTTCCTGAAAGTGGTGTCGGGATGCCATGCTCAAAGCCACATGGTTGTTACCAGGTAGCTTGCAGCACAGGCAGCACAGTGGTTGCACATGGAAGCAGAACACAGAAAACCTCCAGCTGAAAAGCATCGGAGAGCTAGATTAAATAAATCCTATGGAAGGATCTTGAAGACTACCCTGGCGGAGCTGGGAGACCCTACTGAAAGGGCTTTTGACACCCAGGCAGAAACAAAAACAGGAAGAACCTGCTGTTTTAAAGGCAAAGTTTGCCAAAGTCTCCACCTTCATGTCTTCTTGAAGGCAGCCGCATGAGCTAACTGCCGGGTAGTCGCCTTAGAGGGACCGGTGGATCCACAGTTGGAGAGAAGGTCAACCGAGCAACGAGGTCCTGAAACTTCTTATCAGGATGCCACCATGCGGATACCAGCGAGGCGTAAAATTCAGCGTGAGAGCTGAAAGTCTTGGGTGCCGGTCGGGCACAAAGGAAGGAGACTTCTGGAGCCACGTCCGAAGTTCCTGGGTCCTTTAGATGGAAGGTGTCTCTTATGGCCGAAACCAATGAGTTCACCACATCAGGCATATCCGTGTGGTCCTCTGGGTCAGAGGCCAAATCAGAAACCTCATCAACAAGTTTTCCAGGTGAATGGGAAACGAGGTGAGGCAGCCCTGGAATAGGTCGGGCACGATGAAAGGAAATCCTGGAGCCACATCCGAAGTTCCTGGGTCCTCTAGATAGAAGGTGTCTCTTATGGCCGAAACCAATGAGTGCACCGTGTCAGCCATATCCATGAGAGCTGAAAATCTTGGGTGCCGGTCGGGCACGATGAAAGGATACTTCTGGAGCCACGTCCAAAGTTCCTGGGTCCTTAAGATAGAAGGTGTCTCTTATGTCCGAAACCAATGAGTACACCACATCAGGTATATCTGTGCAGTCCTCTGAGTCAGATGCCGAATCAGAAACCTCATTCACAAGTTCTCCAGGTGAGTGGGAACGAGTGGAGGCAGCCCAGGAGGAGGGGGGACATCGACCGGGTACGCGGCTCTGGAAAGCAAGAGCGGCGACCACGGAAGCGTCCTCTGAGGGCGTGACGTTTGTACAAGTGGAGCAGCGGGTGAGTCCTATGAGAGGAGCGCCCGTGTCAGGAGACCCAGGGAATGAGTCAGAGAATACATTCCTATCACGCTTGTGAGAGCGGTGATATAGAGAGAAGGGAAGCAGGTCCCTCTGGAGGGCCAGCGTAGGGCGGACCTCTCCCAGGCGGATACCTAAGCCAAGTCGGATATAGACTGGGCGAGGGATAGATATAGCAGGGGAAGCAGTGGTGCTGGTGGAACAAGAACCAAGCATTGTAAGAATTGCGGCCACTCAAAAACAATAGGTGACCAGGGCCGCTAGAAGGATCCCCGTGGCCGTGAGTGGGCGTGGCTAAAGCCAGACAAGGGCCCGCGGTCCAGTGAAATAAAATGCTATAATGGATAAGGTGACTTAAACAGGACTTGAGCCTGTAACTTTATGACTGTGTTATGAATAAAGCTGAAGAGCTCTGCAGCACAGAAGCATGGCTCATAATAAAGAAACCCAGCGCTCTTAGAAAAAAACAAAACACAGCCAGCTGCGGGTGGGCGGAGCCAAGTTCCGACCTCGCTCGCAGCCTAAGTATATGTTCGGCTGATAATGGAGCCCGCTCCCAGCCCGGAGCGCATGTGCGCATGACAGGGGGAGGGAGCTCCCCTCCAGCAGCCGTACACTGTCGACAGGGACAATGAATATGCGGCCGATAATGGTGACTGCTTCCAGCCCCAGCACATTTGCGCATGACAGGGGGAGGGAGCGGGCGAGCTCCCCGCCATCAGCCGCGATAATGGCGGCCAATAAAGACGCCCGTTCTTTCTCCCAGCAGTACGTTGCCGACAGGGACGAGATATGCGAGCACCCCGCCAGCAGCCTCACGCTGCCGACAGGGACATATGGCGGGCGCAATATGCGGCCGCTGAGCCGTGCGTCTGCCGAACATTAGAGTGAAACACATTTCCTCACAACTTTGCAGACTGTTCCACACCACTGCTATAAAACGGGAGACATTCGTCCCCCACCCCAGAAAAAAAAAACCATAAGAGGAGGAACAAGGTTCCTCAAGCCATGCCCCTACAGACTACCAAGAGTGGGCCAAAATAGGGGGTCTCCAGAGGCTGAAAGTCCCTACCTGGAAGAAAAAGGGGAAAAATACTCACCTCAGTCAGAACTTACCTCATGAAGTCTTCCTATGAAGTCTTCAGCCAGCTTTCAACCATGTGCAAGCGAGGCAAGCAGGGAGATAGGGTGACCCGGACCCATGAGGTACAAACCCAGGGGCTGACCGTTGGCGAGAGGGGGTAAACAGCGCATTTACGCAATGTCTGTGCCCCCTTACTCGCAATGGGGAAACAGTGAGCCGCAGTTCCTGAGTCCCCACCTGAAAACAGGAAAGAAAAGGGAGATAAAAATCTACACGTCCCTAACTTACAAAACAAAAAACATGAGACCAGGTCTGGAGAACTCCAGACCGTGTCTACCTCCTTAGACACTAAGCTTAAAACTGATTAGCTCAGGGCCTGGAGGCGGGTATATCCTGCTGGGAGGAGCCGACTTTTTTTATTGCCATTGTGTCACACCTCCTAGAGACAGCAGCATACACCCATGGTCTGTGTCCCCCAATGGAGCCGATAGAGAAATGTGGGTTACTGCGGATAGTACAGCAGGGCAGAAGGTATTGGGATCGATTGCTCAGAGCGACGGCACCGTTTCACACCATACAGGCGTTTCTTCAGGCCCGGAAATTACTATATGTCACAGGTAAAGTCCCCTTATATAGTATACATATTCTAATAGAAATGATTGTATCAAAAAACAAATACATAAATATCAAATATAAAATGACTAGTATATACCATATATTAAATACAAGTGGCTGGACCTGAGTTTTTTTCAGAGGTACACGCTTAACTCGTTGCACTCATTTAGACCTAGTGGTCCTGTAGCGTCTAATCAAGCAATCCAGTATGCTTCACTGCCGAGCAATTTTTGGTGTCTATCACCCACCTCGTTCTGCCAAATCTACTCTCTCGTTAACTGCAAATTAAATTGCATTAACGTCTCCTCCATGATTCTCATGTATATGAGTAATAAACCTTGTCGCCCCTTTCTTTGTGCAGATATATCTAAGATGTTCTCTAATCCTATCTATTAACCTACGCTTGGTCTTGCCAATATAATAAAAGCCACACGGGCATATTAGACAGTAGACGACAAAGGTAGTTTTGCAAGTAATAAACTGATTTACCGCAATGGACTCAGGTCCTAGTCTGAACATGCGTCTAGATAGATTGTGATTACAAACTGAACAAATTCTACATTTGAATTTTCCCTTAGGTCTACTCTCTGTTATCAAGTCTTTAGTTTTTTTCTTACTACGTTTTTAGAACTTTAAATTATATCACCTGCTGTTTTATTCAGTTTTTAAATCTGGATCCTGTTCTAGCATAAACCAATTTTTTCGGATAATCATGTTTATTGGTTTATTCTGCTGCACAGTGAAGCATACTGGATTGCTCGATTAGACGCTACAGGACCACTAGGTCTAAAGGAGTGCAACGAGTTAAGCGTGTACTTCTGAAAAAAGAACTCAGGTCCAGCTACTTGTGTTTAATATATGGTATATACTAGTCATTTTATATTTGATATTTATGTATTAGGCTTTTTTTTACACATTCATTTCTATTAGAATATGTATACTATATAAGGGGACTTTACCTGTGACATATTATTTCCGGGCCTGAAGAAACGCCTATATGGCGTGAAACAGTGCCGCCGCTCTGAAAGGTGCTCCCTAGAACTTCTGCCCTGCTGTACCATCTGCAGTAAGCCACATTTGTTCTTCACTTGGAATAAAGTATTGAAGCACTGAACCTGTGGTGAGTGATCCTCATTTTCCTTCTTTTGATATGTATTGCACTCATCTTACTGAAGTCACCACAGAACAGGACCTACAATTTATCAGCCAGTGTGTTCCAGTCTAGCAGCTCTCGCATTAGCTATACGCCTCAGTAGTGCCAGATGATTATTTCTCTTAAAGGGTCTCTCTCATTAAAACTAATTTTTGCTACTGAACTCTTCATGGTAAATGAAAAATATTTTTAATATACTTTGTTTTAAAAAAAATGAAGTTTTCTATGTTTTATTTGTGCTTAAAAAAGCTCAAGAGCACATTTTCCCCCAACTCATACACAGACTTTGGACCAAAGTCCAAACACAGGAAGTGCCGCCTGGAGTACCGGGGGGGGGGGGGGGCAGCCTCATCCAATCATAGCTCCTCTCACACATAACTGCCATATGCTGTTGGTTGGACCAAACCCCCCCCCCTCCCCCAGCACTCCAGGCGGCACTTCCTGTGTTTGGACTTTGGTCCAAAGTCTGTGTATAAGTTGGGGGAAAATGTGCTCTTGAGCTTTTTTAAGCACAAATAAAACATAGAAAACTTCATTTTTTTTTTTAAACAAAGTATATTAGAAATACTTTTCATTTACCATAAGGAGTGCAATAGCAAAAATTAGTTTTAATGAGAGTGTCCATTTAATTGCTGGACATTCAGATAACTGTTTACTGATTATTAACATACAGCATGCTTTAATGCTGCATCAGGCAATAATATAGGGGCAACTTTAAGTAATTGACATCTGGAATATTGGCATGGTGGCAGTTTAGAGGCCTAAAAGCTAATTTAACATTGTAAGTGTTTAGCCAATGTTAGCTAAATAGACACATAAAAAGCATTATTAGTTCTATGTATCCAAACTCTAAAGGCACTATAGAATAGGAGATTGAGGGAATGAACCAAGTACAATATTTGTATAGAGAAACGTGAAAGCAGTAAGCAGAAAGGATACTGTGTTGTAGTCGTCTTGCCTTGGCTTGAGCACTCAGTGCTGCTAGACGTGCCAGCTGGAGAATGGTTTGTAATACTCATACATAAATCTATTTACCTTCAACAAAGCCAGCTGTCAGCTAGCCAGTTGTTTATACAACAGTGCCCAAATGTTGCTATATTGGCCAGATGTGAGCATAATCAGGCAGAGAGACCTTAGCCATGTTAAACACTTGTAACACTAGCCAGACTCAATCACTAATTCAGATCTAAACAAAGTTCTTTCATGTATCAACCCAACACATTGTGCTACAAGCACCTAACCTCCAGGGGGGCAGCAAAAAAGATGAGAGGGTAAAGAGGACATTCAGAAATATCACATTTGGTGTTATTAACTTTATTTTAGAGGATCATTATAAGTACAGATGTGCTTACCAATATTAGCTGCTCTCCACAAGCCAAGAGCAAAACAGCATTTGTCCCTGATAATTCAAAGAAAAGAAAATTTCACTTTGAAAGGAAGGGGTCAGCAAAAAAATTACCTATTGTTTAAATAAAGTGATAATCCAGAGTAGGGCAAAACAACCCTATAAAACTGTTGCCAACTGCCTCAAATAAGATTAAATTCCTAGGTCAGCGGTACTCAACTGGCAAACCGCTGTCCAAATAGAGGCCTTGTCTGCCAATCATCTGGATGACCAGCTGGTTCCCTGAGGTGGCATCTGCTCTGCCCGCATTCTTTTGTTTCAGAGTCTTTCAGACACTGATACAATTGAAAAACCAAGTGTGGTCTGAAGCAAAGGAGCACTGTGCCCAGCCAGCATTTCCTTCATTGGCCTGGAGGTCAAAGTGCATTATCAGGTGAACAGTCGTGTTCTCTCACCTGTAGCTCTCCAGTTGTTGCAGAACTACACCTCCCAACATGACTGTGGATGATGGGAGTTTTAAGGTACAACAGCTGAAGAGTAACAAGAAATTTTGCACAATTCATATGGGGGCATATAAGCACAGTTCATTGAGGGTGGGGGACACAGTGGCAGAGTTATATAAGGGGGCATATTGCCACATATAGGGCAGAGTGGCAAAGTTCATATAAGGCAGTGATGGTGAACCTATGGCACGCTGAGCCCCCTCTGTGGGCACGCGGCCATAGATCGCCAGGCGGGGCAAACCTGGACATTCCTGTGTCCCCAAAGATCGTTTCGCGTTAACTTTAAAAATGCAGGGGCCGCCGGGAGGTAGCGCATGCAGGGACATCACTGACGTCCCGTGCGTGCACCCATAGGAACGGAGGAGCAGACCATCGAATAGGAGGACGCATGCTGGCCGGCATGGTAAGTTACCAGCTACACTTCAGCTTCAATGCTCCGACCACCGCTCCTCCGGTCCCGGGACCTAGGAGCAGTGGACGGAGCACTGTAAGGCAGTACACAGACATACAGCCTCCAGCCATACACTGTATATGGCTGAAGGCTGTATGTCTGAGGGGGAACTATACTGCACCTAATGTGGGGGAACATACTGCCAACCTAATGTGGGGAAACATACTGCCAACCTAATGTGGGGAAACATACTGCAAACCTAATGTGGGGAAACATACTGCCAACCTAATGTGGGGAAACATACTGCCAACCTAATGTGGGGAAACATACTGCCAACCTAATGTGGGGGAACATACTGCCAACCTAATGTGGGGGAACATACTGCCAACCTAATGTGGGGGAACATACTGCCAACCTAATGTGGGGGAACATACTGCCAACCTAATGTGGGGGAACATACTGCCAACCTAATGTGGGGGAACATACTGCCAACCCAATGTGGGCGAACTGCAACCTAATGTGGGGTAACGATACTGCCAACCTAATGTGGGGGAACTATACTGACTACCTAATGTGGGGGAACTATACTGCCTACCTTATGTGGGGGAACTGCAACCTAATGTGGGGGAACTGCAACCTAATGTTGGGGAACTGCAACCTAATGTGGGGGAACTACAGGGTGGGCCATTTATATGGATACACCTTAATAAAATGGGAATGGTTGATATTAACTTCCTGTTTGTGGCATATGAGTATATGTGAAGGGGGGAAACTTTGCAAGATGGGTGGTGACCATGGCGGCCATTTTGAAGTCGGCCATTTTGAATCCAGCTTTTGTTTTTTCAATAGGAAGAGGGTCATGGGGCACATCAAACTTATTGGGAATTTCACAAGAAAAACAATGATGTGCTTGATTTTAACGTAACTTTATTCTTTCAGGAGTTATTTACAAGTTTCTGACCACTTATAAAATGTGTTCAATGTGCTGGCCATTGTGTTGGATTGTAAATGCAACCCTCTTTTCCCACTCTTCACACACTGATAGCAACACCACAGGAGAAATGCTAGCATAGGCTTCCAGTATCCGTAGTTTCAGGTGCTGCAGAATGGGAAAAACAAAAATTGGAACAGGACCCTCAGTTTATGCAGAAGATTTTGTTCAGTGATGAGGCAAACTTTTATGTGAATGGTGAAGTTAACAAACAAAACCACCGCTATTGGTCTGACACTAACCCACATTGGATAGATCCCTCCAAGACTGTTGGAACACAAAAATTGATGGTGTGGTGTGGTATATGGGGTACAAAGATAGTGGGGCCATTCTTCATCAATGGAAACCCCTGGATACGCGAAATTGCTACCTGATGATGTGTTCCCTGAGTTTTTCTAGCAAGATTGGGCACCACCACATTATGGGTGTCAGGCCCGAGCATTCCTAGAAGAACAGTTTCCTGGAAAGTGGATTGGTCATCGTGGGCAAGTTGAATGGCCCCCAAGGTCTCCCGATCTGACCCCCTTAGACTTTTATCTTTGGGGTCATCTGAAGGCAATTTTCTATGCTGTGAAGATACGAGATATGCAGCACCTGAAACTACGGATACTGGAAGCCTGTGCTAGCATTTCTCCTGCGGTGTTGCTATCAGTGTGTGAAGAGTGGGAGAAGAGGGTTGCATTGACAATCCAACACAATGGGCAGCACATTGAACACATTTTATAAGTGGTCAGAAACATGTAAATAACTCATGAAAGAATAAAGTTACGTTAAAACCAAGCACATCATTGTTTTGCTTGTGAAATTTCCAATAAGTTTAATGTGTCACATGACCCTCTTCCTGTTGAAAAAAACAAAAATTGGATTCAAAATGGCCAACTTCAAAATGGCACCATGGTCACCACCCATCTTGAAAAGTTTCCCCCCTCACATATACTAATGTACCACAAACAGGAAGCTAATATCACCAACCATTCCCATTTTATTAAGGTGTATCCATATAAATGGTCCACCCTGTATGCTGCCTACCTAATGTGGGGGAACTATACTGGCAACCTAATGTGGGGGAACTGTACTGGCACTTTGAGGGGAAAAAAGTTGGCGTGCATTACGGTTTGGGCACTCGGGCTCAAAAAGGTTCGCCATCACTGATATAGGGCATAGTGATACAGTTATTATGGGTTAATATTCTCACTTATAATGCCCAAACTGTGCCACCTACTCACTAATAAGGCCCCAACTGTGCCTACCGCTCACTAATAATGTCCCAAATGTGCCTCCCGCTCACTAATAATGCCCCAACTGTGCCCTGCACTGACTAATAATGCCCCAATTGTGCCCTGCACTCACCAATAATGCCCTAACAGTGCCCCGCACTCACTAATAATGCCCTAACTGTGTCCCACACTCACTAATAATGCCTCCTGTGCCTCATTAAATGGCCTCACAGTGCATACAGTAATAATACCTTGGGCCTCCATACAGTAATAATGTCCCCATAAAATAATAAAATATTTATAATGCTTCCCTGGTACTAATAGTGCCCCCTGATATATTTATAATGCACTCCCACCCCAAAATATTAATATTGTCATCCTGATATTTTATAATACCCCTGAAATTATTAGTACCCCCTGATATAAATATATTGGGGGGGGGGCACATTATAAATATAATTCTACCATGATAATAATACTTACATTTATAATCCCCCCCCCCTGATATTATTAATGCCCCCCATTGTTGTCATACGGAAAAAAATTTAAACAGTAATACTTCCCTTGTCTAGGTTCCCACCGTATATTGAGCTGCATAACTGGGATCTCCTGGCTGGCGAAATGACATCATATTGTTGCACCTGCCTGCTGGGGGTTAGCCACAGCAGCTCATAGGCTGCAGAGTTAAAGTGTCTGCAGCCTATGACAGTAAATGGTGGAGCAGGGAGCTCACATCTCCTGCGGCTCCACCATTCTAGTTAACTGCATTTGCGCTGAGGATGAGGAAGATGCAGTGACGGGTAGCTGGGATGACACCACCGCGGGATGATTACTACCCACTGGACAGTGTCATCCGGTGTGGTCCGCACTCCACAAGCATTACCCCCCATAATCCCCTACACATTTGCAGGATGGTATGAAATAACATACATCTCATAACATCCTGCTGCCTGAGAAATATTTGGCTCCAGCACCCCCCTTATGTAAATCCCTGCCCTTCACTGCAGCATCAGCACAGAAAGTAGTGTAATGAAGGTTTTGCCCATCTGACAGATTTACTGACGTACAGAAAGAGTACAAAAAACTTCCGCTCTCTGAAATGGGGAGGGGGAGTTTCGGAAGGCCACAGATTATCTTTCACCCCTTAACCCCTTAAAGACTCAGGGTTTTTCCGTTTTTGCACTTTAGTTTTTTCCTCCTTACCTTTTAAAAATGATAACCCTTTCAATTTTCCACCTAAAAATCCATATTATGGCTTATTTTTTGCGTCGCCAATTCTACTTTGCAGTGACATTAGTCATTTTACCCAAAAATGCACGGCGAAACGGAAAAAAAAAATCATTGTGCGACAAAATCGAAAAAAAATGCCATTTTGTAACTTTTGGGGGCTTACGTTTCTACGCAGTGCATATTTCGGTAAAAATTACACCTTATTATTATTCTGTAGGTCCATACGGTTAAAATGATACCCTACTTATATAGGTTTGATTTTGTTGCACTTCTGGAAAAAATCATAACTACATGCAGGAAAATTTATACGTTTAAAAATGTCATCTTCTGACCCCTATAACTTTTTTATTTTTCCACGTACGGGGCGGTATGAGGACTCATTTTTTGCACCGTGATCTGAAGTTTTTATCGGTATGATTTTTGTTTTGATCGGACTTTTTGATCACTTTTTATTCATTTTTTAATGTTATAAAAAGTGACCAAAATACGCTTTTTTGGACTTTGGAATTTTTTTGCGCGTACGCCATTGACCGTAGGGCTTAATTAATGATATATATTTTTATAGTTCGGACATTTACGCACGCGGCGATACCACATATGTTTATTTATTTATTTTTTTACACTGTTTTATTTTTTTTATGGGAAAAGGGGGGTGATTCAAACTTTTATTAGGGAAGGGGTTAAATGACCTTTATTAACACTTTTTTTTTACTTTTTTTTTGCAGTGTTATAGGTCCCATAGGGACCTATAACACTGCACACACTGATCTCTCATCCTGATCACAGGCGTGTATTAACACGCCTGTGATCAGCATTATCGGCGCTTGACTGCTCCTGCCTGGATCTCAGGCACGGAGCAGTCATTCGACGATCGGACACCGAGGAGGCAGGTAAGAGCCCTCCCGGTGTCCGATCAGCTGTTCGGGACGCCGCGATTTCACCACGGCGGTCCCGAACAGCCCGACTGAGCAGCCGGGATACTTCCAGTTTCACTTTAGAAGCGGCGGTCAGCTTTGACCGCCGCTTCTAAAGGGTTAATACCGCACATTGCTGCGATCGGCGATGTGTGGTATTAGCCGCGGGTCCCGGCCGTTGATTAGCGCCGGGACCGGCGCGATATGATGCGGGATCGCGGCGCGATCCCGCTTCATATCGCGGGAGCCGGCGCAGGACGTAAATATACGTCCTGCGTCGTTAAGGGGTTAAGGACCAAGCCCATTTTGACCTTAAGGACAAGTCCAATTTTATTTTAGTGTTTTAGTTTTTTCCACCTCGCCTTCTAAAATCGATAACTTGTTTATATTTCCATCTACAGACTCATATAAGGGATTCTTTTTTGTGTGACTAATTGTACTTTGCAATGAAACCTCTCATTTTATCAAACAATGTATGGCGAACCCAAAGAATAATTTTTTAGGGATGAAATTTAAATGAAAACCACAATTTTGCACACTTTGAAAGGTTTTGTTTTCACACTGTACACTTAACGGTAAAAATGATGTGTTCTTTATTCTCTGGGTCAATACAATTAAAATTATACCCATGGCTAGATACTTTGAGATTTTTTAAGCAGTACAAAAAATAGAAAACGTTTTGCACAAAATCAGTAATATAAAAATAGTCCTATTTTGACCACCTATATCTTTTTCATTTTTCCATATAAGCAGTGGTATGAGGGCTCCTTTTTTGCGCCGTCATCTGTACTTTTTTATTGATACCACATTTGCATATATATAAAACTTTTAGATCACTTTTATAATGTTTTCGGAATAAAATGTGACAAAAAAGCAGCATTTCTGGATTTTTTTTTTATTTTTTATGTTTACGCCGTTTACCGTACGGGATCATTAACATTATATTTTGATAGTTCGGACATTTACGCATGTGGCGAAACCAAACATGTTTACAAAAAAAAAAAGTTACGCTTTTTGGGGGTAAAATGGTAAAATGGGAAAAGTTTCATTTTTATTGGGGAAGGGGATTTTTCACTTTTTATTTTTACATTTTTCAACTTTTTTTTTTTTTTACAGTTTTTATGTCCCCATAGGGGACTATCAATAGCAGTCAGTTGATTGCTAATACTGTTCAGTGCTATACATATCACAACACCGGAGCTCATATATATTTTAAATGATCTAATAAAATTCAGTTTTAAGGGGGGTTTCTAGTTTAGGGTTAACCCCTTGGGGGGCGACCCCTAAAGGTTGTTGTTATATATACAGTGCTATACATAGGGCACAGCACTGATCAGTGTTATCGGCTATCTTCTGCTCTGGTCTGCTCGATCTCAGACCAGAGCAGAAGACGCCGGGAGATGTCCGGAGCAGATGAGGGGACATATGTCCGCCATTACAGATGATCGGATGCCCGCAGCAGCGGATATCCGTCATTACCGGCGGGTCCCCGGCTGCTGATGGCAGCCAAGTCTTGCAGTGTATGACGAGAGCACCGCTCCGATGCTCACGGTCATACACAGTAGGGATCGACCGATTATCGGTTTGGTTATCGGTTCGATTATCGGTTCGATTATCGGTTCGTGATATTCACGATTTTGGGCGTTATCGGTATCTGCAATTACCTTGCCGATAATCCGATAATGCCCTGCCCCCCGCACCGCCCCACCGCACCACCCAACGCACTGCGACCGCTCACCACACCGCGCCCCCCACCGCCGCACCACTCCCATTGCCTCCCCCATCCCCGGTTTTATAATTACCTGTTTCCGGGAGCCGGGGTCCACGCTACTTCTGGCTCCTGCTGCGTCCTGCGTTACGCTGTGTGCATGGACAAGTGACGTCCTCAATGCGACGTCACCGTCAGTGCGCACACTGACAGCTCAGGAGGACGCCGCCGGAGCCAGATGTAGCGTGGACCCCGGGAACAGGTAATTATAAAACTGGGGATGGGGGAGGCAATGGGGCTGGAGCGGTGCGGCGGCGGGGGATGCGAAGCGGTGCGACGCGGTGGGGGGCACGGTGCGGTGCGGCGGTGGGGGGCGTGGTGGCGGTGATAGGACTCAGGAGGACCCCCGGACAGGCAAGGGGAGAGAAGCGGGTGGCGGCGGCGGCCTATGGCACCACAAAAGCTGCTGCAGTTCATTGATTTAAAGCGCCCGCTTTAAATCAATGATCTCCAGCGGTGTCGCGCGCAGGTTGAGGGGGGGGGGTAATAAATAGCCGATAACTTATAACGGAATATCGGTATAAATTATCGGCTATCGGTCCTAACCTCCACAGATTATCGGTATCGGCCCTAAAAAATCGATATCAGTCGATCCCTAATACACAGAACATAAATGTACGTCCTGGTGCGCTAAGTACCGCCTCACTAGGACGTACATTTACGTCTGTGGTTGTTAGGGAGTTAATATTACTAGCCCTCATCATGCCCTTCTTAACCTCAAAAATCATAAAAGATACTGGGGAAGATTCATCAAAACCTATGCTGAGGAAAAGTTGACCAGCTGCCCATAGCAACCAATCAGATCACTTATTTTATGTTTCAGATTTTCAAAAGTGAAAGAAGGAATCTGAGTGGTTGCTATAGGCTACTGGTAGACTTTTCCTCTGCTCACGTTTTGATAAATCCCCCCCTCCCCCAATGTTCCCTAAGTAATATGACTGCAGAAATTCTGCTTAGTACATGAATGTCTGAAACACTTATTGAGGATACACCATGGTATCAACTAAGAACAGCGGGGCCCCATTACACGCCACAATAGCCTTCCTTGAAGTGCTGGTATACCAAAATTCCTTGTGTAACTTCTATGTTTACATAAGGGCTTTTTACACAGTGTGATTATCAGCAGAACAGACTGATTGTTGCCCTGTATATAGGACCCAGTGTTCAGCCAACAAACAGGCAAATGCAGTTTTTTTGGCCCTATACATCATCATTTGTCAGCAGCACATCTCTACCTGGCTACATTACTTCCAGCTGTCAACAAGTCGGGAAATTGAAAGACATAACAACGGAACCAACCAAGTTTGCTAGATCAAGTTAACTGCAAACTTTTTTATGCTGCCATATTGTTAAGGAGATTGAGTACCACTTTAACAGCTTTGCACATCTAGAGATGGAAATATGTGCCAATTCTTCGTGGCAGAAAAGCTGAAGTTCAGGTTGGAGATTGTCTGTAAACAGCAATTTTCAAGTCTTGCTATATATTCTCAACTGGATTCAGGCCTGCGCTTTGACTGTGATATATTTGTTTTTAATAACCTAACCCTGCTTTGTACTTCTCCACAACTTTATTCCTGACCGATTTGGTGAGATATTTGGTCTTCATGCTGCTGTTTGTTTTAAGGGGTACTCCGGTGCTTACACATCTTATCCCCTATCCAAAGGATAGGGGATAATATGCCTGATCACGGGAGTCCCGCAGCTGGGGACGCCCGGGATCATGCACGCGGCACCCCGTTTGTAATCAGTCCACGGAGCGTGTTCGCTCCGGGACTGATTACCGGCGACCGCAGGGCCGGCGGCGTGTGACGTCACACCTCCGCCCCCTGTGACGTCATGCTCCGCCCCTCAATGCAAGCCTACGGGAGGGGGCGTGATAGCACCGGAGTACCCCTTTAATAATGCTCTCTAACAAACTCTGAGGCCTTTACAGGACAGGTGCGTTTGTACTGAGATTAAATTGCAGACAGGTGGACCCTAATTACTAATTATGTGACTGTAAAATGTGATGGCAATTGGCCACACCAGATCTTTCTTATGGTCTTATGTTCACACCACGGAAATCCTGATATTCTGCTCAAATTCCATTCTGTAAAGCTTGTTGCAGATTTTTTGCAGTTGAGTGGAATTTGAGTGGAATCTCGGTAGAATTCCTATGTGCTCAAAACACAGAATTCTGGCAAAATTCAAAGCCCCCATTGAGTTCAGTTGAGTTCTGCTGTGTGAATGGTATGGAATCCCAATTACACATAATGTGCTTTAGCCCCTGGGTTCTCAACCCGGGGTACGCCACGGGTTGAGCGGGGGTACGCGAAAGCGCTGTCAAATACCGGCCATGCATTGGTCAGTATTTGACAGCGCATAACCGCGGCAGCTCACCGTACAGTAGCACGGCCCGAGCTGCAGCCGCGGCTACTGTAAGTGAGCTGCCTGGTTGCCGTGGGAGACGTATGACCTCCCCTGACGTTGCGCGGAGTTGCCGCACAGCTCAGGAGGACGTCACACGTCAGTGCGGCCCCGCCAAACGTGACGCATTGCATCAAGTAGCAGCGAACAGGGTCCCGCCGGAGGCCAGGTAAAAAGAATAAAAAAGTTAATAACTGTGTGGGCCAGAGGGGTTGTATTGAACGGAGGGGGGATGTATTGAACGGAGGGGGGGGGTGTATTGGACGGAGCACAAGGCATTAAGATAGAGGGGGAGAGGGATGGGGAGTAATAAAGCACAAGGCATTAAAATGTAATGCCTTGTGCTTTATTACTCCCCATCCCCCCTTATTCCCCCCCCCTCCGCCATTATCCCTCTCCCCCTCCATCTTAATGCCTTTTGCTTTATTACTCCTCATCCCCCCTCTGCCATTGTCCCTCTCCCCCCTCCATTTCATGATTAAATGGAGGGGGAGAGGGATAATGGCAGAGGGGGGGATGAGGAGTAATAAAGCACAAGGCATTAAGATGGAGGGGGAGAGGAATAATGGCGGAGGGGGATGAGGAGTAATAAAGCACAAGGCATTAAGATGGAGGGGGAAAGGGATAATGGCGGAGGGGGGATGTGGAGTGATAAAGCACAAGGCATTAAAATGTAATGCCTTGTGCTTTATTACTCCCCATTTCCCCTCATCCCCCCCCCCTCTGCCATTATCCCTCTCCCCTTCCATCTTAATGCCTTTTGCTTTATTTCCCCCTCATCCCCCCTCCACCATTATCCCTCTCCCCCTCCATCTTAATTCTCTTGCACCATTCCCCCTTCCTCTGATCCCCTTTTGCCATATCGGATAATAATGGCACAAGGGGATTAAGATGGAGGAGGGGGAAAATGGCAAAAGGGGATTAATATGGAGGGAGGGGGTTGATTATCCCCTCTCCATCTTAATCCCCTTGTGTTATTATCCCCTCTCCATCTTAATCCCCTTTTGTCATTTTCCCCCTGTCCAATGTAATCCCCTCTTGCTATTATTCCTCCTCCATATTAATCCCCTTGTGCCATTATTCCCCCTCCATCTTAATCCCCTTGTGCCATTATTCCCCCTCCATTTTAATCCCCATTTGCCACCCCCCCCCCCCCCCCCTCTATCTTAATCCCCTTGTGTCATGATTATCCGATATGGCAAAAGGGGATCAGAGGAAGGTGGAATGGTGCAAGAGGATCAGAGGGAGGGAGGAATAATGGCACAAGAGATTAAGATGGGGGGGTTGATTATTCCCCCCATCTTAATCCCCTTGTGTTATTGTTCCTCATCCATCTTAATCCCCTTGTGTTATTATTCCCCCTCCATCTTTATCCCCTTGTGTTATTATTCCCCCTCCATCTTAATTCCCTTGTACCATTATTCCCCCTCCCTCTGATCCCCTTTTGCCATGTTGGATAATAATGGCACAAGGGGATTAAGATAGAGGGGGATAATGGCAAAAGGGGATTAATATGGAGGGGGGGGTTATCCCCTCCCCATCTTAATCCCCTTGTGTTATTATTCCCCCTCCATCTTAATCCCCTTGTGTTATTATTCCCCCTCCATCTTAATCCCCTTTTGCCATTCCCCCCCCTCCAATTTAATCCCCTTGTGCTATTATTCCCTCTCCATCTTAATCCCCCTTTGCCATTTCCCCCCTCCATCTTAATCCCCCTTTGCCATTTCCCCCCTCCATCTTAATTCCCCTTTGCCATTTTCCCCCCTTCATCTTAATCCCCCTTTGCCATTCCCCCCCCCTCCATCTTAATCCCCTTGTGCCATTACTATCCAATATGGTAAAAGGGGATCAGAGGGAGGGGGGAATAATGGTACAAGAGATTAAGATGGAGGGGGCGGGTTGATTATCCCCCCCCCTCAATCTTAATCCCCTTGTGCCATTATTCCTCCTCCATCTTAATCCCCTTGTGCCATTATTCCTCCTCCATCTTTATCCCCTTGTGCTATTATTCCTCCTTCATCTTAATCCTCCTGTGCCATTATTCCCCCCTCTCTCTGATCCCCTTTTGCCATATTGGATAATACTGGCACAAGGGGATTAAGATGGAGGGGGGAATAATGGCACAGGGGGATTATGAGGGGGGAATAGTGGCACAAGGGGATTAAGATGGAGAGGGGGAGGATAGTGGCACAAGGGGATTAAGATGGAGGGGGGGGGGAATAGTGGCACAAGGGGATTTAGATGGAGAGGGGGGGTAGTGGCACAAGGGGATTAAAATGGAGGGGGGGATAATAGCACAAGGGGATTAAGATGGAGGTGGATAATAGCACAAGGGGATTAAGATGGAGGGGGAATGCATTAGTATAAAGGTAAGAACAAGCCTTTTATCCGCGGGTACCCCTCGCTCGCAAGTTCCGTGCGAGGGGGTACCCGCGGAGATACTTTCAGGCTTTGGGGGTACAGTTGCCAAAAAGGTTGAGAACCACTGCTTTAGGCCCCTTAATGACCACGGACGTATATTTACGTCAGTGTGGCCGGCTCCCGTTATGTGAAACGTGCTCAGGACCTGAGCGCACTCCGTACATGCTGGGTCCCTGTTGCTATCAGCAACCAGGACCCAGGGCTTATACCAGACATTGCAGATCGGGCTGATGTCCGGTATTAACCTTTTAGATGCTGCGATCAAAGTTGATTGAGGCGTCTAAACCGGGAGAAAATACTGCCGGTTAGCTCAGCAGAGCTGTTCGGGACCGCCACGGTGAAGTCGAACAGCTGAGAGGACAGTGGGAGGCGACTTACCTTGCTCCTCGCTGTCCGATTGGCATTTGATTGCTCCAAGCCTGAGATCCAGGCTGGAGCAATCAAGCACAGATTACACTAATCAATCCTATGCTATGACATAGCATTGTTCAGTGTATGCAATCAAAGAATTGCAAGTAATAGTCCCTTATGGGGGCTAAAAAAAAAAAGTGTAAAAACAAGTTTAAAAAAAAGGTGAATAAATGTGATTTAACCCCTTCCTGAATAAATGTTTGAATCACCCCCCTTTTCCCAATAAAAAAAAATATATATATATGTAAATTAAAATAAACATGTGGTATTGCCTCGTGCGTAAATGTCCGAACTCTAAAAATATAATGTTAATTAAACCGCATGGTCAATGGCGTACATGTAAAAAAAAAAAAACAATCTGAAGTCCAAAATTGCGTATTTTTGGTCACTTTGCATACCCTAAAAAAAATGTATAAAAAGCGATCAAAAAGTCCCATAAAAAAAAAAAAAACAATGGTACTGATAAAAATTCAGATCACGGCGCAAAAAATGAGCGCTCATACCGACCTGTAAACATAAAAATAAAAAAGAAGTTATAGGGGTCAGAAGATGACAATTTTAAATAATTTTTTTAACCCCTTAACGATGCAGGACGTGAATGTACGTTCTCGTGCGGTGGTACTTACCGCACCAGGACGTACATTTATGTCCTGTACATGACCGCGGCAGGTCATGCGCGGCAGGTCCTGGCTGCTATCAGCAGCTAGGGACCTGCCGGTAACGGCGCTCATCAGCGATTGTGCTGATGGGTGCCAATAACCCCTCAGATGCCGTGATCAATACAGATTACTGCATCTGCGGCAGTGCGGTCACTAAAATGAATGATCGGATCGCCCGCAGTGCTGCCGCGGGGATCCGATCATCTGTAATGGTGGCCGGAGGTCCCCTCACCTGCCTCCGGCCGTCTCCAGGGGTCTACTGCTATGGTCTGAGATCGAGGAGACCAGAGCAGAAGATGACCAATAACACATAGCACTGAACAATATTAGCAATCAAGTGATTGCTATAAGAAGTCCCCTTTGGGAACTATTAAAGTGTAAGAATAAAAGTAAAAAAAAAAGGATTTAAAAAAAAAAAAAAAAGGAAAATTTTATTTTTTTAAATTCACTCTCCCCAATAAAAATGTAAATTGTCCCTTTTTCCCCATTTCACACCTAAAAAGTGTTAGAAAAAATTAATAAACATATTTTGGTATCGCCATGTCTGTAAATATCCTATTAAAATATATTGTTAATATTCCCGTATGGTGAACGGCGTGAACATAAAAAAAAAAAAGAAAAAAAAGTCCAACATTGCTGCTTTTTTGGCACATTTTAATCCAAAAAAATATGATAAAAAAACTGTATTGAAAGTTTTATATATGCAAATGTGGTATCATCAAAAAGTACAGATGATGACGAAGGCCACAGTGGTCTTTAACCTGCGGACCTCCAGATGTTTCAAAACTACAACTCCCAGCATGCCTGGACAGCCGATGGCTGTCCGGGCATACTGGGAGTTGTAGTTTTGAAACATCTGGAGGTCGACGGTTGAAGACCACTGTTCAGACATTGACAGGCGGTGATGATGGGGGGGGGGGTGTGGGATGATGACAGGGGGATGATGACAGGCGGTGATGATGAAGGGGGTGTGTGGGATGATGACAGGCGGTGATGATGAAGGGGGGGTGTGGGATGATGACAGGGGGATGATGACAGGCGGTGATGATGAAGGGAGGATGATGAAGGGGGGGATGATGACAGGCGGTGATGATGAAGGGGGGGTGTGGGATGATGACAGGCGGGGATGATGAAAGGCAGTGATGATGAAGGGGGGATGATGAAGGGGGGTATGATGACAGGGTAATGATGAAGGGGGGATGATGACAGGCGGTAATGATGACAGGGTGATGATGATGAGGGCATTAATGACAGGGGTCTGAATGATGTATTTCCCACCCTAGGCTTATAGTCGAGTCAATAACTTTTCCTGGGTTTTTGGGGTGAAATTAGGGGCCTCGGCTTATATTCGGGTCGGCTTATACTCGAGTATATACAGTAGTATTTTTTTGGTTGCACCATACATTTTATGATAAAATGAGCGATGTCATTACAAAGGAAAATTGGTTGCGCAAAAAACAAGCCCTCATATGGGTCTGTGGGTGAAAATATACAAGAGTTATGATTTTTAGAAGGCGAGGAGGAAAAATCTAAAACGTAAAAATAAAATTGGGTCCTTAAGGGGTTAAAGTAGTAAAATAAAATAAAAACTATATACATTGGGTATCATTGTAACCGTATGGACCTACAGAATAAATATATGGTGTAATTTTTACCGAAAAGTGCACTGAGTAGAATCGGAAGCCTCCAAAAATGAAAAAATAGGTTCTTTTTTTCTGGTTTCGCCATAAATTTTTGGGTAAAATGATTGTTGTCAATACAAAGTACAATTGGTGGCACAAAAAAAAAAAGAAAAGCCCTCATATAGGTCTGTAGGTGCAAAACTGAAAGCGTTATGATTTTTTGAAGGTGAGGTGGAAAATACGAAAGTGCAAAAATGAAAAAAACTAAAACAAAACCTGTGGTCCTTAACCCCTTAACAACTAGGTCCAAACGATTAAAATGATAACCTACTTATGTAGGTTTGATTTTGTCGTACTTCTGGAAAATGCAGGAAAATGTATACGTTTAAAATGGTCATCTTCTGACCCCTATCATTTTTTTATTTTTCCGTGTATGGGCCGGTATGAGGGCTCATTTTTTGCGCCGTGATCTGAAGTTTTTAGCGATACCATTTTTGCATTGATAGGACTTATTACTTATTTTATTCATTTTTTCATGATATAAAAAGTGACCAAAAATGCACTATTTTGGACTTTGGAATTTTTTTGCTCGTACGCCATTGACCGGACATTTCCGCACGCGGCGATACCACATATATTTATTTTTATTTACACTGGTTTTTTTTTATGGGAAAAGGGTGGTGATTCCATCTTTTATCGTGGGAGGTGTTAAATGATCTTTATTCACTTTTTTTTTGCAGTGTTATGGCTCCCATAGGGAGCTATAACACTGCACACACTGATCTTCTACATTGATCAGTGGTTTCTCATAAGAAACCACTGATCAATTATTCTGCCGCTTGACTTCTCATGCCTGGATCTCAGGCACTGAGTAGTCATTCGGCGATCGGACAGCATGGAGGCAGGTAGGGACCCTCCGGCCATCATGTAAGCTGTTCGGGATGCCGCAATTTCACTGCGGCGACCCGAGCAGCCCCCTGAGCTAACCGGCATGGTTATTACTTGCACTTTAAACCAAAGTTGAACGCCGCGTCTAAAGGGTTAATAGCGCGCGGCACCGCAATCAGTGCTGCGCGCTATTAGCCGACCCGCTATGATGGGTGCCACGCCGTGGCCCCGCGTTATAGAACGGGATCGGACTCATGACGTACCGGTACGTCATGGGTCCTTTAGAGGTTAAAGGGGTTCTCCAGGAAAAAACTTTTTTTATATATCAACTGGCCCCAGAAAGTTAAACAGATTTGTAAATTACTTCTATTAAAAAATCCTACACCTTTCAGTACTTATGAGCTGCTGAAGTTGTTTTTTTCAGTCTAAGTGCTCTCTGATGACACCTGTCTCGGCTTCCCGAGACAAGCAGAGATGTCAGCAGAGAGCAATGTTGTTAGACAGAAAAGAATAACGCAACTTCAGCAGCTGATAATTATTGGAAGGATTAAGATTATTTAATAGAAGTAATTTACAAATCTGTTTAACTTTCTGGAGCCAGTTGATATAAAAAAAAAAAAAGTTTTTTGCTGGAATACCCCTTATGTTTTCGTTTTTCCTCCTCGTCTTCTAAAAATCATAACTCTTTCATATTTTCATCCACAGACTAGTATGAGGGCTTGTTTTTGAAAGACCAATTGCCCTTTGTAATGACATCACTCATTTTACCATAAAATGTATGCCACAATCAAAAAAAATACTATTTCTGTGGAGAAATTGATAAGAAAACCGCAATTTTGCAAATCTGGGAAGGTTTCGTTTTCATGTTGTACTTTTTACGGTAAAATAGACCTGTTTTCTTTATTCTGTTGGACAATACGATTAAAATGATACCCATAATGACATACTTTTCTATTATTGTGCCGCAAACTTTTTAACCAAATTAGTGTGTTTAAAATCCCTCTATTTTGCTAACTTTTCAATTTTTCCGTATAAGCAGTGGTATGAGGGCTCATTTTTGGCGCCGTGATCTGTACTTTTTTTGATACCACATTTGCTTATGTAAAACTTTTAATACATTTTTTATCAATTTTTTTGGGAATAAAATGTTAAGAAAAAGCAGCAATTTTGGACTTTTTAACATTCACGCCGTTCACTGTACAGGATAATTAACATTATATTTTAATAGTTCAGATATTTACGCATGCGGCGATACCAAATATGTCTAATAAAATTATTTATTTTTTTACACTTTTTGGGTGTAAAATGGGGGAAAGGGACAATTTACATTTTTATTGGGGGAGGGGATTTTTCACATTTGTTTTACTTTTATTTTTTACTTTTATTTTTACACTTTAATAGTCCCCATAGGGGACTATTTATAGCAATCATTTGATTGCTATTACTGTTCAGTGCTATGCATAGGGCATAACACTGATCAGTCTTATTGGCTATCTTCTGCTCTGGTCTGCTCAATCTCAGACCAGAGCAGAAGACGGCGGGAGACGGCCGGAGGCAGGGGAGGGGACCTCCGTCCGCCATTACATAGTTACATAGTTAGTATGGTTGAAAAAAGACATACGTCCATCAAGTCCAACCAGGGAATTGAAGGGAAGGGTGTAAGGGGATAAGGGAAAGGGATGTAGTTTTATAATTCTGCATAAGCATTAATGTTATTTTGTTCCAGGAATGTATCTAACCCTGTTTTAAAGCTGTTAATTGTTCCTGCTGTGACCAGTTCCTGAGGTAGACCGTTCCATAAATTCACAGTCCTCACGGTAAAGAAGGCCCCTTTAGACTAAACCTTTTCTTCTCCAGACGGAGGGAGTGCCCCCTCGTCCTTTGGGGGGGTTTAACCTGGAACAGTTTTTCTCCATATTTTTTGTATGGGCCATTTATATACTTATATACGTTTATCATATCCCCCCTTAAACGTCTCTTCTCAAGACTAAACAATTGTAACTCCTTTAATCGCTCCTCATAGCTAAGATGTTCCATGCCCCATATTAGTTTAGTCGCGCGTCTCTGCACCCTTTCCAACTCAGCAGTGTCCCTTTTATGAACAGGCGACCAAAACTGAACAGCATATTCCAGGTGAGGCCATACCAATGCTTTATAAAGGGTGAGTATTATGTCCCTGTCCCTTGAGTCCATGCCTCTTTTGATACATGACAATATCCTGCCGGCTTTGGAAGCAGCAGCCTGACATTGCATGCTATTCTGTAGTCTGTGATCTACAAGTACACCCAGATCCTTCTCTACCAGTGACTCTGCCAGTTTAATCTCCCCTAAGACATACGACGCATGCAGGTTATTAGTACCCAGATTCATAACTTTACATTTATCCACATTTAACCTCATTTGCCAAGTGGATGCCCAGACACTTAGTCTATCCAGGTCATCTTGTAACTTATGCACATCCTCTATAGACTGTACCGTGCTACAAAGCTTGGTGTCATCTGCAAAGATAGAAACAGAGCTGTTAATACCATCCTCTATATTATTGATAAATAGATTAAACAGCAGCGGGCCCAGTAGTGAACCTTGGGGTACACCACTAATAACCGGGGACCAATCAGAGTACGAATCATTGACCACCACTCTCTGGGTACGATCCATGAGCCAGTGTTCAATCCAGTTATAAACTAAAGTTTCCAAGCCCAAGGACCTTAACTTACCTGTCAGACGTCTGAGGGACAGTATCAAACGCTTTGGCAAAATCCAGAAACACTATATCCACAGCCATTCCTCTGTCAAGGCTTCTACTCACCTCTTCATAAAAGCAAATTAGATTGGTTTGACAACTTCTATCCTTAGTAAACCCATGCTGGCTATCACTTATAATACTATTATCCCCTATGTATTCCTGTATGTAATCCCTTATAAGTCCTTCAAACAATTTACCCACAATGCACGTTAGACTTACCGGTCTATAATTGCCTGGCGAAGACCTAGAGCCCTTCTTGAAGATTTCTTGCTTTCTTTGGCCACCTGTCTCTCATTTTGAATTTTTGCTGTTTTTATTACATTTTTACAGATTTTATTAAGCTCCTTGTACTGTTTAAATGTTATAGCTGACCCATCAGATTTGAATTTTTTGAAGGCTATTTTTTTGTTGTTTGTTGCTCTTTTAACCTCATTTGTCAGCCATGTAGGATTTAGTTTTAATCGTTTATATTTGTTCCCCTTTGGTATATATTTAGCTGTATAGTTATTTAGAGTTGATTTAAAGATGTCCCATTTACCTTCTGTATCAGTATTTGAGAACACCTCCCCCCCAGTCTATGCCCTGTAGTGCAGCTCTCAGCCCAGGGAAATTTGCCTTTTTAAAGTTATAAGTTTTTGCTTTCCCTGTCTGTCTTTGTTTTCTACATTTTAAGTCAAAAGTAACTATATTGTGGTCGCTATTACCAAGGTTTTCCCGCACAGTTACATTACCAACCAGCTCTGCGTTGTTGGAAATGATCAGATCCAACAAGGCATCACTTCTTGTTGGGTCCTCCACAAACTGGCCCATAAAATTATCCTGCAATAAATTTAGGAATTGACGCCCCTTTGTAGTTTTAGCCAGCCCCCGACCCCAATCTATATCTGGATAGTTAAAATTTCCCATTATTACCACTGTACCTGCCCGGGCGGCCCTCTCTATTTGTTTATACAGCAGACCTTCTATCTCTTCAGTGATATTAGGGGGTCTGTAGATTACACCAAATATTATTTTTTTAGTATTTCCCTCCTTTTGTAATTCTACCCACAGTGATTCCACATCCTCAGAATCATCACACACTATGGCATCGTTCACACTGACTTTCATTACACTTCTTACATACAGACAGACTCCACCACCTTTTCTGTTCATTCTATCCTTGCGAAACAATGTAAACCCCTGCAGATTAACGGCCCAGTCATGCGAGGAGTCCAGCCATGTCTCAGTGACCCCAACTATATCAATATGTTCCTCCAGTATCAAGGCCTCAAGCTCCCCCATTTTATTTGCTAGGCTTCTGGCATTTGTGAACATACACTTTACATTTCCATTAAGTTTTACACATATAGTCTCACTAATGGGATTTTCAGAGTTATTGGGGTTAATGTTATTATTTGAGTTATAAGGGCTAATTGTACTATTTAAGTTATTGGGGCTAATGGGATTTTTTTGAGTTATTGGGTCTAACGTTATTATTTAAGTTATTGGGGCTAATGGGATTTTTTGCGTTATTGCGTCTAACGTTGTTATTTAAGTTATTGGGGCTAATGGTATTTTTTGAGTTAATGGGGCTTATTGTAGTTATTGAGTTATTGGGGCTAATGGAATTTTTTGAATTATTGGGATTACAATTTTTCGGGCTACATTTATTTTTACAGCTGGTTTGTAACGCATGAATCTCCTTATCCACTGCTCTTAACCTCCCCCCCACAGGACTCCTCTCCACCCACCATTATGTCCTGACCCCTCTCTAACCTATCCATCCCACTGTCTGCTTTCTTTGCTTTATTATCCTCCCCCCACTCACCTAGTTTAAATACTCAGCCACCCATTCCAGGATTCTCTCCCCCAGCACAGCAGACCCCCTTCCATTCAGGTGCAAATTATCCGTAGAATAGAGTTTGTACCCCAATGAAAAATCAGCCCAGTGCTCTAAAAACCCAAACCCTTCCCCCTCACACCACGACTTAAGCCATGCATTTAACTCCCTAAGCTCCCGCTGTCTTTCCTGCGATGCGCATGGCACAGGAAGTATTCCAGAGAACACAACCTTAGAGGTCCTTCCCTTCAGCTTGGCACCTAGTTCCTTGTAATTATTCTTCAAGGACCTCCACCTACCATGTATACTGTCGTTGGTTACCACATGGACCACGACAGCTGGGTCATCCCCAGCCCCCCCTAGTAATTTGTCCACCCTTTCCACCACATGCCGAACCCTGGCACCAGGGAGACAGCAAACCATTCGGTTGAGGTGGTCTTGGCGACAAATTATTCTATCCGTCTTCCTGATTATAGAATCCCCTACCACAACTAACTGTCTTGGCCTACCTGCGTTACCATCCCCCACACTACTAGTTGAGCTGTTCCCCCGGCTGTTAGGGAGACCAGTATCCACTAGGGTTGCCATCTCTGATACTGAGGCCCTCGCATCATCGCCCAACTTGGCAATTTTACTTGGGAGATCAGAAGCAGAAGTGACCTTCCTTTTCCTTGCCCCCTTTCCAGTCCCTCTAACTACATTAACCCAGCTCCCTACTTGGGCCTCCTGGCTAGTTTCTCCAACCTTCATTTCTACCCCACTAACTGCTTGCTCTGTAAGATTGTCAATCGCCCTCAATGTTGCATTTTGCTCCTCTAGATCTCTAATACGAGCTTCCAGGCGGGCAACATGCTCACATTTGTCACAGCGGTATTCACCCTGAAGCTGCTGCTCCAGAGATGTATACATTTGGCACAATGTGCACTGAAGAAAACCTCCAATCCTGCTGTCCATATCCTTGGTGACAAACAGCTGTTATTAACTATTAAGAAAAACTACTTTTATCAAGGGAGTGTAATACTTACAGTTACAGTGTGTCCTGCTTACAACTCCTGCTTTTTAAACTTCTGCTTATAAAACTTCTCAGATGTAACACTTAATAATACAACACTTTAGAATACAGACCCAGCTTCAGTGAGACTCAGTCAGATGTTCGGATCCCACGGAAGCGCTGCGGGCAATCCGAACATGCATTTTTTTTACCGCACTCCTGCAAGTGCCCAGGTGCCGTGATCTGTATTGATGACGGGATCTGAGGGGTTAATGGCAAACATCCACACGATCACGGATGTCGCCCATTACGGGGAACTGCTACGCATGACCCGAGCATTGCTCCGATGCTCGCGGTCAAGTACAGGACGTAAATGTACGTCCTGGTGGGTTAAGTACCACCGCACCAGGACGTACATTTACATCCTGCGTCGTTAAGGGGTTGCATTTTTCAGAATTTTTTTTATTTTTACATGGAAATTCCGCCATTTGAACATAGCCTTAGGGGTGTCACACAAAAGGGATGAATACATACATATATGTACTCAACACTTTACGATTATTATTTGTAAATAATTTTGAAATCCATGTAATCTTTCCACCCACTTCCAAATAATGAACTACCATATATACTCAAGTATAACCCGACCCGAATATAAGCCGAGGCCCCTAATTTTACCCCAAAAACCCAGGAAAAGTTGTTGACACGACTATAAGCCTAGGGTGGGAAATACATCATCCCCCCATGTAATCATCCAGACCCCGTCATCCTCACCGCCTGTCAATCCCTTCATCAGTGGTCTTCAACCTGCGGACCTCCAGATGTTGCACAACTACAACTCCCAGCATGCCCGGACAGCCATCGGCTGTCCAGGCATGCTGGGAGCTGTAGTTTTGAAACCTCTGGAGGTCCGCAGGTTCAAGACCACTGCGGCCTTCGTCATCATCCCCTCCCCCCCCTTCATCATCACCGACTGTCAATCCCTTCATCAGTGGTCTTCCACCTGCGGACCTCCAGATGTTGCAAAACTACAACTCCCAGCATGCCCGGCTATCGGCTGTCCGGGCATGCTGGTCCGGGCCATCTATGCTGCAGGGACCGTCCGGTGGGGAGGATTAGTCGTTGCGGGCTGTCCATTTTCACCGGGGGGGGGGGGCCTCTTCTCCGCGCTTCAGGCCTGGCCCCGGAGTAGTGACGTTGCCTTGAGGACGACGCACAGAGACATTTATGCGCAACGTCCCTGTGCGTCGTCGTCAAGGCAATGTCACTAGGCCGGGCCCGAAGCACGGAGAAGAGGCCCCCCCCCCCCAGTTAAAATGGACAGCCCGCAACGACTAACCATCCCCAGCGGACGGTCCCTACAGCATAGATGGCCCGGACCAGCTCACCCTAACTTCCCGCCAAGGGGAGGTGAGTACAAAACAAAAAGGGGGGGGGGAGGCTGGATGATGATGAAGGCCGTAGTGGTCTTCAACCTGCGGACCTCCAGAGGTTTCAAAACTACAACACCCAGCATGCCCGGACAGCCATCGGCTGGGAGTTGTAGTTTTGCAACATCTGGAGGTCCGCAGGTTGAAGACCACTGATGAAGGGATTGGAATACTTGTGAGAAAAAAGACCAATGGATCCAGGCGCTGCTCTATCCAGGTATACACAGGATGCAGGTAAGTGTTCTTAATCAAGCAATTTTATTGAACACAAAAACAACAAAAGGATCATGACGCGTTTCGGGGTAAATTCCCCTTCCTCAGATGATCTAGGTGCTGCTACAACAAGCACCCTTTATATAATGGCAAGGTGGAGGAGGTACAGGTCAGGAAGGGGTGGGCTGAATGTGATGTCACATCCAGTCCACTTACAAAAAACTTAATTTACATGTAGAAACAGCAGAAAATAATTATTGTCTAAAACATACAGGTGTGCGTTCGATTATGATAATAATATAACATCAATATAAACAGTACTAAGTGATATAACATGGGTGGAATCGGCAATGTGACAAACACATGCGGGAGCTCTGACGAGGTAAACAACATAGCCATGTGGCTGAAAATAAACATAAACAATGGCATCGGTCTATTGTAAGGCGCTCCACTCGCAGCACGCACCGGCATAGCAGTGACAGGAGTATCCACGGACGCGTTGCCAAGCAGACGTCTCTGAACGGAAAACAACCAATCACAGCTTGGCAACGCGTCCGTGGATACTCCTGTCACTGCTATGCCGGTGCGTGCTGCGAGTGGAGCGCCTTACAATAGACCGATGCCATTGTTTATGTTTATTTTCAGCCACATGGCTATGTTGTTTACCTCGTCAGAGCTCCCGCATGTGTTTGTCACATTGCCGATTCCACCCATGTTATATCACTTAGTACTGTTTATATTGATGTTATATTATTATCATAATCGAACGCACACCTGTATGTTTTAGACAATAATTATTTTCTGCTGTTTCTACATGTAAATTAAGTTTTTTGTAAGTGGACTGGATGTGACATCACATTCAGCCCACCCCTTCCTGACCTGTACCTCCTCCACCTTGCCATTATATAAAGGGTGCTTGTTGTAGCAGCACCTAGATCATCTGAGGAAGGGGAATTTACCCCGAAACGCGTCATGATCCTTTTGTTGTTTTTGTGTTCAATAAAATTGCTTGATTAAGAACACTTACCTGCATCCTGTGTATACCTGGATAGAGCAGCGCCTGGATCCATTGGTCTTTTTTCTCACAAGTATTCCAGTTTCTACAGGGCGTTGACACGCTCCTGTGACCATCAGGCTCGGCAGCTCATCCAACTCTATCTGGTACCCCAATCAAGGGGTGATATGCGCAATTCTTCTACTTTAAGGTGAGCGGCCACCCTGACTTAAGTCCTGGGTGTACATTCAGCATACTTTTTGGTTCCCTCACCTGCTAAGGGTAATACACGAGGCGCTGCCTCCCGGTTGTCTTTTTTGTCTTTATTTCTCTGATGAAGGGATTGACAGGCGGAGAGTTCACTCGAGTATAAGCCGAGGAGGGCGTTTTCAGCACAAAAAATCGTGCTGGAAAACTTGGCTTATACTCGAGTATATACAGTATTTTGTGTTGGTCCATTACATAAGATCGCAGTTAAAGGGGTTATCCAGGAATTAAAAAAAAAACATACCTACTTTTTTCCAAAGACCGCTCCCTGTCTGTCTCCACTTTGGGTGAGGTATTACAACTTGGCTCCATTCACTTCAATGGAACTGAGCTGCAGAACCACACCCAGCTGGAGACAGACATGACAGAAATTATCTCTGTTTTTTGATTCATGAATAACCCCTTTAAATAAATTTAAATCTGTGATATTACCATGACAAAATGTACTAAAGTCCAAGGGGTGAATACTTATCCAAGGCACTATATCTTTGTACTATTGATTTCTATCACAATATGTTTTATTTTAAATTTTGTAAAGTTTTACACTACTAGATAGTTGGAATTTTTTTCCTGGAATCCCAGATGTCAAATGTGTTTTTTTTTTTTTTACCTCTATATGCAATTTACATTCCTGGACGTCCTACGGCAGCACAGTATGGGTTAAACTTGTTTCCCCGAACTTGTCAAAAGAGATAAACAGCATCTAATTAAAGCATTAGCATAATTAATTAGCCCCCTCCTTCCCCTACAAATACCTCACAGAACCACACACCACAGAGTTTTTTTTCTTCTGATCTGCAGGAAGAGGTAAACCTGTGCTGAGGGCAGTATACGGAGTTTACTAAAACATGTTATTTTGCTTTTTCAGATATATTCTAAAAGACATATGGGAGACTGTGAAGTCCTGTATAATGAAAGGAATGGGTACTGTGAAGTACATATTGTATATATCAACAATAGTCCGGCCATAAGGTGCCAGAGCCAGTTGACTGTGAAGCTCAGGTCGGCGTTCAGGTATAACGGAACAGCTAACTCTACTAACCTGCGGAGGCCAGGAGTAAGCCGCAGATATAGCGCATGTCGGAGAGCGGGTAAGTACTGTGAAGTACTAAGATGCCGCACGAGTGCTGTGAGGACGCAAGCGTTCGGGGGAGCCGCGCGTAGTAACGGCAAACTGGAAGTGCGTCACAGAGGCGGAGCTCGGGCCGCGCAAGGCCCGACGTGCATAAAACAGTGGCAATTCTGAGTTCTGCTGCCGATACACTGTTCCCAGGGCAGCAGGACTAACAGGAGTAACAAGTAAGTGGAAGGAGCTGCTTGAAGATTATACATGGGTACTGTGAAGTCCCTTCTTGAGGGTTTATATAGGCGAGACTTGGATAACAGATGGCCTACTGTGAAGTGGCATTCTGTGGGCCTGGGAGGATAGGAGGGACTGTGAAGTCTTACCAGTTCCCAAATTATTGAATATATATTAGTATATAATAGATGTCGTATCTATGTATGTGGCCCTTCTGATGCATAGCCTGTTATATAAGTTAGGGCTGCATTGCAAGTGCGGTTGCCCGGTTCTATCAGAAGAAATTTTTTCTTTTGTATTATAGATGGCTGAACCGTCTAGGAAGAGAAGAACCAGGAAATCAAAGCACAGGCAATGTAGGTCATGTTATCAACCTATACCAGAGAACCTGGAAGTGGACCTTTGTGATGAATGTTCAGAACATGCGCATCCACCTGAGGAGGAGCAGAGATTTGGGGATGAGGCTACTTCTTTTTTTGACTGGTTTAAAAAGAGGATAGCGGGTTTTCTGCCTGAAAATTCCGCACCAACAAAAAAACAGAAGATCCACCACTGGGCTGTCTCCCCAACGGATTCAGAGAATTCTAACTCTTGCTCTTCAGTGGATTCTCAGGATTCTCCTGAAGATTATTACATATTACATAAGGACAATATGCACAATTTAGTTAAAGCAGTAAAACATGTGCTGGAGTCAGATCGGGACACTGAAGGAAAATTGCCCAGGGAAAGCCTGCATTACTTGCCAGTCTCAAGCGATAAGACCTTGCCATCTCACCCTTATCTTAACAAATGGTTTAAGTCTAATTGGGAAAGACCGGAGAAACGGGTAGATGTAGGTTCCCGGTTCAAATCGGTATACAGGCTGTCCCCTCAGGCTAATACGTCTTGGTATAATCCACCAAAGGTGGATTTGCCAGTGGCAAAGTTAGTGAAAAAGTCATACTTTCCTTCAGAGGAGACATCCATGTTATCCAATCCTATGGATAAGAAGGCAGACTCGCTCGCAAAGAAGGCTCATGCAACTTCAGCGGCAGTTGCAAAAAAGGATCTTCATGAAGGTTTATCCCGTGAGGATATTGTAAAGAAGATCCAAGTCATGAAGTCAGCCGCTGAGTTTTTGTGTGAGGCACCTTTGGATACTCTCAGGTTGACGTCCCAAAACTTGGCACAGACAAATTCCATAAGAAGATCTTTATGGATCAAACAGTGGACGAAAGGGGATATGGCGGCAAAGAATCATCTAGTTTCTTTGCCATTCTCTCCCGAATCTATGTTTGGATCCAGTCTCAAAGGAATATTAAAAGATATGAATGATGAAAATGACGCTTTCCCGGGAGCGTTAAAGAAAGCATCATTCAGAGGAAAGCCAAAATGGAGAAGTTCCCCAAAGTTTCACAGAAGAAACTTTCAGCAGGGTAACTATCCCAGAGCCAGATACAACAGGCAAAGGAAAAATACGGGCTTCAGTCAAGACAGCAAGGTCAAACCTCCAACAAAAAAGGAGTTATGACGCCATCTCACGACTCCCTAAAGTTGGAGGAAGATTAAAAGCCTTTTTTCCGATGTGGGAACATACGACGGGGGACAGATGGGTACTTTCAGTAATAAAAGAGGGCTACAGACTGGAGTTTCTCAGCACTCCGGCAGAATTTTTTTTTCTCAACAACGAACAAGACCCCAACGTTTTTCCACTAGTACTGAAATTCTATGCAAAGTATGCCATAGAATGGGTACCAGATCAAGACCGGGGCAAGGGAATTTATTCCAGAATATTTGCAGTCCCAAAGGCCAATGGGAAGTGGAGATTAGTCATAGATGTGACTTACCTCCACAAGTTTCTGGAGAAGAAACACTTCAAGATGGAGAACATAAGATCACTAATCCCGATCTTGAATCAAGGGGACTTTATGGCAACGATGGACTTGGCAGATGCGCACCTCAATATCCCAGTCCATCCATGGTTCAGGAAGTATCTGAGATTCGCTATCAAGGTAGCGGGCTTGGTATGGCACTTCCAATTCACCAGTCTACCTTTCGGCCTGAGTGCATCTCCGAGAGTGTTCACGAAGGTAGTAGTAGTGTTGGCGGCGTCTCTTTGTCTCCAGGGGATCAGTATAGTCCCATACTTGGACGACTGGTGGATAAAAGGGGAGTCAAAAGAACACCTCACAAGGGATGTACTAAACACGAGAAAGTTCCTGGAGAATCACGGGTTCATAGTAAACGAAAAGAAGTCACACCTGTGCCCCTCTCAGAAGGTAGTCTTTCTAGGATTCATAGTGGACTCTGTATCCATGAAGATCTCAATTTCCCAAGAGAGGGAGAAGAAGTTGAGGAATCAAATCGGTTGTCTGTTAAAGAACAGAACGGTGACCATTCGGCAGGCCATGAGAATCCTGGGAAGTTTGACCTCTACTATAGATGCGGTCCAATGGGCAAAGGCACATATGCGCAATCTACAAACAAAGATCTTGGCCTCATGGAACAGATCACAAACGGCGTTGGAAAAAGTCATCTGGATCCCACCGGATCTTTGCAAAGACCTTCAATGGTGGCTGGCTCCGAGCAGGTTCAGGAAGGGAATGTCGCTCCTTCCAGTTCAACAAACGGCGATTGTAACAACGGATGTCTCGGCGCTTGGTTGGGGAGCGTACAGTGGTCAACATTGGATGCAGGGAAGATGGTCCCAAGCGGAAAGGAAGTTTTCTTCAAACATGAAGGAGTTAAGGGCAGTATATCTGGCCCTATGTCACTTCTCCCGTATCTTATACAACAAGGAGGTTTTGGTAAGGTCAGACAACCTACCGATGGTTTTTTACTTGAACAAGCAAGGGGGCACAAGGTGCCCCAGTCTCATGATGCAGTGTTCAAAGATTTTTCTATGGGCAGAAAACAACATCAAGAATCTGTCAGCTGTCCATCTGAAAGAAGACTTGAATGTGAGGGCAGATGAAGAAGATTTGGAGTACCAGATCTGGATGTATTCCCCACAAGGCAAAATACCAAGGTTCAGAAGTTTTGTTCTCTGTCCCCTAGGGACAAGCCGCTGCACATAGACGGCCTCTCAATATCATGGGAGAGGATGTTCATTTATGCGTTTCTACCACCAGCGCTAATTCAAAAAACCCTATGGAAGGTAAAGAAGCAAAAGCCTCAAGCGATACTGATTCTACCCTTCTGGCCCAGGAGGGCCTGGTTTTCCATAATCAGAGAGGTGTCACGGGATCAGTTTTGGCATCTACCAGAAAGAGTGGATTTACTCAGTCAAAGGGGAATTTATCATCAGGATCTGAAATTCCTCAAGCTTACAGCATGGAAAATGAATTGGAGTCATTAAAGAAGAAGGGGCTTACTAAGGAGGTTATTACAACAATGGTAAACTCCAGTAAGCCGGGTACGAAGAAGTGTTATACGAGAGTCTGGAGGTTGTTCAGATCTATGTACCCAGAACAAGAAATAACAGTGCCAATGATTCTCAGTTTTCTGCAACAAGGAATGCACAAGGGCCTCAAGCAATCGACTTTAAAGGTACAATTTGCGGCCTTTAACTTTTTTTCTTCAGGTAAATTTTCTAATGAGCCATTAGTCAAGAGGCTCTTTAAAAGGGGTCAAGAACCTATGCCCAAAAATAAATAAACCGATACCATCTTGGGATCTCTCCAAAGTATTGAAATGCTTGACATTGGAGCCGTTTGAGCCCCTGGAGTCCATCGACTTAAAATTTCTTACATGGAAGACATGTTTTTTGGTGGCCATTGCATCAGCTCGATGCATAAGCGAGATTCAAGCACTGTCATGTCGGGAACCGCATCTCAGAGACTTGGGGAACGCGTTGGTGTTACGTACATTACCAGGTTTTATCCCTAAAGTGAATTCGGTGAATAACCTGCAACAAGAGGTCATCCTTCCGGCTCTATCGGAGAATGAGGCAATATCTAAAGTGGATGTGAGGAGAGCGGTCTGGGAGTACATCGCTAGAACACAATCATTCAGATGTTCTGAGCATCTGTTTGTACAATTTGGAAAGAAATCTCGGGGTGCTAAAGTGGCGAAGTCCACAATTACCAACTGGATAAAGAAAACAATCAGTTTCTGCTTCCAGATAGAGGGATTGGAGCCTCCAAAGGACTTAAAGGGGCATTCTACAAGAGCAACAGCGACTTCCTGGGCAGAGGTATCCTATATGTCCCTACAAGAAATATGTGCAACATTATCGTCTGGATTTCTCCAGTTGTCCAGCCTTGGGTAAAACAGTGTTAGAACAAGCGTTCAAGAAGTAATGCCCTCCCTTTATTATTTTCTGCTACTCAGGTCCCATACTGTGATGCCGTAGGACGTCCAGGAATGCCTTAAATTTTGCTTACCTGAAAATTTAAATTCCTGGAGTCCGTAGGCAGCACAGGCTTCCCACCCTAATAAATCATGCTATAAAACTACTCTGTGGTGTGTGGTTCTGTGAGGGTATTTGTAGGGGAAGGAGGGGCTGATTAATTATGCTAATGCTTTAATAACTGCTTTTTATCTCTTCTGACAAGACAAAACACTCCCAATAGGGGGCAAAACACTCCCAATAGGGGACAAAACACTCCCAAGAGAGGAGAATATACTCCCAATAGGGGACAAAACACACCCAATAGAGGACAACCAGGCTTATGCACCGGCTCTACCTTGTATACAGGGCCACCGTCAGGGGGGGTACAGCCAATACCCCAGTAAAAGGCCCAGGCTCCCAGGAGGACAAGGCCCCCGATCCACCCACATGTAAAAGCCCCAGCAAAGAAGCAGAAGACTGTGGTTTAAACAATGGTCTCCTGCTTCTGTACGTTTGCCGGCCACATAATTCACCGCCCTCCTTCCCTGATCCCCCCATGCCAAATGATCCCCTCCTTATTACCTCCTGTGCCACATAATTTCCTCTAGATCCCCCTTATGTTATTTCATTACCCATTTATTACCCTTTGTGCAAATTCATCACCGCCTGTGCCATTTATCCCCCTGTGGCACTTCATAAAGAGGGGGGGGGGGGATGAATTTACAGAGGGTAATAATGGTGGAATGAAATGGCACAGGGAGATTAAGGGAAAAACATGTGGCACAGGGGGAAAGGGGGATAATTTGGCACAAGGCACGGGGGAATAAGGTGGCACAGGGTATAAAGGGGGATGAAATGATACAAGGGGTGATAAAGGGAAATTAAACAGCACTGGGAGATTCTACTGTAATATTGCTTTTTATCATGTTTTATAGGTAATTACACTCTGCAGTGAGGACAGGGCAGGATTCCTTCATTTAGAAAGATTTTTTAGCCTTTTTCCCAATAGGGGACACCTCTCAATAGTGGACACTTTTTTATTCCCAGTGAGTGTCTGCTATTGGGAGATTCTACTGTGCAAGCTTCTTTCTACTTTTAATACCATCCTTGAAACATACTGCAGGCTTTACTTTTTTATGCTTTCCAGACCAGCCTATTGTTGTGAAAAAAAAAGATCATGTCTGCTATTGTTTGCCAATTCAGAAAACTTAGTCTAACCGATAAGAGGAAATAATTAGTACACAATTGACTTTTTATGACCTCTAAAGGATGCAATCCACTTCCATATAATCAGTGCTTTACAAAATATCACCTGACAGCAGCATTCAACCAGAACAAAGTAAAATTACTGTATATGTCATTACGGTCAGAATGGTCATAGCTGATATATTAACTAGATGCTATGAGCACAGGATTGCAGTGCTTTCATTCATCTTCACCTTTCTAGATAAGAGTGGAAGCCTTAATTAGATATAACAATATCAAGTGCATAGATAAAAAAATAACACATAGTTATAATGTAACATCAATAAATGTACTTCCATTACAGAGCTAGCTATACAAATTTGCAGCATTGTAAAGTTAAAGGGGTTATCCAGGAAAAAAACTTTTTTTTATATATCAACTGGCTCCAGAAAGTTAAACAGATTTGTAAATTACTTCTATTAAAAAATCTTAATCCTTTCAGTACTTAGGAGCTTCTGAAGTTAAGGTTGTTCTTTTCTGTCCAAGTGCTCTCTGATGACACGTGTCTCGGGAACCGCCCAGTTTAGACGCAAATCCCCAAAGCAAACCTCTTCTAAACTGGGTAGTTCCCGAGACACGTGTCATCAGAGAGCACAACCTTAACTTCAGAAGAACAACCTTAACTTCAGAAGCTCATAAGTACTGAAAGGATTAAGGTTTTTTAATAGAAGTAATTTACAAATCTGTTTAACTTTCTGGAGCCAGTTGATATATAAAAAAAAGTTTTTTCCTGGATTACCCCTTTAATATCCTGTCTTAAAGGGGTTGATTCATCAAAGCAAATCTGTTTAATCTGAGAGCTAACTTCTCCCCTAGATAAACATTTCCTTGATGCTAGTACAAATCACAAGAGATTACATTTTAAATGGCACGGTCAGATTTAAAAACTTTTTTAATTTTTCTATGTTGTACATCTTGGCAAAACATTGACCATTCTAATATACTACATAACAAAATGTTATTTTCTTTTTATAGAAATCATGCCTTATAAAATCATGGCTTTGTCCAAGCTGAAGCACAGGCATGGACAAAGTCCAGTAAGTGAGGGTGGGCTAGCACTCCTCTGTGCTTTCTCCTGTCCTATCAGATAGTGCTGGCCCACCCTCACTTACTGGACTTTGTCCATGCCTGTGCTTCAGCTTGGACAAAGAATTTATTTTATAAGCCATGATTTCTATAAAGAGGAAATCAAATGTTCATTATACCCCATTATTTCAAAAAAAAAATTATAAAAATAAAACAAAATAATAGGTTGCAGAAAAGAAGCAAGCTGCCCCAAATGTGGTAGTGAAGTGGTGGATTTAATCCACATGGATTGAAACTGTGAAAAAATACAAAAACTCTGGACGGAAATTTATAATAAAATTGAAAAGGATTATGAAATTAGGTATGGAATTAGGGAATACAAAAAATAAAAAGATAAATTCTACTACTGAGGCTGGCAAAATGGTAATACTTAGGAAATAGATGGCACCATTAGCACCAGAGAATAGAGAATGGGTAAATTTACTTGATAAAGTAGAAAAATATGAACATCTCCACTTTAAAAACTCAAAGAACCCAACCGGATAAAGTATTAAAAGACTGGGCAAAATGGTGTAACAAAGAGTAGTTGTTAATAGATTAGCTAGGAGTAGTGCCAGGCTGGAAGAGGGTGGGAAGGGGAGAAGATAAAAAAAAAAGGGGTGGTACCGAGGGGTGGGTGGTGTGCGTGCCAAGGATGGTCACTCATGTTTTTCCCCCACCTCGCTTTCCAGCACGTTTCCCTATCATGCTTCCTGCAGGGGCCATTGGGTGGAAGGGCACGGGGGACTGTCCTGGGTGTATGTCTTGTCTACCTCACATTGGTGATACCCATTAAATATGGTCTTGACCCATTGATTGTTTGGGCTGCACTACTGTACTGGGCCAAATGCAAATTTTTACATTTGCATAAATTTTTGTTACAGGGTTTTGCCCCATTGTATGCATGGGTTGGAATATTTAATTGGGAGAAATGCTATACTTTAACATCAAATGGACTTCAAAGGGCAGTGGGTCTTTTGCGGCGCTGACTCGGAACAGGCACATCAGGTGAGTATAAAAGGTTTATTAAAATGCAACGCGTTTCACCGCACATGGGCGGCTTCATCAGGCATGGTAATCACAGGACTTACATACAGAGAAAAAATGTACTCTTTAACAACTTTTGTATCAGGAATATAAGATTATAAAGTTACAGAAAATACAAGTTACACATCATAACAACTTTCAGCATAGCATGCAAACTCACTGTGGGAGGTAAGCAAATATGTGCACAATATTTGTTTGATTTTGTATTGTGTTTTTTGGTGTGTGAACACGCTCTAATTTCCAGAGGTGTATCTATTCTATCTTTTAGTGTGTGAACACGCCCTGATTTGCAGGAGTGTATCTATTTTTATACCGGACTCATTAAAGGGAACGGCTATATATTGTCACAATAGATGTCAGTATCAATTGTGTTTTTTGGTGTGTGAACACATTCTAATTTTAAGGGGTGTATCTATTCTGTCTTTTGGTGTGTGAACACGCTCTGATATCCAAGGGTGTGTCCATTTTTTATGCCAGACTCATTAAAGAGAACGGCTATATGGCCGTTCTCTTTAATGAGTCTGCCATAAAAAATTATAATATTATGCACATATTTGCTTACCTCCCACAGTGAGTTTGCATGCTATGCTGAAAGTTGTTATGATGTGTAACTTGTATTTTCTGTAACTTTATAATCTTTTATTCCTGATACAAAAGTTGTTAAAGAGTTAATTTTTTCTCTGTATATAAGTCCCCCCCCCCTTCCTGTGATTACCATGCCTGATGAAGCCGCCCATGTGCGGTGAAATGCGTTGCATTTGAATAAACCTTTTATACTCACCTGATGTGCCTGTTCCGAGTCAGTGCCGCAAAAGACCCACCGCACCTTTGAAGTCCATTTGTCGCTATCTACTTGGTTGGCAGGCTGCAGACCGGTCTCTAACAATCCTTACACACTGTCCATTGTTGTTTGTGAGCTCACACAACCACCTGGGGTAAGAGGCTTTAAAAATAATCCTTCTACCAATACCTACCCAGTCGGTTTTACGCTATGGAGCGCTCTCTTTTATATTTATACTTTAACATCAGGCTAATTCACTTTGGCCCACTAGGATTAGTATTTGGGAATTACTACTGCTTTTACTGACATCTTTATATAACTCTTGTTGTTCTCCCTTCTCATATTGGTTTTAATGTGTCTCTGTGTTTTTATCAAAATATGTTGGATCACCACTTTAGGGTTTAAGTATGAATTAATAAAGTCTATAAAACAAAAAAAAATTATATTAATAGTTAATCATAGTATCAAATCTACAGCAGCAAATCCGCAGCAGATACGGTAAGTGTGAATGTACTCTTATGGTCTATTCACACGTACAGTATTCTGTGCAGATTTGACGCGCAGATTTGACGCAAAGGATTTTCTGCTGCAGATTTCGATGTAAACTGAACACAGCTTGAAATCCTGCACATCAAATCTGCGCAGAATACTGTACGTGTGAATAGACCCGTAAGCTGTGCCACAACATTAAAACCAATGTTAGGTATTGTTGTCATGAGTTAATTATTATTTTTTTAGTGTCAAAAGTATGTATTGACAATATAAGAAAAAAACAATACAATAATACAGCTGAGATAAGCCATATACCCCGTGAGGGGTCGAGAGAAGTAATAAGAACATATCTCATCATCATAGAACCACATCACAAAATAATGTATAAAAGAAAAAAGAAAAGGAACAACTAGGAAGTGGTCAAGCTATCTATACCTGCTTCGGAGTTACATCAGCATATAAAAGGTCAAATACTGTCATGGTCTAAATACCTCGCACATATATACAGGGGGAGAGAGGAGAGCAGCAGTAAAGAAATTCAAGCAGAAGGGAATAAAAAGCTCATAAGGAAAGATAGTAAGATACATCAGGGGCATACGGTGAGGAAATCCAAGGTTGCCATATTTTATCGAACAATTCCATTTCATCAGCCCTAATTGCATTCAACTTTTCAGATACCATTATATTATTAATTCTCAAAATCACCGTAGGTACAGATAATACATTGGAACGCCACTTAAAAGCGACATGGATCCTGGCCACCAAAAAAATGAACTGCATGAGGCGAAATTGTGGGTTAGACATGCCCTCAGGCTTTTTAATAAATAAACAGACCTCAGGTGTAAGGGGGCACGTACTATCCGTGACCACAGAGACAAGGTCGGTAATCTCACGCCAGAAAGTAACTATATGTGGGCAAGCCCACCATATATGCAACATCGAACCATTATCTGAGCAGCCGCGGAAACAGAGCGGGGAAACAGTGGGATATATAGCATGAAGGCGTGTAGGTACATAGTAGGTTCTGTGCAGAATCTTAAGAGCTGTTTCGGCTAGGGAGACCTGCCAGCTGGCCCGGCTCAAATGGTCACAACATGAGCGCCATTCAGAAAGTGGCAGAGACAGCTTTAGATCCTCCTCCCATTGTGTCATAAAAGGCAATTTTTTGTCAGGGGGAGGACAGTTTAGAGCAGAGTATATAAGTGAGAGAGAACCAGGTCTCAGAGGAGAGTAGAGTGCCATAGCTTCAAAAAAGGTAGAGTCAACCTCAGAGGGGGAGGATACTAAGGAATGTAGAAAAGAGAGAATTTGAGATAAACGAAAAAGTTCAGCAGCCGGGGGGTGATGTCTGGAAATAAATATGTCTCTAGACATAACCTTTTTCCTTATGAGGAAGCAGTGTAAGGAAGTGAGGCAATGTTCCACCATTCGAAAGAAGTCAGATTAAGACCCGGAGCAAAGGAAGGATTACTGAAGAGGGGTGTAGCAGGAGATATAGGGGACTGAAGAGGGACCTTAAAGCGAACTGATCTCCAGAGTAGCAGGGAGTAAAGAGAAAGAGAAGCACAGGAAGGGACATACGAAGAGATAGGACCAGAGAACCACATTAGGGACGATAATGTATGGGGGGGGAGAGAAGGCTATTTTCCAACAAAACCCACCTGGGGAAAGTATTAGGGGCATTACAAAGCAGTAGCTGAGCCAATCTAGCAGCTCTATAATATAATAAGAAGTTGGGGACCGAAAGGCCACCCACCCTCTTATGAAGATACATTATGGACCTAGGAATACGAGGGTGGAGACCTCTCCAGATGAAGCGGAATACCTCCACCTGCAAAGCTCTCAATTCCACAACACGTATTGGGATGGGAAGCGTACGAAATAGATACAATAATCTCGGGAGCACCACCATCATAACAGAATGGAGGCGACCCAGCCATGTAATATGGGACAGATTCCATCTGGCGAGGTCCTCATGGATAGATTTGAATAGGGGGGGGGGGTAATGGAGCCTATATAAAGAAGATAGATCAGAAGGTAGTGAGATGCCTAGGTAGGGAAGATGGGAGGAAGAGGGACGGATAGAGAAGTTTAGACTAATTAGGTCAGAAACTGTAGAAGAGGTATTAGAATACAATATTTCAGATTTGGATTTGTTAACCACAAGGCCCGAGACGGAAGAGAAGCAATCAAGAAGAGAAAACAGATTAGGAAGAGAGACTAGAGGGTTAGTTAGTGTAAGAAGCAGGTCATGGGCATATAAATTAGCCTTATACGTAGATCCCGCAATAGAGATGCCCGAGACCTTATTATTATTTTTGTTACTTGAGAAGGGGTGTAATTTATCAGATAGCAAGTGAAAATTCATTTTTTTTTTAAGCTGATGTGTTGGAGAAAGGTCATAAGGGCAAGCATAAGGATCGGAGTGACTCTGACAAGGATGAAATTAAAAGGGCTGAAAACTCTGTCACAGCATGTGCAAAATGGATAATGCTGTAGGGTGTTACTGGTATTGAGTAGTTATGACCTATAGAGAGTAGTGCAAGAAAGGACAACTAGTGAACTGGCAACAGGTTCATAGGCGCCGAAGGTTTACCGATGTGCATAGGCACTTCTGTTATGTAAGTGACTATTTATGGAAGTGACTAACTATACATTATGCCAAGCAGCTCTAAATAAGAGTTTTGATAATAACCACATTCTTTGTTAGTGGGATGTCCGCAAGCATTTGTACTCCACACAATGCTGATTTTTCTTTTCTTCTTCAATATTGAAAGCAAACATGCAGCCCAACACAATGGCAGAAGATCATTCCTAAATAAAATAGTTCTGAGATCTGCCAAAAAACCTGTCACTTTAAAATAAATGAGTTGCATTGTGCCAGCAAATTACTAATGTATTTTGTAAAGCTTAGTGTCAGTGTTAAACACAGACTCTGTACATATGCTAATAAATCAAAAAAATTACATAACCACCCACGAGAATTTACCCTATTTGAACCCTATGAAAAAAGGAGACAGTACATGCGAATACCCTATCGCCTGTTCATTGCTCCATTGTTAATGTACATTTCTTATTATGTTTTATGTACATTTTATACTTGTTCATTTTCATATATTCAAAATAGAAACTTTTTTGAATTAACCCCTTAAGGACCACAGGTTTTTTCATTTTTGCACTTTCATTTTTTCCTCCAACCTTCTAAAAATCATAATGCTTTAAATTTTCCACCTACAGACCCACATGAGGGCTTGTTTTTTGAGCCACCAATTTTACTTTGTAATGACATCAATAATTTTATGACAAAATCTATGGCGAAACCAGAAAAAAAATATTTGTGGGGCTTAATTGAAAAAAAAAAACAAAAAAAAAAAAACAGCATTTTGTAACTTTTGGGTTGGGGGCTTACATTTCTACGCAGCACACTTTTCGGTAAAAATGACACCTTATCTTTATTCTGTAGGGCCATATGATTAAAATGATACCCAACTTACATATATTTTATTTGGTTTTACTTCTGTTAAAATATTATAACTTTATGCACGAAAATTAGTAAGCTTAAAATTTCCTCTTCTGACCCCTATAACTTTTTTATTTTTCCATATACGGGGTTGTTTTGATGGGACTTTTTGATCGGTCTTTATAAATTTTTTTAGATTATACAAAATGACCAAAAATACGCAATTTTGGACTTTGGTATTTTCTTTTACATATACGCCATTGACAGTGTGGTTTAATTAGCATTATATTTTTATAGTTCAGACATTTACGCACGCAGTGATATGTTTATTTTTTTATATGGAATTTGAGAAAAGGGGGTGTTTTAAACTTTTAATAAGGAAGGGGTTAATGTGTGTTTTTTTAAACTTTTATGAAACTTTTTTTTCACACTTTATTAGTCCCCTTAGGCTAGGTTCACACTATGGAATTTCCGCCTGCAATGCCCCTTTGAAATTGCAGGCAGAAATTCTGCTTGCTTAAATGTATAGTGTAGTGAATGGGTTTCCGTTCACAAATTCACACTTCGGAATTTGTGAAGCGGAATTTGTGAACGGAAAATAGGCTTGCCTAGTTCTTTTTATATAAATTGATGTTTGCACGTATGTCCCATTCCGCTCACTGATCACATGATTTTACAAGAATCCAGGTTCTCCATGACAACCGCTGTACTCCCTATATAATATGCACGGACATCAGAGGAAGCCACACACTGGCTAGAGGAAGTGCATCATTGCACGAAACAGTCTGTCCCGGAGTGCCCCCGCCCACCCCACCATCTTCCTGCATGGCTGAGATGTACCACTAGCAAGCAATAAAGTCCATACCTGGATGGTGAGTGCCGTCTTCTGTCTTTCTTTGTGCATACATGGCATACTCTGTCATATAGACTGAGCACTGCCACAATCCAGTTACAGCATCCTGCAAGTGTACCTCCACCTGACCACCAGTATATCCATCCTAGTGACATAGCTGCCGGCTCCCACTACTCTATTTGCTACATACTGATATCTTTCTATTCCGAGGATCCTGAGCACACGCCAAAGGAAGTGCTTTACACTGGAGGTCAATATGGATATGGAGGTTCACCATACTGCAAGAGATTCTGAAAGCAGTGCACAAGCAGGAAGGGCAGAGGTGGGGGCATTTTTCCTGCCATGCAATACCAAAGATCTGCTGACAGTAACGGGAGCCAAGTCATTAGAACAGCGCATTATATCCCTTGCTGATAAGGAAGGTCACTTATTCTGGACCATTAATTAATACTGGACTGTTGTTGTGCCTTGAGGACTGGGTTAGGAAACACTGACCTAGATCATGCTGCAAGACTTACCCAAATCATCCTCAAGAAAAGTAAATCCGAATATAATATCACTACAGAACTCTGTAAAACTAAGACCGAATACCGCACTCGAGTGAGTGAGTCCACAGCCAGTGCTTTTTCAAGAAACTGGAAAAAAAGCTAGCAGTCACTCAAGCCAAAATCAAGGAGTGGAAAAGAGAAAAATTAATTGGGGGACAAGACCGACTACGATACGTCTCAAGCTTTTACATGGAATGTCAAGAAGTCCACCAAATGTTATAGACCTTCATAAAACAGAAGACGAGGTTACCAACGAAAATTCCCCTTCTGGAATTTTGACTCAGATGCCAGTCAACCTGATGAACGAATGGGTTCCCGTTCAGTTAATCATCCAGCCCCCACCCCAGGTCCGCAGAGAATCTATTCATTAATTAAACTTGGGAGGGACCATTAACCCCTTAAGGACTCAGGGTTTTTCCGTTTTTGCACTTTCGTTTTTTCCTCCTTACCTTTTAGAAATCATAACCCTTTCAATTTTCCACCTAAAAATCCATATTATGGCTTATTTTTTGCGTCACCAATTCTACTTTGCAGTGACATCAGTCATTTTACCCAAAAATTCACGACGAAACGGGAAAAAAAATCATTGTGCGACAAAATCGAAGAAAAAACGCCATTTTGTAACTTTTGGGGGCTTCCGTTTCTACGCAGTGCATATTTCGGTAAAAATGACACCTTATCATTATTCTGTAGGTCCATATGGTTAAAATGATAGCCTACTTATATAGGTTTGATTTTGTCGTACTTCTGGAAAAAATCATAACTACATGCAGGAAAATTTATACGTTTAAAAATGTCCTCTTCTGACCCCTATAACTTTTTTATTTTTCCACGTACAGGGCGGTATGAGGGCTCATTTTTTGCGCCGTGATCTGAAGTTTTTATCGGTACAATTTTTGTTTTGATCGGACTTTTTGATCACTTTTTATTCATTTTTTAATGGTATAAAAAGTGACCAAAATACGCTTTTTTGGACTTTGGATTTTTTTTGCGCGTACGCCATTGACAGTGCGGTTTAATTTATGATATATTTTTATAGTTCGGAAATTTACGCACGCGGCGATATAACATATATGTTTATTTTTATTTACACTGTTTTATTTTTTTATGGGAAAAGGAGGGTGATTCAAACTTTTATTAGGGAAGGGGTTAAATGACCTTTAACAACACTTTTTTTTTACTTTTTTTTGCTCCGGCACGGAGCAGCCGTTCCTCGATCGGACACCGAGGAGGCAGGTAAGGGCCCTCCCGGTGTCCTGCAAGCTGTTCGGGACGCCGCGATTTCACAGCGGCGGTCCCGAACAGCCCGACTGACTAGCCGGGATACTTTCACTTTCCCTTTAGAAGCGGCGGTCAGCTTTGACCGCTGCTTCTAAAGGGTTAATACCGCACATCGCCGCGATCGGCGATGTGTGGTATTAGCCGCGGGTCCCGGCCATTGATGAGCGCCGGGACCGACGCGATGTGATGCGGGGTCGCAGCGCGACCCCGCTTCATATCGCGGGAGCCGGCGCAGGACGTAAATATACGTCCTGCGTCGTTAAAGGGTTAATGTCAGATTCAGATTGAAGACTCGGGAAATCCTGAAATGTCTGTTGTGTGTATATGCTAGATGTCGAAATCTAGTCCAGCCAACTATATTTATTGGCCATTAGTTGGAGAGATGCCTTGACATGATATATCTATATCTTAGGTAATGGCTGCTAATTTTTAAGAAAATATTTTAGCAACTCATGGACTAGAGTGCCCTCTCTGGTCAGAGAAATAGTTACATCTGGGCGAGACAAGGGCCTAGCACGTTTTTGTTCTAGAGATGTGATTGGTTATTTTCTTATCTGATCAAGATAACGGAACCTTGTTGTAGTGACAAGGGGGGTTGTGGATCCTTTGTTCCTTCTTGGGAGAGCACCCCGGATTATCTTTCTGTGACTGCTGAGTGAACAGGCTGATCCCATCTAATTTGCTTGACATGCTGGCACTTCTGCTTTGTGGTAACTATAAAAGAACTGGTTATTCTATAGCAGGGAGAGTTTGTACTTAAGGTAATTTACATCTTCCTACCCATAACTTGTGGATGAATTTATAGATCTCTGTCCAGGTATAACTTTAGTGAATCTGCAGACACTGACATCTATCTGAACAGAATAATTTTAATTGTACTTTTGATTCATATTTTCCAAAATAAATAGTCCCAAATTATAGAATTAGTAAGGGACATTCCCCTCTGCATAGCCACCAATAATTTATATGTTATCATTTATCAAGGCAAAGTTTCATTCATATTATCTCTAAGCGGGAAAATCCCTGTTGCATGTATTAACATATCTTGTATTGAATATACCGTATTTATCGGGGTATACCACGCACCGGCATATAACACGCACCCTCATTTTACCACGGATATTTGGGTAAAAAAAGTTTTTTACCCAAATATCCATGAAAAAATGAGGTTGCGTGTGTGCGCGTGTATACCCCGATATACCCCCAGGAAAGGCAGGGGGAGAGAGGCCGTCGCTGCCCGCTTCTCTCCCCCTGCCTTTCCTGGGGTCTAGAGCGCTGCTGTCGGCCCTTCTCACCCCCTGGTTATCGGCGCCGCTGCCCGTTCTGTCCCCCTGACTATCGGTGCCGGCGCCGATAGCCAGGGGGAGAGAAGCGGCGCCGACAGCCAGGGGGAGAGAAGGGGCAGCGGCACCCATTGCCGGCGCCGCTGCCCCGTTGCCTCCCCCCATCCCCGGTGGCATAATGACCTGAGTCCGGTCCGCGCTGCTCCGCTGCTCCAGGCCTCCGTCGTGCGTCTCCAGCGTCGTTGCTATGCGCGGCGCAGCGCACTGACGTCATGCGCCGCGCCGTTCAGCGCATAGCAATGACGCCGGGGACGCACGACGGAGGCCTGGAGCAGCGCGGACCAGACTCAGGTCATTATGCCACCGGGGATGGGGGGAGGCAACGGGGCAGCGGCGCCGGCAATGGGTGCCGCTGCCCCTTCTCTCCCCCTGGCTGTCGGCGCCGCTTCTCTCTCCCTGGCAGGAGTCAGGGGGACAGAACGGGCAGCGGCGCCGATAACCAGGGGGTGAGAAGGGCGAACAGCAGCGCTCTAGACCCCAGGAAAGGCAGGGGGAGAGAAGCGGGCAGAAACGGTCTCTCTCCCCCTGCCTTTCCTGGGGTGTATCGGCGTATAACACGCACACAGACTTTAGGCTAAAAATTTTAGCCTAAAAAGTGCGTGTTATACGCCGATAAATACGGTACTCATTTATGTATACCAACTGCATATATGCTATATACTGTTGATATCTATACTGCCATCTTGTGGTCAATTTTGAATACCATTGTGAACTAGGGCGGTATACTCCCATCTAGTGGGCAAATTTAGGTATTACTGTGACTTAGTATGGTATAATGACATCATATTGATCTGAATATTTTATCGTATTTTATATTGCTATATTTTAATTAATAAATTATATATCTATTTTTACATATTTTATTATAGATATTCCTATCTTCCAAATATTAACAAATAATAGAGGTATTTATTGTGTCGACCTCTCGGGATCTCACTTGTTTAACCCCTTAAGGACCGGGGGTTTTTCCGTTTTTGCATTTTCGTTTTTTGCTCCTTGCCTTTAAAAAATCATAACTCTTTCAAATTTACACCTAAAAATCTATATGATGGCTTATTTTTTGCGCCACCAATTCTACTTTGTAATGACGTCAGTCATTTTGCCCAAAAATCTATGGTGAAGCGGGAAAAAAAATCATTGTGCGACAAAATTGAAAAAAAAACGCTGTTTTGTAACTTTTGGGGGCTTCCGTTTCTACGTAGTACATTTTTTGGTAAAAATGACACCTGATATGTATTCTGTAGGTCCATACGATTAAAATGATACCCTACTTATATAGGTTTGATTTTGTCGGACTTCTGGAAAAAATCATAACTACATGCAGGAAAATTAATACGTTTAAAATTGTCATCTTCTGACCCCTATAACTTTTTTATTTTTCCGTGTATGGGGCGGTGTGAGGGCTCATTTTTTGCGCCGTGATCTGAAGTTTTTAACGGTACCATTTTTGCATTTATAGGACTTATTGATCATTTTTAAATGATATAAAAAGTGACCAAAAATGCACTATTTTGGACTTTGGAATTTTTTTGCGCGCACGCCATTGACCGAGCGGTTTAATTAATGATATATTTTTATAATTCGGACATTTCCGCACGCGGTGATACCATATATGTTTATTTTTATTTTTATTTACACTGTGTTTTTTTTTTTATTGGAAAAGGGGGGTGATTCAAACTTTTAATAGGGGAGGAGTTAAATGATCTTTATTAAAAAAAAATTTTCACTTTTTTTTTGCAGTGTTATAGGTCCCATAGGGACCTATAACACTGCACACACTGATCTTCTATGTTGATCACTGGTTTCTCATAAGAAACCAGTGATCAACGATTCTGCCGCATGACTGCTCATGCCTGGATCTCAGGCACTGAGCAGTCATTCGGCGATCGGACAGCGAGGAGGCAGGAAGGGGCCCTCCCGCTGTCCTGTCAGCTGTTCGGGATGCCGCGATTAGCCGCGGCTATCCCGAACAGCACGACTGAGCTAGTCGGGAACTTTCACTTTCACTTTTAGCCGCGCGGCTCAGCTCTGAGCGCGCGGCTAAAGGGTTAATAGCGCGCGGCGCCGCGATTGGCGCTGCGCGCTATTAGAGGCGGGTCCCGGCTTCACTATGACGCCGGGCCCGCCGTGATATGACGCGGGGTTACTGTGTAACCCCGCGTTATATCAGAAGAGCAGGACCAAGGACGTACCGGTACGTCCTTGGTCCTTAAGGGGTTAAAAAATTTAATTCGCAGTCCTCATATTTTTATTTTTGAGAGATAACGTTTATTACTTTATCTTCCTTGCGTATAAATTATACGATAGATGGAGGCACTGCTGAGATCCTCAGAGGCCAAAACAATAAATACCTCAATTATTCGTTAATATTTAGAAGATAGGAATATCATTGCACAAATAAGACCTCAACAATAAAATATGTAAAAATAGATATACAATTTATTAATTAAAATATAGAAATATAAAATACGATAAAATATGCAGATCAATATGATGTCATTATACCATACTAAGTCACAGTAATACCTAAATTTGCCCACTAGATGGGAGTATACTGCCCTAGTTCACAATGGTATTCAAAATTGACCACAAGATGTCAGTATAGATATCAACAGTATATAGCATATATGCAGTTGGTATACATAAGAATGAGTATATTAAATACAAGATATGTTAATACATGCAACAGGGATTTTCCCGCTTAGAGATATTATGAATGAAACTTTGCCTTGATAAATGACAACATATAAATTATTGGTGGCTATGCAGAGGGGAATGTCCCTTACTAATTCTATAATTTGGGACTATTTCTTTTGGAAAATATGAATCACAAGTACAATTAAAATTATTCTGTTCAGATAGATGTCAGTGTCTGCAGATTCACTAACGTTATACCTGAACAGAGATCTATAAATTCATCCACAAGTTATGGGTAGGTGTTACGCAGAGCGCTCCGGGTCCCCGCTCCTCCCCGGAGCGCTCGCAGCATCCTCGCAATAGCAGCGCCCCGGTCAGACCTGTTGACCGGGTGCGCTGCAATATCTCTCTCAGCCGGGATGCGATTCGCGATGCGGGAGGCGCCCGCTCGCGATGCGCATCCCGGCTCCCGTACCTGACTCGTTCCCCGTCTGTCTTGTCCCGGCGCGCGCGGCCCCGCTCCTTAGGGCGCGCGCGCGCCGGGTCTCTGCAATTTAAAGGGCCACTGCGCCACTGATTGGCGCAGCAGGCTTAATCAGTGTGTTCACCTGTGCACTCCCTACTTATACCTCACTTCCCCTGCACTCCCTCGCCGGATCTTGTTGCCATTGTGCCAGTGAAAGCGTTTCCTTGTGTGTTCCTAGCCTGTGTTCCAGACCTCCTGCCGTTGCCCCTGACTACGATCCTTGCTGCCTGCCCTGACCTTCTGCTACGTCCGACCTTGCTCTTGTCTACTCCCTTGTACCGCGCCTATCTTCAGCAGTCAGAGAGGTTGAGCCCTTGCTGGTGGATACGACCTGGTTGCTACCGCCGCTGCAAGACCATCCCGCTTTGCGGCGGGCTCTGGTGAATACCAGTAGCAACTTAGAACCGGTCCACCAACACGGTCCACGCCAATCCCTCTCTGGCACAGAGGATCCACCTCCAGCCAGCCGAATCGTGACAGTAGGGAGATATAAATTACCTTAAAGTGTACCCGTCAGATCACTCAAAAAAAACTAAACTTTTTTATGTTACTCAGTATCTCATCCTGATCATGTACATGTACTTTGTATGTGTCTGTGACCTACATTTCTCTCAGAATTTTTCTGAAATACCTTAATTTTATCAACCAGAAGCAGGGGGGCGGGTACTTACTGTGATAACCACTCCCCTCTCCTCCCCCTCCCTCTCCTCAGTCCAGTGCTTCCCAACCAGGGTACCTCCAGCTGTTGCAAAACTACAGCTCCCAGCATGTCCACACATCATTTGGCTGTGCAGGCATGCTGGGAGTTTTAGTTTTGAAACAGCATGAGGATATGATTGTAGTCCCCCTTGGTTACACACACACACACACACACACACACACACACAGGCTTCATATATTCTTACACATACACATTAGATAGACACACTGATATACACACATACATATATATATCCACACGCACACACACATACACGCTTGGACACTTACTTTTTCATCTGCAATGCATGTTTCTGCCTCTCTCATTGATGTCTGCTGTGTGAGAGATGGCAGCAGGCTTCCTGCCCCTCCCCCTCCCCTTCTCTTCACATGAGTCTCTGCAGTGTGTACAGCCCCTCCCCCCTCCAAAACGTCCCGGAGTCCAGGACGAAGCAGTGTTCACAGAAGCACTAAATGCATTCCAGGAGGCAGAGGGGGCAGTTCTTTGACTGGCTTTTTCAGTATGAAATACAGAACATTTTCTAATGAAAGCAATTGCCTATTGTTTTTGCATGCTTTACAACATATCAAAAGTTTTTATATCTGACAGTGCCTATTTAAGTACAAACTCTCCCTGCTATAGAATAGCCAACAATAATCAAAAGATATTAAAGTTCTTTTATAGTTACCACAAAGCAGAAGTGCCAGCGTGTCAAGCAAATTAGATGGGATCAGCCTGTTCACTCAGCAGTCACAGAAAGATTATCCGGGGTGCTCTCCCAAGAAGGAACAAAGGATCCTCAACCCCCTTGTCACTACAGCTTAAAACAAGGTTCCATTATCTTGATCAGATAAGAAACTAACCAATCACGTCTCTAGAGCAAAAACGTGATAGGCCCTTGTCTCGCCCAGATGTAACTATTTCACGACCAGAGAGGGCACTCTTGTCCATGAGTTTCTAAAATATTTTCTTAAAAACTTGCAGCCATTACCTAAGATATAGATATATCATGTCAAGGCATCTCTCCAACTAATGGCCAATAAATATAGTTAGCTAGATTAGATTTCGACATCTAGCATATACACACAACAGACATCTCAAGATTTCCCAAGTCTTCAATCTGAATCTGACATTAATGGTCCCTCCCAAGTTTAAAGGGGTTATCCAGGAAAAAACTTTTTTTATATATAGCAACTGGCTCCAGAAAGTTAAACAGATTTGTAAATTACATTAATTAAAAAATCTTAATCCTTTCAGTATTTATGAGCTTCTGAAGTTTAGGTTGTTCTTTTCTGTCTAAGTAATCTCTGATGACACGTGTCTCGGGTACCGCCCAGTTTAGAAGAGGTTTGCTATGGGAATTTGCTTCTAAACTGGGCGTTTCCCAAGACAGGTGTCATCAGAGATTACTTAGACAGAAAAGAACAACCTTAACTTCAGAAGCTGATAAGTACTGAAAGGATTAAGATTTTTTAATAGAAGTAATTTACAAATCTGTTTAACTTTCTGGAACCAGTTGATATATAAAAAAAAAAGTTTTTTCCTGGAATACCCCTTTAATTAATGAATATATTCTCAGTTCTGTCTATTCCTACAGTTATAAATCTATCAGATAAGACATAACTGTAGACCCTATTCATGGGACAAAATCAGATCACCAGATTACATACATACTAACTTATCGATGAAGGAAAACTAAATACATTATAAATGGTATACTAACCACATAACAAACATGCTACTAATAATAATCATAATAATGATAGATAATGCATCTAACTACTATCAAGAATATATGGAAAAGTATTTTCATATATATAACGAGTGAATAGTGTTCAAACAGGTGGCACTATTGTCCTAGCAGGTAGTAGACGGGTTAACCCTTATAGCAGTACAAGCCAAGATTTGGAATAGGATAGCGATTATGGAGATCATTCACATATATAGTCATCGGTGGTGCTAGGATAAATACAGGATAGTTGTGTCAAGTATAAGGTAAATAGAAACAAAGATATCCACACTCACCACTGGATTCATGACTCGATGCTCCTAAATAGAGAAGCCAGCTGTCTCGGTGACTGATGATGCAAAGCGTTCAGAGGCTATTACCGGCAATTTTGCGCACAAAGCGCTTCTTCCGGCCTCCCGGTGAGTGCGGATATCTTTGTTTGTTTCTATTTGCTATATATATACTCCTGAGCTAAAAGTGACCTGAATTCCACTGCCCTTATCTGAGTCATAAAATGGTTTATATAAACACAGACAAAGGGATGTTTCACACTTGCAGACACCATGTGAAATTCTGGAATTTAACACTGAGCATCAACTTTACACAACATGGATTTTTTTGGCTTGAACAATTAAAATGGACACCACACAGTACGATTGATTGAAATAATTCTGTCCCATATAGTCCAACAGTAAATCGTTTGATTTCACCCAGTTCAACATCGATATGTACAAAGGCACCCATAAAATTGCACCGTATAAAATGTTTAATGAAAACAAGCACTCTTACCAGCACAAAGATTGCAAAGGGGGTGAAATACCTTCCGTCATAGGCCCTTTTGGGTTTTCTCCGATCCTTGGTGTCACTGAAGAAGATTCTACAGCTTTAAACATGTGTCATCTGGCAGATGATGAAAGTGAACTTTTTAATCCAACAGTGTATGTGTGTTGCAATGGGCATGCCAGTCTCCTGTACATATGCCAATCTGTCCCTCGCTGTCCTTGAACGCAGGAAAGTTTTTTCCAAAAAGAACCCATTTGTACAGTACATTAAAATCTTCCTGCGTTATGTGGACTAGATACTGGTAGTCTGGGATGGACCCGAGCAGCTTTTCCATGACTTCGTAGCTCACTTGAACACAGTGAATATAGAAAATATGTTATTCACTGCTGTGTTTGGTGGACTAGAATTTGACTTCCTAGACATTTAATTAAGGACCCCTTCACAATATAAATTCCTCAATTTTAAAGACCCGTTATAATGTTCAGTTATGAAAACCCAATAAACGGCCATTACAAAATCCCATACGGCCGTTACAAAATCCCATTATAGTCTATGGGATTTTTACATTATCACTTTTAACCCGTCATAGCCCGTTATTAATAACAGATGTTATTTTGTGACGAGAAAAAGTAACAGGAGAAATAGTGCATGCGATCGCCGCATGTCAGCTAATAACGACAGCCCTCAGCTACAAGAATCAGCCGGTTGATGTGTTTAAAGGGGTACTTCCCTGGAAAACATTTTTTTTAAATCAACTGGTGCCAGAATGTTAAACAGATTTGTAAATGACTTCTATTTAAAAATCTTAATTCTTCCAGTAGTTAATTCTTCCAGTATCAGCTGTTGTATGCTCCAGAAGGAAGTTCTTTTCTTTTTTAATTTCCTTTCTATCTGACCACAGTGCTCTCTACTGACACCTCTGTCCATTTTAGGAACTGTCCGGAGCAGGATAGGTTTGCTATGGGGATTTGTTCCTATTCTGGACAGTTCCTAAAATGGACAGAGGTGTCAGCAGAGAACACTGTGGTCAGACAGAAAGGAAATTTAAAAAGAAAAGAGCATCCTCTGGAACATACAGCAGCTGATAAGTACTAGAAGGGTTAAGATTTTTAAAGAGAAGTAATTTACAATCTGTTTAACTTTATGGCACCTGTTGATTTAAAAGTGTAGTGTAAGAGTGTAAGAATCAGAGCAATTTTGGACAATGGCCAAATTGTGATGTCTATATGACCTTTTGTTTTATGGTTTGTTTATTTGTTCTGATCAGTGGCGTTGCGACCCGGGTGCGGGGGGTGCGGCCCGCACCGGGTGACACCAACCTTATGGGGTGACACCAAGACGCTCCGCAGCACCCACCCCCCCCCCCATCTGTGCCCGACCGGCCTCCCATCCGTCAGCACCCCCCCCCCGCGCTGTGTATGCGGTGCGCCCGTCCGTCAGCAACCCCCCTCTTTCTCCGTCCATCATCACACCCCCCCCTCACCTTCACCAGCACTGTGCCCGGCCTCCGCTCCCACGTCTGCGCCGGCCTGACGTCACACCGCATGGCCGCGCAGGAGGACGTCAGTTACGTCACTCGCACGGCGCCCGGTGAGAAGGATCGCTGCGCTGGATGGGTGAGTGTGTGTGTCTGTCTCTATCTATGTTTGTGTATGTGACTGTGTGTGTGTATGAGACTCTGTGTGTGTGTGACTCTGTGTGTGTGTGTGACTGTGTATGTGTGTGTCTGTGAGTGTGTGTGTCTCTCTGACTGTGTGTTTGTGTGTGTCTCTCTCTCTGTGTTGTATGTGTTTTGTGTGTGTGTGTGTGTGGGGGGGGGGGGGGGGGGGGTGGTGGTATAACCAGCAATCTATTGTGGGGAGACTTTGACCCATTGTGGGGAACCTGCAAGGGAACCTGCGGCCTAATGTGGGGAAACTACTACCAAGTGTGGGGAGTCTATGCTACCTTATGTGGGGAGTCTATGCTACCTTATGTGGGGAATCTGTGCTACCTTATGTGGGGAGTCTATGCTACCTTATGTGGGGAATCTGTGCTACCTAATGTGGGGAAATTGCTACCTAATGTGGGCTGTGCTACCTAATGTGGGGAAATTGCTACCTAATGTGGGGTAACTGGTACCTACCTAATGTGGGGGAACTGGTACCAAATGTGGGGAATCTATGCTGCCTAATGTGGGGAATAGATGCTACCTAATGTGGGGAAACTGCGACCTACCTAATGTGGGGGAACTGCTGCCTACCTAATGCTCCCCCCTGGCAGTAGCACCCTCATCATCCACCAGAAACACCCCCCCCCCCCCAGCAGCACCTCCATCAGCAGATCCTGATGGTGGATGATGGCGGTGCTCCTGCCAGGAGGATGATCCTGCGGATGGATGATGGGGATGATACTGCCAGGGGGGATGGCCAGAGTAGCACCCTCATCATCCTCCGGCAACACCCCCCGAGTAGTAGCACCCCCATCATCCACTAGCAACACCACCAATACCCCCCTCCCGTCGTAAGAGCATCAGCTAACGGATGTTGAGGGGTGTTACTGAGGTTGTGGTATTATATTCAGAGGGTGCACTGTATGGCAACGTTATATTCAGAGGGCGCAGTTTGTGGTAGTATTATATTCAGAGGGCACAGTGGGTGGTAGTATTATATTCAGAGGGCGCAGTTTGTGGTAGTATTATTAGAGATGAGCGAACTTACAGTAAATTCGATTCGTCACAAACTTCTCGGCTCGGCAGTTGATGACTTATTCTGCGTAAATTAGTTCAGCCTTCAGGTGCTCCGGTGGGCTGGAAAAGGTGGATACAATCCTAGAAAAGAGTCTCCTAGGACTGTATCCACCTTTTCCAGCCCACGGGAGCACCTGAAAGCTGAACTAATTTATGCAGGAAAAGTTATCAACTGCCGAGCAGAGAAGTTTGTGACGAGTTGAATTTACTGTAGTTTGCTCATCTCTAAGTATTATATTCAGAGGGCGCAGTGGGTGGTACTATTATATTCAGAGGGTACAGTATGTGGCGGTATTATATTCAGGGGTACAGTATGTGGCAGATTTATATTCAGGGGTACAGTAAGTGGCAGATTTATATTCACGGGTACAGTATGTGGCAGATTTATATTCAGAGGGTACAGTATGTGGCAGATTTATATTCAGAGGGTACAGTATGTAGCAGATTTATATTCAGAGGGCGCAGTTTGTGGTAGTATGATATTCAGAGGGTACAGTATGTGGTAGTATTATATTCAGTGGGTACAGTGTGTGGCGGTATTATATTCAGGGGTACAGTATGTGGCAGATTTATATTCAGAGGGTACAGTATGTGTTGGTATTATATTCAGAATGTACAGTGTGTGGTAGTATTATATTCAGTGGGTATGGTGTATGGAAGGTTTATAACCAAAGAGTATAGTGTATAGTAGTATTATATTTAGAGGATACAGTGTCTGGCAGGTTTATAATAATAATTGTTTTCATATAGAGGATGAGAATGCGCTGACATAGTGAGGAGACGTCTGGGCATCACATTCTGCAGAGAGAAGTTTTAGCTGGATCAAGTCCTGGCGGTATGTACCATCTGAATTAGATAAGGAAAGACTATAGAGAAGACGTCACCTGTAGTCACTGATATCATTGTGTATTCTCCTCACTATAGAGAAGACGTCACCTGTAGTCACTGATATCATTCTGTATTCTCCTCACTATAGAGAAGACGTCACCTGTAGTCACTGATATCATTGTGTATTCTCCTCACTATAGAGAAGACGTCACCTGTAGTCACTGATATCATTGTGTATTCTCCTCACTATAGAGAAGACGTCACCTGTAGTCACTGATATCATTCTGTATTCTCCTCACTATAGAGAAGACGTCACCTGTAGTCACTGATATCATTGTGTATTCTCCTCACTATAGAGAAGACGTCACCTGTAGTCACTGATATCATTGTGTATTCTCCTCACTATAGAGAAGACGTCACCTGTAGTCACTGATATCATTGTACATTCTCCTCACTATAGAGAAGACGTCACCTGTAGTCACTGATATCATTGTGTATTCTCCTCACTATAGAGAAGACGTCACCTGTAGTCACTGATACCATTGTGTATTCTCCTCACTATAAAGAAGACGTCCCCTGTAGTCACTGATGTCATTGTGTATTCTCCTCACTATAGAGAAGACGTCCCCTGTAGTCAGATATCATTGTGTATTCTCCTCACTATAGAGAAGATATCACCTGTAGTCACTGATATCATTGTACATTCTCCTCTCTACATCAGAGCTGTAGTCACTTGTCATTTCTACAGTTAGGTCAGTGAAACTACAACTCCCAGCATAACCTCACCACTGCTCAAAGGGGTACTCTACTGGAAAACATTTTTTTTAATCAGCTGGTGCTACAAAGTTAAACAGATTTGTAAATTACTTCTATTTAAAAATCTTAATCCTTCCAGTACTTATTAGCTGCTGTATAAGCGATTCACAGGAAGTTATTTTCCTTTTTAATTTATTTTCTGTCTGACCACAGTGCTCTGTGCTGACACCTCTGTCCATGTCAAGAACTGTCCATAGTAGGAGCAAATCCCCATAGCAAACCTCTCCTGCTCTGGACAGTTCCTGACATGGACAGAGGTGTCAGCAAATAGCACTGTGGTCAGACTGGAAAGAACTACACAACTTCCTGTGGAGCAGACACCAGCTTATAAGTACTGTAAGTATTAAGATTTTAAATAGAAGTAATTTAAAAATCTGTTTAACTTTCTGGCACCAGTTGATATAAAAGTAAATGTTTTCCAGTGGAGTACCCCTTTAAGTAATTCTGGGAGCTGTACATTTAAATGGTGAAAACTTCTTTAACACTTTCCTATTCTGTGGAAACTGGTATATCTGATTATTATACTGGAATTTCTCACAATGCGCTACAACAGTGGTGTCTGTCACAACAGGCTAAAAACTTACTGAGGGGGGGGGGTAGGTATGGGGGTGACACCATTTTCTACCGCACCGGGTGACACCAACCCTAGCAACGCCACTGGTTCTGATTACTTGTTGTTTGACCTGTTTGTTACTTTATCATCGGTAACAAGCATATGGATTTTTTGACATTATGTAAATACATTTATTAAAGGGGTACTCCCGTGGAAACCTTTTATTTTTTATAAATCAACTGGTGCCAGAACGTTAAACAGATTTGTAAATCACTTTTATTAAAAAATCTTAATCCTTCCAGTACTTTTTAGGGGCTGTATACTAAAGAGAAAATAAAAAAAAATGCATTTCCTCTGATGTCATGACCACAGTGCTCTCTGCTGACCTCTGCTGTCCATTTTAGGAACTGTCCAGAGCTGGAGAAAATCCCCATAACAAGCATATGCTGCTCTGGACAGTTCCTAAAATGGACAGCAGAGGTCAGCAGAGATCACTGTGGTCATAACATCAGAGGAAATGCATTTCTTTTTTTGGATTTCTCTTTAGTATACAGCCCCTAAAAAGTACTGTAAGGATTAATATTTTTTAATAGAACTGACTTACAAATCTGTTTAGCTTTCTGGCACCAGTTGATTTAAAAAATAAATAAATAAAAAAATAAAAAGTTTTCCACGGGAGTACCCCTTTAACGACGCAGGACGTATATTTACGTCCTGCGCCGGCTCCCGCGATATGAAGTGGGGTCGCGCTGCGAATCCGCATCACATCATGTCGGTCCCGGCGCTCATCAACGGCCGGGACCCGCGGCTAACACCACACATCGCCGATCGCGGCGATGTGCGGTATTAACCCTTTAGAAGCGGCGGTCAAAGCTGACCGCCGCTTCTAAAGCGAAAGTATCCCGGCTAGTCAGTCGGGCTGTTCGGGACCGCCGCGGTGAAATCACGGCGTCCCGAACAGCTTGCAGGACACCGGGAGGGCCCTTACCTGCCTCCTCGGTGTCCGATCGACGAATGACTGCTCCATGCTTGAGATCCAGGCAGGAGCAGTCAAGCGCCGATAACGCTGATCACAGGCGTGTTAATACACGCCAGTGATCAGCATAGGAGATCAGTGTGTGCAGTGTTATAGGTCCCTATGGAACCTATAACACTGCAAAAAAAAAGTAAAAAAAAAGTGTTAAGAAAGGTCATTTAACCCCTTCCCTAATAAAAGTTTGAATCACCCCCCTTTTCCCATAAAAAAAATAAAACTGTGTAAATAAAAATAAACATATGTGGTATCGCCGCATGCGTAGATGTCCGAACTATAAAAATATATCATTAATTAAACTGCACAGTCAATGGCGTACACGCAAAAAAAATCCAAAGTCCAAAAAAGCATATTATGGTCACTTTTTATACCATTAAAAAATGAATAAAAAGTGATCAAAAAATCTGATCAAAACAAAAATCATACCGATAAAAACTTCAGATCACGGCGCAAAAAATGAGCCCTCAAACCGCCCTGTACGTGGAAAAATAAAAAAGTTATAGGGGTCAGAAGAGGAAATTTTTAAATGTATAAATTTTCCTGCATGTAGTTATGATTTTTTCCAGAAGTGCGACAAAATCAAACCTATATAAGTAGGGTATCATTTTAACCGTATGGACCTACAGAATAATGATAAGATGTCATTTTTACCGAAATATGCACTGCGTAGAAATGGAAGCCCCCAAAAGTTACAAAATGGTGTTTTTTCTTCGATTTTGTCGCACAATGATTTTTTTTTCTGTTTCGTTGTGAATTTTTGGGTAAAATGACTGAGGTCACTGCAAAGTAGAATTGGTGACGCAAAAAATAAGCCATAATATGGATTTTTAGGTGGAAAATTGAAAGGGTTATGATTTTTCAAAGGTAAGGAGGAAAAAACGAAAGTGCAAAAACGGAAAAACCCTGAGTCCTTAAGGGGTTAATATTATACAAACAGTATTTCTTAACTCACAGCTTTGAAATATTAAAAAAGGCATTTCTTAACTTATGTGATTCAAATGTACAGTGGATTATTTCTATGCATCAGATGATATTATCTACCTAGCATGGGATTCAGCATGAACCCTAAAAACTATTTTGGAAGCCAAAAAAGTAACGTCCAAAGCGATATACATTAGTTTATGAATGCATGCGTTTTCAGCTAAGAGGCTCAGGTCAGACGAGGCCCTACAGCAATTGTGAATGACATTGTAACATAGTAAAATAGTTCATAAAGTTGAAAAAAGACCAGAGTCCATCAAGTTCAACCTATATCCCTAGTGAGTTGATCCAGAGGAAGGCAAAAAAAATAAAAAATCATACTAGAGGTAAAAATTCCTTCCCGACTCCAAATATGGCAGTCAGAATAAATCCCTGTATCAACGTTCTGTCCCTATAAATCTAGTATACCTAACCGGCAATGTTATTACTCTCCAAAAATGCATCCAGACCCCTTTTGAACTCTTTCACAGAGTTCACCATGACCACCTCCACTGGGAGAGAATTCCACAGTCTCACTGCTCTTACAGTAAAGAACCCCCGTCTGTGCTGGTGTAGAAACCTTCTTTCCTCAAGATGTAGAGGATGCCCCTTGCTATGAATACAGTGCTAGGTATAAATAGATCATGGGAGAGATCTCTGTACGGTCCCCTGATATATTTATACACAGTTATTAGGTCTCCCCTAAGCCTTCTTTTTTCTAAACTACATAACCCTTATTCTGCTAATATTTCTGGGTACTGGGTACGGTACCCTGGTTCTTCCCCGTATTACCCTGGTATCTTTCTTGTACACTGGTGCCCAGTACTGTACACAGTATTCCATGTGTGGTCTGACTAGTGATTTGAACAGTGGTAGAATTATTGATGCACCCCATGATTTTATTTGCCTTGGCAGCAGCTGCCCGACACTGGTCACTACAGCTAAATTTACTGTTAACTAAGACTCCCAAGTCCTTTTCCACGTCAGTCGTCCCAAGTGTTCTCCAATTTAACCCCTTAAGGACTCAGACAATTTTATTTTTACATTTTCGTTTTTTCCTCCTTGCCATCTAAAAATCATAACTCTTTTACATTTTCATCCACAGACCACACCATGAAATGTATGGCGCAACCCAAAAAATACTATTTGTGTGGGGTAATTGATAAGAAAACAGCCATTTTGCTAATTTTGGAAGGTTTTGTTTTCATGCTGTACACTTTACGGTAAAATAGACATGTTTTCTTTATTCTGTGAGTCAATACAACTAAAATGATACCCATGATTACATATTTTGGACTTTTTTTTTTTTACGTTCACCGTATGGAATAATTAACATTATATTTGAATAGTTCGGATATTTACGCATGTGGTGATACCAAATATGTTTATAAAAAAAATTTTTTACACTTTTTGGGGGGAAAATGGAGAAAAAAGGACAATTAAAATTTTTATTGGGGAGGGGATTTTTCACAATTTTTTTACTTTTATTTTTTACTTTTTTTACTTTTATTATTACACTTTAATAGTCCCCATAGGGGACTACTTATAGAAATCATTTGATTGCTAATACTGTATAGGACATAGCACTGATCAGTGTTATCGGCTATCTTCTGCTCTGGTCTGCTCGATCACAGACCAGAGCAGAAGACGCCGGGAGACGGACGGAGGCAGGTGAGGGGACCTCCGTCCGCCATTACAGATGATCGGATCGCCGTGGCAGCGCTGCGGGCGATCCAATCGTCCCCATTAAGTGCCGCACTTCTGTAGATGCCGTGATCTGTAATGATCACAGCATCTGAGGGGTTAATGGCTGAAATCAGCATGATCACGGATGTCCGCCAATACCGGCGGGTCCCTGGCTGCTATCAGCAGCCGGGACCTGCCGCGCATGACCCGAGCATCACTCCAATGCGCGCGGTTATGTATAGGATGTAAACGTTAAGTACATAATCCCAACCCGGATTTTTCTTCCCCATGTGCATTACTTTACATTTATCAGTGTTGAACCTCATCTGCCACTTACAAGCCCAAACCTCCAACCTATCCAGATCCATTTGTAACAGTGCACTGTCCTCTATTGTGTTGACCACTTTACAGAGTTTAGTATCATCTGCAGAGATTGTTACTTTACTAGTCAACCCCTCTACAAGGTCATTAATGAATATATTAAATAGAATAGGATCCAAAACTGACCCCTGTGGTACCCGACTAGTAACAGTCACCAAATCAGAATAAGTTCCATTAATAACCATCCTCTGTTTCCAATCACTGAGCCAGTTACTTACCCACTAATACACATTCTCCCCCAGCCCAATCCCAATTTTATGTACCAATCTTTTATGTGGCACAGTATCAAATGTTTTGGAAAAATCCAGATATACGACATCCAGCGATTCCTCCTGGTCCAGTCTGGAGCTCACCTCCTCATAAAAGCTGATCAGGTTAGTTTGACAGGACCGATCCCTCATAAACCCATGCTGATATGCGGTCATACATTTATTTTTATCAAGATACTCCTAAATAGGATCTCTTAGAAAACCCTCAAACAATTTACATACAACGGAGGTCTATAATTCCCGGAGTCACCTTTTGACCCCTTTTTAACCTCTTGGGGATGGATTTTTTTTTTTGTTTTTTTGCACCTTACCTTTTAAAAATCATAACCCTTTCAATTTTGCATCTAAAAATCCATATGATGGCTTATTTTTTGCGCCACCAATTCTACTTTGTAATGACATCAGTCATTTTACCCAAAAATCTACGGCAATACGGAAAAAAAAACATTATTGTGCGACAAAATTGAAGAAAAAACACAATTTTGTAACTTTTGGGGGCTTCCGTTTCTACACAGTAAATTTTTCGGTAAAATGGACACCTTATCTTTATTCTGTAGGTCCATATGATTAAAATGATACCCTACTTATGGTTTGATTTTGTCATATTTCTGGAAAAAATCATAACTACATGCAAGAAAATGTATACGATTAAAATGTCATCTTCTGACCCCTATAACTTTTTTATTTTTCCGCATACGGGGCGGCTCATTTTTTGCACCGTGATCTGAAGTTTTTTGCGGTACCATTTTTGTATTAATCTGACTTCTTGATCGCTTTTTATTAATTTTTTCATAGAATTTTTTTGCGCATATGCCATTGACCATGCGGTTTAATTAACAAATATATTTTTAGAATTCGGACATTTCCGCATGCGGCGATACCACATGTTTATTTTTTTAAATGGGAAAAGGGGAGTGATTCAAACTTTTATTAGGGAAGGGGTTAAACGATCTATATTAACTTTTTTTTCTCACTTTTTCTTGCAATGCTATAGCCCCCAAGCTAACCAGCAGCAGTTTTGTTTCACTTTACACGCGGTGATCAACTTTGAACGCCGAGTCAAAATGGTTAATAGCGGGCTGCACCGCGATCAGTGCCGCGCACTATTAGCCACGAGTCCCGGCCATTGTTAGAGGCTGGGCCCGACCCGCTATGATGCGGGGCCACGGGGTGGCCCGCGTTATAGAACGGGAATGGGCGAAGTGCATACAGGTACGCCCTTCTTCCCCAACAGGTTAAATATTGACACCACATTTGCTATGGGTCAGTCCTGGGAAACCTTCCTTGTCACTATAGAGTACTTGAATATTATAAATAGGGGGTCTGTCTATTACATTACTTAATTCCTTTAGAACATGGGGTGAATGCCATCTGGGCGTGGTAATTTGTCTATTTTGATTTTTTGCAGGCGGCACTGTACTTCTTCCTGGGTTAGACAGGTAACCTGTACTGAGGAGTTTACCTTATCTCGCTGTAGTTCACCTGGCATTTAATTTTCCTCGGTGAATACAATAGAGAAGAATTTGTTTAATATATTTGCTTTTTCCTGATCCCAGTCTACAATTTCTTCCTCATCATTTTAAAGGGCCTACACTTTCATTTTTGACCTTTTTGCTGTTTATATAGTTAACCCCTTAAGGACTCAGCCCATTTTGGCCTTAAGGACTCAGACAATTGAATTTTTACGTTTTCATTTTTCCCTCCTCGCCTTCTAAAAATCATAACTCTTTTATATTTTCATCCACAGACTAGTATGAGGGCTTGTTTTTTGCACGACCAGTTGTCCTTTGTAATGACATAACTCATTATATCCTAAAATGTATGGCGCAACCAAAAAACACTATTTTTGTGGGGAAATTAAAAAGAAAAACGCAATTTTGCTAATTTTGGAAGGTTTCGTTTTCACGCCGTACAATTTACAGTAAAAATGACATGTGTTCTTTATTCTGAGGGTCAATACGATTAAAATGATACCCATTATTACATACTTTTCTATTATTGTTGCGCTTAAAAAAAAACTACTTTTTAACCAAATTAGTATGTTTATAATCCCTTTATTTTGATGACCTCTAACTTTTTTATTTTTCCGTATAAGCGGCGGTATGAGGGCTCATTTTTTGCGCCATGATCTTAACTTTTTTTTTATACCACATTTGCATATAAAAAACTTTTAATACATTTTTTATAAAAAAATTTTTTTATAAAATGTATTAAAAAAGTAGCAATTTTGGACTTTTTTTTTTACGTTCACGCCATTCACCGTACGGGATCATTAACATTTTATTTTAATAGTTCGGACATTTACGCACGCGGCGATACCAAATATGTCTATAAAATTATTTTTTTTACGCTTTTTGGGGGTAAAATAGGAAAAAACTGACGTTTAACTTTTTTATTGGGGGAGGGGATTTTTCACTTTTTTTTACTTTTACATTTTTTTAAATTTTTTTTTTCATTTGAATAGTTCCCATAGGGGACTATTCATAGCAATACCATGATTGCTAATACTGATCTGTTCTATGTATAGGACATAGAACAGATCAGTGTTATCGGTCATCTTCTGCTCTGGTCTACTCGATCTCAGACCAGAGCAGAAGACGCCGGGAGCCGGAAGGAGGAAGGTGAGGGGACCTCCGTGCGGCGTTCTGAATGATCGGATCCCCGCAGCAGCGCTGCGGGCGATCCGATCATTCATTGAAATCGCACAGTGCCGCAGATGCCGGTATCTGTATTGATCCCGGCACCTGAGGGGTTAATGGCGGACGCCTGCGAGATCGCGGGCGTCGGCCATTGCCGGCGGGTCCCTGGCTGCGATCAGCAGCCGGGATCAGCCGCGCATGAAACGTGCATCGCTCCGATGCCTGCGGTTATGCACAGGACGTAAATGTACGTCCTGGTGCGTTAAGTACCACCGCACCAGGACGTACATTTACGTCCTGCATCCTTAAGGGGTTAAAGAACATTTTGGGGGTTTTACTCTCTTTGTCTTAGTAGTTTAAATGCTTTATTTTTGTCATTTATTGCCCCCTTAACATTTTTATTCATCCACATTGATTTTCTCCTATTCCTGACCCTTTTAATATAATAAGGTATATACCACTTGCAGTGAGAATTTAAAATATTCTTAAAAGTCTTCCATTTAGTGTCAGAATTCTTGTTTTTGAGGACATTATCCCATTTTATATTGTTAAGGTCTTCTATGAGTTGATCAAACTTTGCCTTCCTAAAGTTAATTGTTTTTGTGGCCCCTCGAGAGATTCCCTTATTGAAGAACAAGTTATAATGTATTATATTATGATCACTATTCCCTAGGTATCTTTCAACCTGCACATTAGTCACTCTGTCAGGTCTGTTGGTTAATATTAAGTCTAGTAGGGCGCCCCCTCTGGTCGGGCCCTGCACCATTTGGGACACATAATTGTCTTTAGCTATAGTCAGAAACCTGTTTTCTTTATGAGAGTCACATGTCTCAGTCTCCAAGTTTATATCATGGAGGTTAATGTCCCCCGTTATTATCACATAATTTGGTTTGCTGCCTTGTTTATTTGCCTCAGTAATTGATCTTATGCCTCTTCCATTATGTTTGGTGGCTTATGGCAAACTCCTATCAGAATTTTTTTAAATTTTTATGTCCACATATTTCTACCCATAATGACTCCACATTATCGTTTCCCTCCCGTATATCCTCCCGCAGTGTGGCCTTCAGACTGGACTTTACATAAAGACATACTCCTCCCCCTTCCCGTTTTGTCCGATTCTTCCTGAACAGACTATAACCCTGGATGTTGACCACCCATTAATCGCTATCATCCAACCAAGTCTCTGTTATACCCACTGTGTCATAATTCTCCTCAGACATTGCCAACCATATTTATTGGACAGACTTCTCGCATTAGTCAACACGCAATTCAATGGTGTATGTTTTTTTCCTTTGAAGCCTAGCCCTATTAACTATGCTAACCCCTCCCTTCGCTCCACCCCCAGGTACATTAATAAGTCCCACCTCTCTATCTACACTATCTTTCCCCTCTATGTTGTAGGTTCCCTCCCGCCCAGTCCCTAGTTAAAAATTTGTAGTGGAAATGTTAACATTTCCTAGATAATCCACTGGTATAATCTCAACTCTTTAGGACTTGTTACTTGGGGCTAGACTCTCACCCATTACAGGCAACGTATAAATGGGAACAGTATGTTGATCATGTTACTGAAGACCAGTGGTCCTTGATTCTGCAGTCTGTTCCTAAAATGTCACAAGATGAGGATTCCAAACTTTTTCAACTATACATTTTGTACAGAGTTTTAAAAAAATTTGAAATTTCTGTCAGCAATGTTCTCTGGACTATGCTTTGAAGTTGTTCACACCTGAATACCTTCTGGTCAGAGGCCCTGGAAACTGATTGCTCAATCCTCCCTTCTGGGCATAAGAGAATATATAAACAGTGAACACTATACTGTGTTGGGAAAAGGCGGTTTATCAGAAACGTAGGGTTTATACTTGTTTTAAGAAACTTTGGGCTCTGTGGATGCACCTTCATGTACTAACAAGTGCTTCTTGACCATATTTTATAGGACTATATTGTGAGGCCCGATATATATTTTTTGTTTTTACATATTTATCCTATAGAAGGTTATTCTCTATCTGAGATCTCTGTATTAGTATTTAACATATTTTACTTCAGCTTCATCTCTACATTCACAGGCTTCATAATTTGCGTACTATGTAATATATTTATTTTACATAATGCTGTATGTATACCGTATTCTCTTGCTCTGCGCATTTTGGGAACTACACTGTACTTAGCATTTTTTGGGTTATCAAGTATGGGGTGAGATTAAGGGGTGTTATTTTTCTTCATCTGTGTTGTATTGTGCTTTTTCCTCCTCTGTTCTCAAAACATTACTTGATTAACCAATCCAGGACCAAGGGCATACAGGTACGCCCTTGAGCCCTGGTACTTAAGGACCAAGGGCGTACATGTACGCCCTGATCCCGTTTACAGGGTTGAAACTGTTCTCACCAGCGGAGAACGGATTAAACCCGGTGGGTACAGGTTGCTACGGGCAGCCAGGACTGATGGCTAATTCCAGGCACCACCAATTGGGCCGATGCCCGGCATTAACCCATTAATCAAAGTTGATCACAACGTATAAAATCACGGCAGCTTAGCAGAGCTGATATACACAAAATCGTGATGTCCCAATCAGCTTACTGGACAACGAGAGGATCTTCACCTGCCTCTCCGTTGTCCATTCAGCTATAGCATTGATCCGTGTATGCAATAAAAAGAAAAAATGAGTGTTTGATAAAAATGAATTAACCCCTTCCCTATTAAAAGTTAAAATCACCCCGCGTGCATAAATGTCTGTACTATTAAAATATATGGTTAGCTAAACCGCACGATCAATGGCGTAAATGTAAAAAAATAACAAAGTCCCAAATTGTGCATTTTTGGTCACTTCATATACCATAAAAAAATAATAAAAAGCAATCAAAAAGTTCCATCAAAACAAAAATGGTACAGATAAAAACTACAGACCACAGCGCAAAAAATTTGCCCTCATATAGCCCCGTATGTCAAGATGACAATTTTTTTTAAATCAGATATTTTTTAGTCACTTTTTTTATTTATTTAAAAACATACAAATAAACTCACCACAACCCACACCCACCCCCCTCCCCAACAGTAAGAAGATGACAATTTTAAACATACAAATTTTGGTGCATGCAGTTAGGATCTTTTTAAAGTAGTAAAATAAAACCTACATAAATTGTGTATCCTTGTAAACATATGGACCTACAAAATAAAGATAAGGTGTATTTTTTATTAAAGTTGCACAGTGTAGAAACAAAAGCCCCGTTATGCCTGCGCTCCGGCCGGACTTGTCGGCCGTGAGTGCTCTCTGTCCCCGCTGTCGGCGGGGCTAATATTCACATCGCGGGAAGCGCCTACATGCGAGTCTCAGCCCGTCACTCACCATCCTCATTGTCTACTTCCTGGTGTCCCTGCAGCCCCAGCGCGTGTGCCTCCGTCTTCTAGTGCGCGTGTGCCGGAGCTCTTACTCTTAAAGGGCCAGTACCCAATTAATTAAGCGCGTGCACCTGTTCCCTGGTCCATAAGTATCTGCTCCTCCCTGGTTTCCCTGCCGGATCTTTAATAGTCTATGCCATTGTGAAGTCCCATTGCCATTGCTTTGTCCTGTGTCTCTGCTTTTGTACACCTGTCCCTTGTTCCTGTCCTATCCTGTACCTGTGTTCCTGCCCTGTCCGTCTGCCATCTTGCCCCGTCTTGACAGTCACCTTCTGTGCCATGCCACCTCCCCAGCTACCTGTGTGGACGAGACGTGCCTGGGGTAGCGACCTGGGTGCCGCCTGCCACAGCAAGACCATCCCGCTCTGGTGAAAACCAGTGGCACCTTAGACTCAGCTCCCTGGCACGGCTCACGTCTCCATCCACACAGGCCCAGAGGATCCACCACCTGCCGTAACTCCTAACAGTAAGATCCAGCCATTGATCCCGCTGGGGTGCCTTTGCCAAATGTCTCGGATCTTCCCTTTATTGTGACCCAGCAGTCGCAGCAGTTAGCCCGTCCGGCGCAACAACTGAACCAACTTACAGCCATGATGCAACAGCTCCTTGCTGCGCAGCAGCAACAACAACAATAGCAGCCACCTGTTCCTGAGCCTTCTCCTGTGTCTGCAGAGGCTTTGTGACACAATGTTCTATCCATCTTGAACTCATAGCGGATCTGTTCCCGACGGAGCATGCTAAAGTGGCGTATATCTTCAGTCTACTGTCCGGAAAAGCCCTGGCCTGGGCTAATCCTCTCTGGGATCGTAGAGATCCGGCCACCTTGAACCTGTCAGCATTCCTTACAGAATTCTGTAATGCTTTTGAAGAACCCGAGCGAGCCTCCTCTGCTGAGACAGCTCTACTAAACCTCTGCCAAGTTAACTCCCCTGTTGGGGACTACGTGGTTCAGTTCCGCACTCTTGCCTCAGAACTTTCTTGGAACAACGAGGCCTTGTGTGCTACCTTTAAAAAAGGACTTTCCCCATGAATCAAGGATGCTCTCGCTGCACGAGATTCTCCGAATAACCTGATCGAACTTATCTATTTGGCCACCCGTATTGATGTGCGTTTTGCCGAGAGGCAGGAAGAACTTCTTTTGGAAGGAGAACCTGCCCGAACACAGTGATTACCCCGACTGGCACCCGTGTTCCAACAGCCACCTCTACTATCTACTTTGCCTCCTTCCGAAGAGGCTATGGAAGTGCACCGTTTTCGCTTAACGCAACAGGAAAGATCCCGTCAACGCAATGAGAATTTGTGCTTATATTGTGCCAGTCCGGAGCACTTTTTCAAAGACTGTTCTATACGTCCTGTGCGTCTGGGAGAACGCTCTCATCTTGGTCAAGTTGGAGTGGCATTCCTTGGTGTGAATACTTCCTCTCCTCACTTGACCACCACGGTTCAAGTGTTCACTTCTGCCAGGTCCTCTTTAATTGCTTCTGCTCTTTTGGACTCCGGTTCCGGTGGTATCGTCATTGGTGCCTCCCTGGTCCATAAATACCATCTTCCAATGTCTCGTCTTACCAAGCCCTTCTCCACATCTCGACTGGAAGACCGGAGAGATCACTTGTTGGGGACTATATTGCCAAGATCACTTTCTTGTTCCTCCTGTGTTATCTTCTGTCAGACGTAAAGTCTTGAATTTGGGACATTCTTCCTCGCCTGTTGGTCCCCTTAAAAAACGGAAGACTCCTAGACAGAAGCCTGCAAGTTCCTTACAGCCTTTGCCCATTCCTGAAACACCCTGGTCTCATGTAGTAGGGAACTCTGAGTCCCAAAGAAGAGGGGGAGACCAAAGGGGGGGGGTACTCTTACGCCTGTGCTCCGGCCGGACTCGCCGGCCATAAGTGCTCTCTGTCTCCGCTGTCGGCGGGGCTGGGATTCGCATCGCGGTACGTGCCCGCATGCAAGTCTCAGCCTGTCATTCACCATCCTCGGTGTCTGCTTCCTGGTGTCACTGAAGCCCCGACGCACGTGCCTCTGCCTTCTAGGGTGCGCGTGCGACGGAGCTCTTACTCTTAAAGGGCCAGTACCCAATTAATTAAAGTGCCTGCACCTGTTCACTGGTCCATAAGTATCTGCTCCTCCCTGGTTTCCCTGCCGGATCTTTGGTAGTCTATTGCCACTGTGAAGTTCCATTGCCATTGCTTTGTCCTGTGTCTCTGCTATTGTACACCTGTCCCTTGTTTCCGTCCTATCCTGTACCTGTGTTCCTGCCCTGTCCGTCTGCCATTTTACCATGTCTTGCCAGTCACCTTCTGTGCCACGCCACCCCCCCCCCCCCCAGCTACCTGTGTGGACGAGTTGTTCCTGGGGTAACGAACTGGGTGCCGTCTGCCACCTGCCGCAGCAAGACCATCCCACTTTGTGGGGGAAAACTGGCGGCACCTTAGACTCCGCTCCCTGGCAGGGCTCATGTCTCCATCCACACAGGCCCAGAGGATCCACCACCTGCCGTGACTCCTAACACCCCCAAAAGTTAAAAAAAAAATTATTTTTTTTTTAAATCAATCTCAACCTACAAATATTTTTTGGGGGTTTTGTGGTAGATTTTGTTATTAAATGATTGATGTCATTACAAAGTACAATTGGTGATGCAAAAAAACAAGCCCTTATATGGGTGCAAAAGTGAAAGCAGTAAGATTAAGAGGAGGAAAAAAACGAAAGTGCTAAAACGAAAATTGGCCTGGTCCTTAAGGTCAAAATGGGTTTGGTCCTTAAGGGGTTAAAAAAAGAAAAACACAGCTGCAGGTGCTGCTAAACTATAATCCAAAATTTACAAACACTCCACACTTTTTTAAACTGTAATATTTTCACAAAAGAAAACAGGAGTGCACTAAAACGCAATCAAAGCATAAACCGGGACGCAGCCCAGTACATACATGTCAGGAGCTAATGACAAGCCAAGATAGAGACATGGGTATGCAGAAATAATAGTAGATCATAACGACTAGCCCCAACCCCATAGAAACCATCGAACTGTAGTAAACGTGCATAAAATAAGTAGTCATATATCAGAACACATAGGGGAGAGAACTGGAAAGCTCTCCAACAAAAAAGAAAGAAAGAAAAAAACAACAGAGGCCAGAGACAAGAACAGGGACTTACAAGAGACAAAGACAACAGATCACAAACACAATGGGGAGGAAGAAAGGAAGACAGAAGAAAAAAGGGACAGAAAGGGGAGAGGGGGGGGGGGAGAGAAGATCAAGGAGGTTGCCTGTCAGAGAAACGGTCCCACGGTTCCCAAACTGAAAGGAAGGCAGAGATAGTATTATTCAAAGAGGCTGTGAGATATTCTAAGAAGCATATTTCCCGTATACGGGAGAGTAGGTCAGATTCAGTGGGAGGAAGAGTCCTCTTCCAGCATTTAGCAACAAGCGTCTTAGCGGCCAAAAATATGTGCATAGCCAGTTTCAACAGCTTCTTAGGTAGAGCTGGGTGTGAGAGGTGCAAAAGGTATACCTGAGAGTCAGGAGGGACCGACACTCCAAGAACATCAGAGATTAAGCGAAACACTATCTCCCAATACCCTGTGATAAGAGGGCAGGACCAAAAGACATGAAACAGCGTACCCAAACCTACCCCACAACGCCAGCATTGGGGGGGGGGGGGGGTATCGGGATTAAGCCTATTCAACAACTCTGGCGTATGGTACCAACCCATAATCAGCTTGTATTGGGTTTCCTTATAGGCGGTACATATGGATGCCTTAGAGGCCCGTTTCCATATTAGCTTCCACTGGGGAGGGGTGATAGTGGTATTAAGCGCTTCCTCCCAACGAGTCATATATCAGTGAGATATCTGGACTCCCTCCGGAGGTTGAAGAAGAAAGACTAAATATCGGAGAGAAGACCCCTCGTCTGAGGTCCACCACGACACAGCCTTTCAAAGCCCGTAGACAAGGATATCACCAGGGAACCCAGTGTAGAGGACATAAAGTGATGCAACTGTAAATAATGAAAACGCTCAGAGGGGAGAACACAACGAGATTGCAACTGATCAAAAGGCAGGAGAGTTTGTGACAAAGGATCAACCACGTCTGCCCAGCAAAAAAGGCCTCTAGACCCCCACTCCCGCACAATAACAGAGGTCTGGTCAGGGGGAAAGCTAGTATGATAAAGAAAAGAACGAAGAGGGGGAAGAGGAAGACAGCAGTTTAAATTTAACAGAACAGTAGCCCCACACATTTAGAGAACGCCATAGGGCCCAGGAGAGGGGAAAGAGAAGGGGTAGAGGCAGGAAGGGTCCAGAGGAGAGCGTTAGGGTCGACAGGCGCTAACCATAGCTTCTCCAGTTCCATCCAGCGGCTGTATGCATGGTAGGTAGATCACGCCGCAAGATGGCGCAGATGGGCAGCCCAATAATATTTCACCACATCCGGGATCGCTAAGCCCCCAAACGCCCGCCCAGCCATCATTACAGACAGCAGGAGCGATGCCTTTTCCCCTCCCAAATAAACCAAAAAATAGCCACCTGTAGAGAGTGCAGAGCCGACAGCGGAACCCAAACCGGCAGGGTTTCAAAAAAGTAGAGGAGCTTCGGGAGAACAGTCATTTTCACTGCGGCAATGTGACCAAAAAAGGAAAGATATTGCGAGCGCCACTTTTCCATACGGGCACGGAGTTTCCTAAAAAGGGGCAGATAGTTAGCAGAATATAGTGAAGAATAGTGAGAGGAGATCCAGACCCCAAGGTATTTAATAGCAATAGGAGACCACCGGAAAGAATAATCAGAGCGTAAAAGAGTAGAAAGGGGAGAGGGAAGGTTAAGAGGAAGAGCCACTGACTTAAGAGAGATTAACTTTGTAGCCAGAAACCGCCCCAGTCATTCAGAACTTTGTAGAGAGAAGGAAGAGACAATAGAGGACAAGAAAGTGTAAGAAGAACATTGTCAGCAAATAAACAAACCTTAAATTCCCTATCGAGTAAAGAAATACCAGTAATGTCCAGATCTCCCCTGATCATAGCAGCCAAGGGTTCAATACAGTCATATACACAAAAATCCCCCATGGGGTACCCGGGGTATTTAATTCATAAATTCCAATTCCCTTCAGGGTTAACAACCCCTCCGGGACTAAGACCCCCAACTAGGGTCACCCTTTTAAAACTTCACTTTTATTTATTATTTGTTAAGAACAAAACGAGGTGCAAAAAATAATACAAACGAAGGTGTTTAAAAACACAATATATAGGAATTGGATTGGTCCATTACTGGTTCCATTAATTCTGATTCACTAGGGCTTCTATGTTAGGGACTCTTTTATTCCATTGATCTGGATCCTAAGATTCCAATCTTCATAGTCCACATAACATGCACCTCCTCTATCTCATTTACCAATTCCTATTATTGCTGTTTAAAAAGTATTCCCTAGCATCCCCCCGACGTTTCGCTGGAAAGACCCAGCTTTATCAAGGTATAGGACACTAATGCTGGGAGTGGGTAATCACTGTGATATATATGTCCTCTGTTTGTAGGTGTGGTCACTTACCAATTTACTTTGACCAATCAGGGACTGCCACATCACAATTTTGTCTCTTAGTTATGATTCTATATCCTGTTACCTTCTGTCTTATTACCGGATCACTTCCGGGTTATCTAGGTCATGTGATATCTATTTCCATCAGAACCTATCAACAATCACGTTCCATCCTTATTTCTTACCAATTATAAACAAGTAAGAAATAAGGATGGAACGTGATTGTTGATAGGTTCTGATGGAAATAGATATCACATGACCTAGATAACCCAGAAGTGATCCGGTAATAAGACAGAAGGTAACAGGATATAGAATCATAACTAAGAGACAAAATTGTGATGTGGCAGTCCCTGATTGGTCAAAGTAAATTGGTAAGTGACCACACCTACAAACAGAGGACATATATATCACAGTGATTACCCACTCCCAGCATTAGTGTCCTATACCTTGATAAAGCTGGGTCTTTCCAGCGAAACGTCGGGGGGATGCTAGGGAATACTTTTTAAACAGCAATAATAGGAATTGGTAAATGAGATAGAGGAGGTGCATGTTATGTGGACTATGAAGATTGGAATCTTAGGATCCAGATCAATGGAAGAAAAGAGTTCCTAACATAGAAGCCCTAGTGAATCAGAATTAGTGGAACCAGTAATGGACCAATCCAATTCCTATATATTGTGTTTTTAAACACCTTCGTTTGTATTATTTTTTGCACCTCATTTTGTTCTTAACAAATAATAAATAAAAGTGAAGTTTTAAAAGGGTGACCCTAGTCGGGGGTCTTAGTCCCGGAGGGGTTGTTAACCCTGAAGGGAATTGGAATTTATGAATTTAAGGGTTCAATACAGAGCGCAAAGATCAGGGGGGGATAACGAGAACCCTGTCCCATTGAACAAAGGAAAAGTACACACAAAAGGATTCAAGATTCTATTCCTTAGTCCAGAATGGCAACACTATACACACACATTACAGAACATTACAATCAGAGTTAGTATGGTTGAAAAAAAAACATAAGTCTATCAAGTTCAACCAAGGAATAACACAACTGTTATTACAATCACACACAATCAAGATTTACTATGACTCACATCAGACTCCACAAGTAATTTAATATGATTTGACTATGCCAGAAAAGCATACTTTGCAGTTTAAAGGGATCTTTGTAGAATTTGTATTGGCTGCTCCCTAGAGATCAAACTGTCCAACATTTATAGCAGACCATTTTCTGACATAGTTAACAATTTCTAAACAGCTGCCTGACATAAAACCTGTAATGAAGACATAAAAAATTCAAATTTCACTCAAAAAGGATGAAAGTTTCCAACCAATTCATTACTTGTGTGAGACACAAGTATACATGTACACCAGAGAAAATGTTATGTTTTGGCAACAGAGATAGCAAACTGCTATTTATAAACAAACACAACAGATATAAAACAGAAGTTTCAAAATATTACTCCCCAATACAAATGATCAAAAATCCACTAGAATGGACTGGAACAGACTTCAACCCTCTCATTATAATAAAGTGTATGAACTTTTTGCATACCTGGTTTTGTAATAAGCACTTTTAAATAACTAAAATACAAAACCACTAAAAATGGACAGCTAGCGAAAAAATGCAAAATATCAGTAGATATAGAGGTTTAGGGGCCCAGATTACATACCTTTTTATGGTATGTTGATTGGACCCCCAGTCTGCAAATCCGTCAGATGGGCGGGCACTTCATTACAATAGGGTCTGTGCTGGCAAAATGTTATTGTAGAGACGTGCTGCACAACATAGAAGAAAGGAAGACCCAAGGGTCCAATACTGCTAAGAACCGCACAGAGGACAATGCAGGAGCAGTGAGGACAACAGCACCCAGCATTATTACCACCAAAATGCAATAGAATAACATCAGTCAGTAGAGGTTGATGAGGGAAGTGGAGGTAGAGTGGCACAGGGTGACAGCAGCTTCTATGTGTATACAGTATATGACTATGAGTAGTCATCTCTAAACACACCCCTAACATATTCACTCTATTGCACACAAAAAAATTTAAGTTTTTTTCCTGGATAACCCCTTTTTTATATATCAACTGGTTCCAGAAAGTTATACAGAATTGTAAATTATTTCTATTAAAAAATCTTAATCATGTCAGTACTTATGAGCTGCTGAAGTTGAGTTGTTCTTTTCTGTCTCTCAGTGCTCTCTGATGACACCTGTCTCGGGAACTGTCCAGAGTAGAAGCAAATACCCACAGCAAACCTCTTCTACTCTGTTCAGTTCCTGAGACAAGTAGAGATGTCAGCAGAGAGCACTGTTGCCAGACAGAAAACAACAACTCAACTTCAGCAGCTGATAAATATTGAAAGGATTAAGATTTTTTAATAGAAGTAATTTACAAATCTGTTTAACTTTCACGAGCTAGTTGATATAAAAAAAAGTTTTTCCTGGAATACCCCTTTAAAATCTGGTGGAACAAAGCGTTCCTAGAAAATTAATTGCAGAGAAACCTGATTCCACGTGGCCTCGGGATCCAAGTGTTTCCGTTGTTTCCAATTGAAGACGAAACATTTGTAAGTAAGGCTAGGTTCACATCACTATTTAACCATGCGATTATCAGACCATAAAATTGTACAAAATTGGATTGCAAAAAATTGTATCAATGTTACAATCAAATGTAAAAATTTCTATGCTATCCGATTTAAAATCGTACAGATGAAAATTTCATCTGATTTTCAATTAAAATCTGATCCTGTTTTTAAAATGAATATGTATGCCAATGGTAATAAAGTTTTATATATTTGAAGTTTATGTGTTTTGAAGTCTACGGCGCATGCGTACAAAAAAATTGTGTGCGATTAATCTGACAAACGAAAACAATAAATATCCATATGTGACCCCATTTTGGAAACTACACCCCTCACGGAATGTAATAAGGGGTGCAGTGAGCATTTACACCCCACTGGTGTATTACAGATTTTTGGAACAGTGGTCTGTGAAAATGAAAAATAAAATTTTTCATTTGCACAGTCCACTGTTTCAAATATCTGTCAAACGCCAGTGGGGTGTAAATGCTCACTGCACTGCTTATTAAATTCCAAGAGGGGTGTAGTTTCCAAAATGGGGTCACATGTGGGGGGTCTACTGTTCTGGCACCATAGGGGCTTCCTAAATGGGACATGCCCCCCAAAAACCCTTTCAGAAAAACTCACTCTCCAAAACCCCATTGTCGCTCCTTCCCTTCTGAGCCCTCTACTGTGCCCGCCGAACACTTTACATACGCATATGAAGTATTTCCTTACTCGAGAGAAATTGGGTTACAAATTTTAGGGTGATTTCTCTCCTTTTACCCCTTGTAAAAATTCAAAAAATGGGTCTACAAGAACATGCAAGTGTAAAAAATGAAGATTTCGAATTTTCTCCTTTACTTTGCTGCTATTCCTGTGAAACACCTAAAGGGTTAAAACACTTACTGAATGTCATTTTGAATACTTTGGGGGGTGCAGTTTTTATAATGGGGTCATTTATGGGGTATTTCTAATATGAAGACCCTTAAAATCCACTTCCAACCTGAACTGGGCCCTGAAAAATTACGATTTTGAAAATCTTGAGAAAAATTGGAAAATTGCTGCGGAACTTTGAAGCCCTCTGGTGTCTTCCAAAAGTAAAAACTTGTCAATTTTTTTATGCAAACACAAAGTAGACATATTGTATATGTGAATCAATATGTAATTTATTTGGAATATCCATTTTCCTTTCAAGCAGAGACTTTCAAAGTTAGAAAAATGCTAAATTTTCATGACATTTTTAGATTTTTTACCAAGAAAGGATGCGAATATCAGTGAAATTTTTCCAATAACATAAAGTAGAATATGTCACGAAAAAACAATCTCGGAATCAGAATGATAAGTAAAAGCATTCCAAAGTTGGGCTGGGTCATGAAGGGGTTAATAAATGGAAGCCAATGGATACGACTTGGCATGCAGATTTGTACGATTTCAAAGTTAAAAATCGTGAGAAGAAGTAGGATGGAAAAATCGTGATGTGAATGCAACCTAAGTGGGAGGAGACATGTACCACCGGATCTTTTAAATTCATGGAACTACTAATAGGGCTCAATAAGAGATCCCTTGATACATTGGAAGAAATAGATATCATCTATACAGATTTAATTGTAAAATGAATCTAGAAAAGATGAAAGTGACCGTTTCCAAGCTCAGCTTGACAAATAATTTTCCGAGCGGGAAAAAGACATACAACAAAAGAAAGGAAAAAAAAACTGTCAAGAGTGAGGAGTGATGTGCAACAAAAAAAAGAGTGCACCGCTGAGAGTCAAATAAACAAGGGAAAAGTCCTGGTTTTAGACGGCGAAGGACACCGTCTATGTCATCAATGTCATCTACAGTAGGCCAATGTGATACTTCCACTCATCCTAATGCTTGGAACAGATGCCAGAGACAAAATAAATATGTCCAATGAAATCCGGAGGTAGGAGCAGAGAATCGAACCAATGAGTCCAACACCGAGATACAGGTAATTAAAACCCTTAACCCCCTAAGGACACAGCCCATTTTCACCTCTAGGACGCAGCCCTTTTTTGCACATCTGACCACTGTCACTTAATAACTCTGGAATGCTTTTACTTATCAATCTGATTCCGAGATAGTTTTTTCGTGACATATTCTACTTTAACATAGTGGTAAATTTTTGTGGTAACTTGCATCCTTTCTTGGTGAAAAATCCCCAAATTTGATGAAAAAATTGAAAATTTTGCATTTTTCTAACTTTGAAGCTCTCTGTTTGTAAGGAAAATGAATATTCTAAATATTTTTTTTTTGGATTCACATATACAATATGTCTACTTTATATTTTCATCATAAAATTGACAAGTGTTTACTTTTGGAAGACACCAGAGGGCTTCAAAGTTCAGCAGCAATTTTACAATTTTTCACAAAATTTTCAAACTCGCTATTTTTCATGGACCAGTTCAGGTTTGAAGTGGATTTGAAGGGTCTTCATATTAGAAATACCCCATAAATGACCCCATTACAAAAACTGCACCCCCCAAAGTATTCAAAATGACATTCAGTAAGTGTTTTAACCCTTTAGGTGTTTCACAGGAAAAGCAGCAAAGTGAAGGAGAAAATTCAAAATCTTCATTTTTTACACTTGCATGTTCTTGTAGACCCAATTTTTGTATTTTTACAAGGGGTAAAAGGATAAAATTTATACTTGAATTTGTAGCCCAATTTTTCTCGAGTAAGCACATACCTCATATGTCTATGTAAATTGTTCGGCGGGCGCAGTAGAGGGCTCAGAAGCGAAGGAGCGACAAGGGGATTTTGGAGAGTATGTTTTTCTGAAATGGTTTTTTAGGGACATGTTGCATTTAGGAAGCCCCTATGGTGCCAAAACAACAAAAAAAAAAAAAAAAACATGGCATACCATTTGGGAAACTAGACCCCTTGAGGAACGTAACAAGGAATTAAGTGAGCCTTAATACCCCACAGGTGTTTCATGACTTTTGCATATGTAAAAAAAATATATATATTTCTCACTAAAATGTGTGTTTCCCCCCAAATTTCACATTTTTGCAAGGGTTAATAGCAGAAAATACCCCCCAAAATTTGTAACCCCATCTCTTCTGAGTATGGAGGTACCCCATAAGTTGATCTGAAGTGCATTACGGGCGAACTACAATGCTCAGAAGAGAAGGAGTCATATTTGGCTTTTTGAGAGCAAATTTTGCTCGGGGGGCATGTCGCATTTAGGAAGCCCCTATGGTGCCAGGACAGCAAAAAAAAAACGACATGGCATACCATTTTGAAAAATTTTACATTTTAAAAAAAGGTAATAGCAGAAAATACGCCCCAAAATGTGAAGCCCAATTTCTCCTGATTCAGAAAGCACCCAATATGGGGATGAAAAGTGCTCTGCTGGCGCACTACAGGTCTCAGAAGAGAAGGAGTCACATTTGGCTTTTTGGAAGCAAATTTTGCTCTGGGGGCATGCCGCATTTAGTGGTTTGAAATGGTTTTTTGGGGGCATGTTGCATTTAGGAAGCCCCTATGGTGCCAAAACAGCAAAAAAAAAACACATGGCATACCATTTTGGAAACTAGACCCCTTGGGGAACGTAACAAGGGGTAAAGTGAACCTTAATACCCCACAGGTGTTTCACGACTTTTGCATATGTAAAAAAATATATATATTTTTTACACTAAAATGCTTGTTTTCCCCCAAATTTTACATTTTTACAAGGGATAATAGCAGAAAATACCCCCCAAAATTTGTAACCACATCTCTTCTGAGTATGGAAATACCCAATAAGTGGACGTGAAGTGCACTGGGGGCGAACTACAATGCGGCCCTCCAGATGTTGCAAAACTACAAATCTCAGCATGCTAAGACAGCAAACTGCTGTCTGGGCATGCTGGAAGTTGTAGTTTTGTAATATCTGGAGGGCTACAGTTTAGAGACCACTGTCAGTGATCTCCAGAATGAACCCCTCTAAATCTTGCAAAACTACAACTCCCAGCATGCCAACACAGCAAACGGCTGTCAAGGCATGGTGGGAGTTGTAGTTTTGCAACATCTGGAGGGCGACAGTTTAGAGACCACTCTAAACTGTTGCCCTGCAGATGTTGCTAGGCAACAGACTCCCGGACACGCGGCGTCATACTCACCTCCACCGCCGCCATGATCACAGCCGCCGCCGGGTAAGTGACCGCCGCTGTCGCCGCCACTACAGGTTCCCCCCGCTGTGCCCGGACACCGATGGGTGGGCATAGCGGAGGGGAACCGAACTTTAACCCCCCCGCCCCCAGTCTGCTATTGGTCGGTTGCTCGACCGATCAATAGCAGGGATAGGAGGGGTGGCAACCCTGCCTCCTCACTCCTATCTCTTCAAGGGGGATCGAGGGTGTCTTTGACACCCTCGATCCCCCTTATTTTATCGCGGAGCCGCCGTTGATGGGCAGGGGGAGAGCGCTCCCCCTGCAAACACCATAGATGCCGTGATCAGAACTGATCACGGCATCTATGGGGTTAATGCTGCCGGGACCGGCGCGATCGCGGCCCCGGCAGCTGCGGTGGGACTCCGGCTGTGATTGACAGCTGAGTCCAACCCGCGATCTCCTGCGCTGCCCGCGGCAGAGCAGGAGATCGCTTGGACGTATGCATACGTCCATTTGCGCGAACGTGTAATTCGCCTGGACGTATGCATACGTCCAATAGCGGGAAGGGGTTAAGGACCCAGCCATTTTACACCTTAGGACCCGGCCATTTTTTGCACATCTGACCACTGTCACTTTAAACATTAATAACTCTGGAATGCTTTTAGTTATCATTCTGATTCCGAGATTGTTTTTTCGTGACATATTCTACTTTAACTTAGTGGTAAAATTTTTTGGTAACTTGCATCCTTTCTTGGTGAAAAATCCCTAAATTTGATGAAAAATTTGAAAATTTTGCATTTTTCTAACTTTGAAGCTCTCTGCTTGAAAGGAAAATGGATATTTCAAATATTATTTTTTTTATTCACATATCCAATATGTCTACTTTATATTTGCATCATAAAATTGACGAGTTTTTACTTTTGGAAGACACCAGAGGGCTTCAAAGTTCAGCAGCAATTTTCCAATTTTTCACAAAATTTCCAAAATCACAATTTTTCAGGGACCAGTTCAGGTTTGAAGTGGATTTGAAGGGTCTTCATCTTAGAAATACCCCACAAATGACCCCTTTATAAAAACTGCACCCCCCAAAGTATTCAAAATGACATTCAGTCAGCATTTTAACCCTTTAGGTGTTTCACAGGAATAGCAGCAAAGTGAAGGAGAAAATTCACAATCTTCATTTTTTACACTCGCATGTTCTTGTAGACCCAATTTTTGAATTTTTACAAGGGGTAAAAGGAGAAAATGTATACTTATATTTGTAGCCCAATTGCTCTCGAGTAAGCACATACCTCATATGTCTATGTAAAGTGTTCAGCGGGCGCAGTAGAGGGCTCAGAAGGGAAGGGGCGACAAGGGGATTTTGGAGCGTACGTTTTTCTGAAATGGTTTTTGGGGGGCATGTTGCATTTAGCAAGCCCCTATGGTGCCAGAACAGGAAAAAAAGCCCACATGGCATACCATTTTGGAAACAAGACCCCTTGAGGAATGGAAAAAGGAATAAAGTGAGCCTTAATATCCCACAGGTGTTTCACGACTTTTGCATATGTAAAAAAATGTAAACAAAATTTCAATAAAATGTGTGTTTCCCCCCAAATTTCACATTTTTGCAAGGGTTAATAGCAGAAAATATCCCCCAAAATTTGTAACCCCATCTCTTCTGAGTATGGAGGTACCCCATAAGTTGACCTGAAGCGCACTACGGGCGAACTACAATGCTCAGAAGAGAAGGAGTCATATTTGGCTTTTTGAGAGCAAATTTTGCTCGGGGGCATGTCGCATTTAGGAAGCCCCTATGGTGCCAGAACAGCAAAAATTACCCACATGCCATACCATTTTGGAAACTAGACCCCTTGAGGAACGTAACAAGGGGTACAGTGAGCATTTACCCCCCCACTGGTGTCTGTCAGATCTTTGGAACAGTGGGATGTACAACATTTTTAATTTGCGCAGCCCACTGTTCCAAAGATCTGTCAGACACCAGTGGGGTGTAAATTCTCACTGCACCCCTCATTACATTCCGTGAGGGGTGTAGTTTCCGAAATGGGGTCATATGTGTTTTTTTTTTTGCGTTTGTCAAAACCGCTGTAACAATCAGCCACCCCTGTGCAAATCACCTCAAATGTACATGGTGCACTCTCCCTTCTGGGCATTGTTGTGCGCCCCCAGAGCACTTTACGCCCACATATGGGGTATTTCCGCAGTCGGGAGAAATTGCATTACAAATTTTGGGGGGCTTTTTTCCCTTTTACCTCTTGTCAAAATGAAAAGTATAGGGCAACACCAGCATGTTAGTGTAAAAAATGTATTTTTTTACACTAACATGCTGGTGTAGACCCCAACTTCACCTTTTCATAAGGGGTGAAAGGAGAAAAAGACCCCCAAAATTTGTTAGGCAATTTCTCCCGAGTACGGCGATACCCCATATGTGACCCTAAACTGTTGCCTTGAAATATGACAGGGCTCCAAAGTGAGAGCGCCATGCGCATTTGAGGCCTGAATTAGGGATTTGCATAGGGGTGGACATAGGGGTATTCTACGCCAGTGATTCCCAAACAGGGTGCCTCCAGCTGTTGCAAAACTCCCAGCATGCTTGGACAGTCGATGGCTGTCCGGCAATACTGGGAGTTGTTGTTTTGCAACAGCTGGAGGCTCCATTTTGAAAACAGTGGCGTACCAGACGTTTTTCATTTTTATTGGGAGGGGAGGGGGGCTGTGTAGGGGTATGTGTATATGTAGTGTTTTTTACTTTTTATTTTATTTTGTGGTAGTGTAGTGTAGTGTTTTTAGGGTACAATCACACGGGCGGGGGATTACAGAGTTTCCCGCTGCGAGTTTGAGCTGCCGCGCAAAATTTGCTGCATCGCAAACTTGCAGCCTGATACTCACTGTAAGCCCCCTGCCCATGTGAATGTATCCTGTACATTCACAGGGGGGGGGGGGACCTCCAGCTGTTGCAAAACTACAACTCCCAGCATGCACAGGCTATCAGTGCATGCTGGTAGTTATAGTTTTGCAACAGCTGGAGGCACACGGGTTGGGAAACACTGAGTTAGGAAACAGACAATGTTTCCCAACCAGTGTGCCTCCTGTTGTTGCAAAACCACAACTCCCAAACATTCTCAGGCATGCTGGGAGTAGTAGTTCGGCAACATCTTTAGAGCCAGATGTTGCCGAACTACAACTCCCAGCATGCTTGGAGTTGTAGTTTGCAACATCTGGAGGACTACAGTTTGCAGACCACTAATACAGTGGTTCCCAATCTGTGCCCTTCCAGATGTTGCAAAACTACAACTCCCAGTATGCCAAAACTGTCCAGGCATGCTGGGAGTTGTAGTTCTGCAACATCTGAAGGGCCAGATGTTACAGAACTACAACTCCCAGCATGCCTGGACAGTAAGGGCATGCTGAGGATGTGTAGTTTTGCAACATCTGGAAGGGCACAGTGGTCTCCAAACTGTGGACCTCCAGATGTTGCAAAACTACAACTCCCAGCATGCCCAGATGCCAAGGGCTGTCTGGGCATGCTGTGAGTTGTAGTATACAGGGTTCCAATACAGCAATGCATGTCGCTTTCCGGCGACGTGCATTGCTGTAAAGGGCCCGACCGCGGCTGAAGATCCACTCACCTGTCGCCGCCGCCGTCTTCATCGCCGTGATCCGGGTCTTCAGGGACGAGGTAAGTACCGGGGCCGGTCCCCAGCACTCCCCCGTCCCCCACCGCGTCCTCTGGTCTTCCTCCCGTCCTCCCCAGACTTCAAGGGGCCGGGCAGGACGGGAGGAAGTAACAGGCCGGGATCATGCAAAATTACCGGGCGGTCGGGTCCCAGAGACCCGATCAGCCCGGTATCGCCGCAGATCGCAAGGGCGATTTCCCTTGCGATTTGCGGCGATCGCCGACATGGGGGGCTTACATGGCCCCCCTCGGCGTTTGCCCTGGATCCCTGCTGAAGGATTTCAGCAGGGATCTGCTTCCGATCTCCGCCGGGTGAGCGGCGGAGACCAGGAAAAGACCATGACGTATGCATACGTCATCGGTCCTTAAGACCCAGGGTGTGATGACGTATGCATACGTCATGGGTCCTTAAGAGGTTAATTTATCATCACATGAATTATCCGAGGATGATATATCCGTATTGAGTAAAGGGTTAACCTTTTCCCCATGTGCCAATTTTGATGCATTTCCAGTCATAAAAGACTTACATCTGTTCGGACAGACCTTAAAGGAAAACTCCGATGCAGCCTCCCCCCAAAAAAAATTAATACCATAATGTAGCCCATTAAAATACCTTTTGATGGAGCCCTCAATCGTGTAGAAGGGCCCAGCCGTTTTCGCATTATGTGCCTGGCCCGCGCTGTAAAAACTACATCTCCCAGCATGCCCGCTCGTCACATTCGGCCTGTATCTCCCCTGCTCCGCCCCCTCCGGAAATTATAATAAATCACGCCCCCTCCGCGTTTGCTGAGCTGAGCCTATGGCAGCTCAGCTCAGCGCATATATGAATATATTAGTGAGGGGGGAGTAGCCGACTCCTGGCTGGGAGGCGGGCAGAGCCCGCAATGACTCATGGGAGGTATGAGTCACCGGGCTAAGTTGCCGATGAAGCACTCGAAATAAGTGGTCGAGCGTCATCAAATGCAGGTAAAGGACCCAGCTTCCGTGCAGCGGAAAAATGCAGGAGAAGACCGGGAAAGGGGCCATATGGAAAGCACAGGTATATTAGAATGTTATATAACTTTGCTTGATACTTCTTTTGCCCCAGAAAAGATTTGCATCGGAGTACTCCTTTAATGATGAAAAGATGGCATCATCGCAGTGATCTGGACCCTTTTTCGATACTATACAAGAACATACAGCAGGGAGAGCTCTAGAAGAACTTCTGGATGAACAACATACAGTTGAGACAGGTAAGGTTCCGCCAGAATTGAGATAGAAATCGATCAAATCTCCTCCTTTATCTCTATGCCCTCCAGTTGATTTATTTGTTAAATTAGTTTCTAAAGTACTTGAACAAATTCCATCTAGGTTATCTAATGACAATTTAACATCAGCACAGCGTTCAAGTTTAAAACAGCTGAAAAGTTTAACAGATGTAGTATATAAGCCCTCAGATAAGGGTGGTAACATCGTCATCTGGCTTAAGAGACTCTATGAGTCAGAAGCCTATAGACAATTAAATGATGCCCGATGCTACAAGAAGCTAACATTTAATCCACTCTTCTCTTATGTACAGTTATTGGATGAGCTATTGAAACGAGCAATGGACACAGGAGTGATCTCCAAGCAAGTATATGAATCATTATGTGTGCAAAATCCGGTTATTCCCACATGTATCTCCTACCCAAAATTCATAAGGACAAGAGTAAACCACCTGGATGTCCCATCACCTCCGGCCGAGGAAATTTCATTGAAAATGTGAATAAATACATCGACTACCATTTTAAACCTTTTGTTGAGAGTCTCCCCTCATATGTTAGGGATTCTACTGATCTCTTATGCAAAGTAGCGGACATACAGCTAGAGAGCGACAATATGCTGGTGACATGCAACATTGAGTTGCTGTACACCAGCATCAGGCACAAAGACGGGATTGCAGCAGTCAAATTCTTTTTGAACAGTAGTGAAATAGATCCAGGGATGGTAGGATTTCTAGTGAATATGCTGGAATTCACTCTTACGCACAATTTTATTTAAGATGTCCACATTCCTTCAGCTCCAGGGAACAGCCATGGGAGCAGCCTGTGCGCCCTCCTATGCTAACCTGTTCCATGGGCTGTGGGAATGGGACTTCTTCCTATTCATGATCTGGCAGGGTTCAGAGGCAGATCCAAAAATATTAAGGTCACATACATCTGTGACTACAACAGAGTTGATTTTTTTTTTAGCTCATCTATGCTGCGCTCCCATCGGAAGCCCGCATAGATGAGTTGCCAATAGCATGGCAGGCTGCTCCAGGGTCTCTTCCTCCCTGTTTAGCAGTGTAGTGTTATCCAGGGAGGAGGAGTATAGAAGCATTGCCCACCTGCCGAGCAATTCTACACCGCCGAGACCCAGGACCAAAACTAAATATAATATGTGAAATAAGACATCAGATCAGACTTATCTGTACAGGACATGTACAGTCCTGGAGCATCACTGAGAGCGGCACTGAGATTCAGTGGGAACGATGCCTCCAGACTGAACATGCCGGGGGCGGGGACGGCCAGCACACAAGGCCAATGCGCGCAGCCCAGGGGTTCACATCGCTCGCTCCCGCCTGTCCGATTGACAGGCAGGGAGCGAGTGCAAGCTAATTGAATTCAGACCGAATGCCCGGCCGTAATCGATCCGAATTCATCTGTGACGTCACAGCAGGCTGCCATTAGGAGGGAGACCCCTAGTGGCTGAATTTCAAGAGCAAAATAAAATAATTTAACCACCAAAAAAAATGATAGAAGTATATTAGAGATATGTTGTAGTACTACAACATATATAAAAAAAAAAGTTGATGACAGTGCCCATTTAAATCGTTTTTCCTGTTTTTGTTTTCATGGCACAATGGCATGGTTCCATTTTTGTGATAACTCACCTCAACACTTATATTATTTTGCACATATCATCAGTCCTTTCGCATATCACTTTCACACATTTATCACTGTATGCAGTTGGCATATATTTATTATTTGATATAGGTACATATACTTCCACGCAGATTATTTATAGATATATATGTCTTTTACTAGTATTTATCAGTACTATTTTTCACATATTTTTCACATATTCTTTAGGTTTTTATTATTATCATCATTATTTTTATTATTATTGATATAATCATTAAAGTTATATAATCATGCACGCAGATTTTTATTATATACCATTGCAGCATTCATATACGATGTTACCTGTACATATGATCATTATTACTGTTGCTGCTTTGTGATTTTATCTTTAACCACCGTGTTCTAATAAGTTTCACTAAAGATTTTTTATCAACTGGACGGTCAAGGTAATATGGGTTTTTACATACCTTTGGAATAAGCACTGCACTTCTATGTATCACTATGTTTTCTTTTTCTTTCACTTTTGTCTCACTTTCACAATTCACTCATTCTTTACACCATTCACTTCACATTCTATTTGACATTGTTTTTATTTTCACTGTTATGGCATGCATTGGATCCATTACTCTAATCACCAACAGACCAACAGTTCCCCAGCTGGTCTCAATATCCACACATTGATATTTTCAACTGTGCGCATCTCCCTCCCCTCCTGTGTCCCGTGCGTGGCTACGCCGGAGTTTGCCTTTACAGAAATGAATAGGGTTTAGGTAATGATAGCTGTAACTTTACTACTTCGTGGTATGACTAGCATCTATCTATTCAGAAGAAATTACCATGACCTGCAACCTTGCAGAATTTAAACATTGTCCCTAACAACCAGCCTATTTACAACAGGCTGAGATTTCTGATTTAGGATGCCTAAAGGAAACCTGTTACTAAGTTTTGCCTTATATAATGAGTGGCAACACAACTTTTATAAATGTCATACGCAGTATATAAATGAGGCTCATTAGTCAGTTGGGCTCACAGCTTGCTGAACTAGTCACAGCACCCTAGACTATAATCACTATGGGGATTTGTTAATGCTCTGGACAGTTCCTGACATGGACAGAGGTGTCAGCAGAGAGCACTGGTCTGACGGAAAAGAAATTCAAAAAGAAAAGAACTACCTCTGGAGCATATAGCAGCTGAGAAGTACTGGAAGGATTAAGATTTTTATATAGAAGTCATTTACAAATCAGTTTAAACTTGCTGAAGCCAGTTGATTTAAAAAAAAATGCTTTCCACTCCCTTTAAAGTCTATCATGTGTTGCCACTCGTTATATAGGGTAACAGTTAGTGACCAGTTACCTTTAACTAATATTACCAGTTTATAATGAGACATGATAAAAGATTCTACATCCAATGTTGCAAAATAATACAAGGAACTAAAAATAAATGAGTTGAGTGTCTAAAAAATATTTAAAAAGTAAAAAAGATTAACAATCTAGAATCAATCAAGCCACATGAACGGGGAGAAGTTAAACAGCCCATTCCCAAAAGTTTTTAAGGACAGAAAATTGTAGCACCCTAGAACTTTTGAATAACCGTTTATTATAAAAAAAAAAAAAAAAAAACACCAATATTATTTTAATTTGACTATCCCTGGTATAGAATTTCCATTGAACAAATCTAATTCTTATTGAGTGCCAGAAAACAGAATGATTTGTTGCCCTTCAGACAACCTGCATTTTAAAGATTCTTACTAAACAGAAGCCTTATTCCCACATGAATTTGGCACTGCTAAAATAAATACGTTGATGAAGAGAGTCCCTCAGCTACTGTTTAAGTGTTAAAATCAAATATGTATTTATACATTCAAACACACCTTTGTGACTGTCTGGATATTTCAGAAAATCAATACATTACATCACATATAATTTAATGTTCTTATAAATTTAGACTTGGCACCTACTTTGCAGAAATAATCAAGTGTCTGGAATCCAGGTGGAAGCTTAGAAGAGTCTGGGATTTCTTTCTTCAGGTATTGCTCTAATGTTGCTGCAAGATGCCCCAGGCCTTGTATCATGTCTTCATTTAGGTCTTTGAAATCTGGGTAGGGTTTTAGGGAAGAGTTACAAGTGAGCCAATATGTGGGCGTATCATAGAACATACAGTCGAGTTACTTGTAAGTAAAATAAATCATGTTATTTATGACACATAATCGCTAAATATTTTACAATACACAGGTGCTTGTATATAATCTTATTTCAATATGAGATTCCAGGAGTGAAACAGATGTTAAAGCAGATGCCACATGTCAACTAACTAGATATTTTACAACATATGTTTATGCAATTTTACACAGATCACTTTAAATATATTGTTATAGATTTTTAGATTATTATTTTGGCTTTTCCAAAATGTTATCTAAATCATCTAAATCTAAACTTTCAAATAGCCAAAAAAGGTTTTTTTTTTCCTACTACTTTTCTACTCACATTTTATGCTTGAAAATATCCCTCCAGTAGTGCCACTGGCTCTGGACAATTATTTATGACTAGATCCGAGCCATCATTTGGTCTGCCAACATTTTCTTAGAAACCTTTGGACATGTATTGCAATGTATTTACAAAGTTATCCTACTATTATGAAACATGATTGGGTGAATATGAATTTTTTTAAGGTAAATTCAGATTTAAATAACATAATATAGTTAATTAATATAATTGTAAGATTAGATATAAGGAGAATAATTACAACATTGTTTAATTTCTAATACTTTCTTATTTCATGATGCAATGAACAAATGTACCTATATATAATCAAAAGCTATAGTAAACAGAAAGTAATAGGCTGAGTTTGCATGTAGTATTTTGCTAAGGATTTAGGCTGGAACTCCACTGAGTTTTTTTTTGCAAAAACGCTGTCAAAAACGCCAATTTTCCCACACAGCGTTTTTTCAGTGAAAAAACGCTGCGTCCAGATGTTAGCTGCAAGTCAATAGTAAACTGCAAAATGCCAGATTCACTCAGCGTTTTTCAGTTTGGCGTTTTTTTTTAAATCCTTTTGGCGTTTTTCAGTAATTTCGGGCTCAGAGGCTGGATTTTCAAAATGCCCGACAAAACCTAGTTTGGCGTTTTTTGCCCTGAAATCATGGCGTTTTCCTCCCATAGAATCCTATGGGAGAGCAAAAACGCCAAGAAAAACGCCATGTTGGTTTTAAATTTTGCGTTTTTGCAGGCGGTTTTTATTCTTTTTTTGGGACTTTAGCGATCCAAAAAAGTGATGGAGATACCTATTTTTATTAAAATTTAGTAGGGTACCATTAAAAAAATAAAATAAAAAAGATACAGTAGTGATGGAAAAAATTGTAACGAAATTTATCTTTTTTATTATGAAATGTTTATTAATTTTTAAACAGGGATCAATTTATGTGGGCGGGTAAAGCACTAAAAATGTAGCAGACAATAATAAAAATGTAGTGTGTGTGTGTTTTTCACTTTTTTATTTTTTAGGTAGTACTACTACTCCCAGCATGGAACACACTGTTCCATGATGGGAGTAGTAATACCTGTACTAATTGACAGATCGCCCGTTGCGATCCTTCTGTATAATGTATAGATGCGTCCGGCCGCTCTTCTATGGTCCCCTGTCCTGACATCTACTGGTCTATGGTCCCCTGTACTGACATCCGATGCGATCGTCCTGTCTATAGCAGAGATGGAGCGGCTGTATACATCGCTCGCATCCCTGCTCTGCACTATACTCCGGGCCGGCCACTCATTCATTCATATTTTCCTCAGAGCTGTGATTGGCTGCAACCATCCGGCCAATCACAGCTTTGGGCGGAAAATATGAATGAGTGATGTTCTATTCACATCACTGGCCGGAGAATAGTGCAGAGATGTGAGCGATGTATAGAGCCGCTCCACTTCTCTGCTATATAATGGACGATCGCATCGGGTGTCAGATCTGACACCCGGAGTGGTATGTCTATAGTACAGGCACTACTACTCCCATCATGGAACAGTGTGTTCCATGCTGGGAGTAGTAGTACTACTACATAAAAAATAAAAGAGAGAAAAAAAAAAGTTAAACACACACTTTATAAAAAAAATTATAAAAATGTTGTAATAAAAAATAAACATTTAGTTAAATACATTTTTACATCCCTACTGCATCCCTTTTATTTATTTTTTTTGGTACCCAACTATTTTGTAAAAAAAAAAAAAAAAAAAGCCAAAGGGGCCAAAAAAGGCAAATCCCCCACAGAGGTAAAAACGCCAGAAAAAACGCCAAAACGCAGGAAAAAACTGGCAGTTTTTCTGGCGCTTTTGAGCCAAAAAAATCGAATCGCAGGGCAAAAATCTCAGTGGAGTTCTAGCCTTAGTCTTCATTTTGGTAAGTATTTGTAACCAAAACCAGGAGTGGGACCAACAAAGAGAAAAACTTCAATGGACAGGTATGTACCTTTTTTTGTATGGCAACCAAAATAAGCACAAAATACTGACCAAATGACTACATAAAAACTCTTTAGATGATCCATAATGAAAAAATGCTTGGGCCTTAAAGGGGTACTCCGTTGAATCAGCGTTCGGAACATTTTGTTCCAAACGCTTGGAGTGGGTGGCAGGGGTCGTGACCTCATGGCCACACCTCTCGTGACATCATACCACGCCCCCTCAATGCAAGTCTATAGGAGGGGACGTGGCGCCCGCCACGCACCGTTCCATGGATTTGCATTAAGGGGGCGTGGCCGTGACATCACGATCCCTGCCGCTCGCTCCAAGCATTCGGAACAAAATGTTACAAATGCCGAGGGCAGCGGAGTGCCCCTTTAAAGAACTATTTTAATTATTATTTTTTTTTATCTTAATGATAAGAAATTATCAGAAACTCACGTGACTGAAGCTCAGTTACTGAATATAGTTCTCCTGAAGTACACTCTGGTTGTTCAAGCTGCCAAATAAAATAAGGGACATAAGAACACATCTAAGAGTACTTGTTACTTTTATGATTCAAATATAAATAAACACAGCAAAGCTTTAGTCAACGAGTAAAGGTCAACATTAGCAGAATTGATTGTGTTCCTATCAGCGATCCTACACAGTGTGCCAATAATTGAATAGACTCATAACTGAAATGAATAATACATTAGAGATTTTATTTACACCTTCATAGAGACAACTCAGCACTGCTTCACTTGCTATTTGAGTTCACAGTCCAGTTAACAGATGAACAAGCAGACCTGATATGTTGCCAGACCTTTAGGGTTCTATCTCATCCAATATGTATAGATACCATAAGCAATAATGTGCTAATAGATATGAAATTACAGAGCACTCACCATAAGCTGTCTTTAATCTTAAGACTTCTTTATTAGATCATAATCTCAGGCACAAGCGCAGGGAGGCAGTCAGGTGTGGGGTGGGGTGTTCGGGAGACGAACTGTGTAATGCACATAGCGCTTCTCGTAGCCTGGTATTTTTTCTATTATATTAAGGGGGGGGGGCATATAAAATGTGGCAGGGTTATATTCAGAGGGTACAGTGTCTGGTAGTGTTATATTCAGAGGAGAGTGTGGCATTATATTTAGCGTACAGCAAGGTTATATTGTGTATTCTGTTCATGTAGAGGATGAAGATCTGTTGACAAAGTGAGGTATGAATGTTGTCTGGCTGTGCAAAGGGAAGATGTTGCTGAAAAAAGGCATTGCGATCTGGACCATATAAAGAAAATAGAAGACTATAGAGAGGATGTCACCCTTGAGTCTCAAGTAGGAAGAAAAAAAGAAAGACACTTTTAAGGAATCATATTATGAATCCTTAAAAATGGCAAGCATAATTTCTCCTACAGGTTCTGTTAAATATAGTGCCTTCTGTGTGTGTAATTGGGAGTATTTTAGCATCTGTATTTGAGATGAATTATGGCCATGGCTAAAGCTAAACATGTTTTGGAATGGGGTATAAAAGATGGAATACATACTGAATATAAAAAATGATTACTTTATGTGTTTCAACTCAGTTCTATCGAAAAATTTAAGACACAGTGAGAAAGCCTATCATTTAGCAAGAAAATATTTCTCACATAGTAACTGTGGCACATCTTTTGATATGGAAAACTATATAGATCAACAAGCCTAAAAGATAGACATAATCTAGAAGTGTGTGTCCTTACGTGACAGGCATGTGTTTTTAGCCATATTAGTTCCAATTTCATCACTGGAATGTTTTTGTTATGCTGTCTACATTTCCCATGAATCCCCTGGCTTTGTTGAGGGTGGGTTGGTGTCTTATCCCTGCAGTTCCGCTAATGAGATCACTTGGTCATTTTTCACCTGGCTAGATGCCAAGACTCATAAGTGAGTTGGGGTCAAATCATATTATGTGAAGTTTTAAACTGAGTCTTTGCATTTTCAAAGTGAGTTTTTTAGAGAGATGTTGCCAAGAGCCCAAAGTGATTTTACCTATAATCACAATTGAGGTGTTTTCTGAAGATCTGATGTCTGCAGGCCATGCTAACATAATGATTAAGATGATTTTATTTTATTGTGCAATTGCACAAAATAGTGCAACTTGATCCCTAACAATAAGCAGAATCTTTGAAGCTCAGTCAGAGGGAAACTGGGTTTTTGGTCACCTCTCTTACCAATGCCCTTTTACCCATAATTACTTGTTTTGATGGGACAGTCAGCTCTCGGAAGTGTCCTGATTGTTCTACACTTTTTCCATTTAACAATTATGGAGGCCACTGTGTTCTTGGGAACTTTTAGTGCCGGAGAAAATGTACCCTTTTCCAGAACTGTGCCTTCATACATTTCTGTCTATGAGCTCTTTGGCAGTCCTTTCCCACATCATGGCTTGGTTTTTGCTCCAATATGCATTTTCAGCTGTGAGACCTTATAAAGACATGGGTGCATCTTTTCAAATCATGTACCAGCAACTGAATTTACTACAGAAATATCTCAAAAGGTGATCAAGAAAAGTGGAAGGCCCCCAGATTTAAATTTCAAGTGCTCTAGCAAAGGGTCTAAATAGTTATGTTGATGCAAAATTTCAGTTCTTTCTTGTTAACCAATTTGTAGAAATTTCTAAAATTCTGTTTTTCTTCATCATTATGGGGCACTGAATGAAGAATGATGTGGGGGGCACGATTTTTGTTTACAATGTAAGCACAATGCTTCATTATAACAAAAATGTGATATTTTTAGATGTTTTAATTTTTTTTTGTATGTGTGTGTGTGTGTGTGTGTGTATATATATGTTAAAGGTTGAATGACAACCTGAGTTTATGGGAGGGGCCTGGGTGGTATAAATACGTGCAGGCTCGGGTGCACGTTGGACGTCACGCTTGCTTTTTTATATAGTATGATACGCTTTTATTTTCATACAGTTTGATACGCTTGTATGTCAGAGAGTATGACACGCTTGTTTTCATATAACATGACACGCTCATATTCTCATTCAGTATGACACGCTCGTACTTTCATACAGGTTGACACGCTTGTATTTTCACACAGCATGACACGCTTGTTGTTTCATTCAATATGACACACTCGTATTTTCATACAGTATGACACGCTTGTATTTTCAAGAACACGCTTGGATTTTCATACAGTGTACACGTTTGGATTTTCATACAGTATATACGCTGTGTTTTCCTACAGTATAGGCGCTTGTATCATTCAGGTAGAATGCTCGCTTGTTTTGCATACAGTACATGCTTGTATTTGCCACAGGATACACGCTTGTTCATACAGAACATGTGATTGTATTTGCATACAGAATATGCAAGTATACACGCTTGTATTTCTCATATAGTACACACGTTTGTATTTTCCGTATGATAGGTTCGCTTGCATTTTCCATATAGATTACATGCTTGGATTTCTCATGTTATACACGGTTGTGTTTTTTCATACAATATTTACACTGGTGTTTCATGCGGTACACACGCTTGCTTTTTCGTACAGTATACACGCTTACTCTTTCATACAGTGTACATGTTCATATTTCCAGTACAGTATGCACGCTTATATTTTCATACAGTATACACGCTAGTATTTCCAGTACAGTATATATTCTCGTATTCCCAGTACAGTATACATTCTCGTATTTCCAGTACAGTATACACGCTCATATTACCAGTACAGTATACATTCTAGTATTTCCAGTACAGTATACACGCTTGTATTTCCAGTACAGTATAACATGTTTGCTTTTCTATAGTATACGTATTTTCCATACAGTATACACGATCGTACTTTCCGTACGGTACACACGATTGCATTTTCCATACAGTGTCTTCTGTACAGTTGGCACGATTGTATTGTCTGTACAGTATACATGATTGCATTTCCATACAGTATACACGATGGTATTGTCCGTACGGTACACACGATTGCATTTTCCATACAATATCTTCTGTACGGTAGGCACGATTTTATTGTCTGTACAGTATACATGATTGCATTTTCCGTACAGTATACATGAGAGCATTTTCCGATGGCATATTCCGTGCAATATACACGATCGCATTTTTCCATTCTGTAGGCACGCTGGTGGATATCAGGCAGTATGCATGCCGGTGGTTGTCGTGGGTATGCGCACTGGTGTCTACTGTGCAGCGTCCATGCCAGTATTTTCCGTATGGTGTGCCCGCCTGTGGTTGGCATACGGGGTGTGCACTGGTGTTTACAATTCGGTATGTATGCTGGCAATTACCACACAGTATACCTACTTGTTTGTTCCATTCAGTTTACACGCTCAGTTCCATACAGGATAACACGATTATGGTTTAGATGGTGTGACACTTAGGTTTCCAAATGGGTTAAAACGTTGATGTTTCATTACAATATTCTATTCTTATTTCCATATGACATGGCATACTATTGTTCACCATATGGTACAACACGCCTATGTTCCATACCTGGTATACGCTCAGGTTTCCACACGTTATTATACGCTTATGCGTCTATACGGCATAACACGTAGTGCTCCATACGATTAATGCGAACAATTTCCATATATCTTTCACACACCCCCGTAGGCTTCCATACGGTACTACACGCTTAACGGGCTACAGTATAACTGGCTCATGTTTCCACACTGTGGTGAGCATAGGGTCTATGGTAATTGTGTTTAGACATATGTTACTAAGTCGCATTTTTCAACCATTTTTGATAATGTCACGTTTACAGGTTGTGGATATGCTCAGCCTGCCTGCCACGTCTGCAGGGGAATACATCATTTGGGCTATTGTTATGGACTTGTTTCCTGAGCAACAGCAGCAAGACACATAGAGGAGTATATACCTGACATGCCTGACACGTTCTCAGATGGGATATACTACTTGGTTATTGTTGCTGACACGTTTTCAGAGCAATAACATCACTACACATAGGCAGCTGTATACCCGTTATGCCTGTCACATTCTCAGGTGGGATGCACTGCATACTCGTATGTTCTGACACGTCTGCAGGACACGACTGCTATACAGGTATTAAAGTGATCATTTACAGGTGAACTGAGTCTTGTTGCCATAATATGGGTACGTATACATACGTCATTTCGCTTATTATCATAGCATGGACTACGGCACATGCGCTACGTAAGTTACTACTTGCATGACGCGATGCTTATCTGCCCATTTGTTCCAGGTACCCAGTAAATGTCTCCATACACGTACGTTATTTTAAGCAGGTTACCTTAGTACGATTCTATGTTTATGAATAGGTCAGGTTACGTTACCATATCACTGTTATAGGGTTTTACTTCAAGCTATCTTACTTTGTATACGGTAGTCAGGCGCTCACGTCATTGATGCGGGTATAATACTAAATGCTGGGCATAGGGCTTAATTTCAAGGTATCACAGTTCACGAATCTTACACGTAATGGTCATACGCATCATGCCCATAGGCGCATTATCAACCACTTTGGATCATGTCACGTTTACAGGTTGTGGATATTCTCAGCCTGCCTGCCACGTCTGCAGGAGAATACAGCATCTGGGCTATTGTTTCGGACACGTTTTCCTGGGCAATAGCAGCATGACACATAGAGGAGTATATACCTGACATGCCTGACACGTTCTCAGGTGGGATATACTACTTGGTTATTGTTGCTGACATGTTTTCAGAGCAATAACATCACTACACATAGGCAGCTGTATACCCGTTATGCCTGTCACGTTCTCAGGTGGGATATACTGCATAGTCGTATGTTCTGACACGTTTACAGGATACGACTGTCATACCGGTATTAAGTGATCATTTACAGGTGACATATTCACACATGGTAACATGGTTCAGTTAGTTGTTTTCGTCCATAGTTATGGTCGTTGATGTAGGGAATAGTTCATTGTATCGGCAGTAGACGTCTGTAATGTTCTGTCTCTCATGACACTTGGGTTTCTTTCTACAATTCTACAAAGGTTTGGCCCATAATCCTGGAAACTGCATACTAGGTTTACTAAGAGTGGGTCACGAGGTACAGTAGGATAGGGAGCGGTTTGTTCAGTCCATTCAGCAAGTTCAGGTGACTAATATGTACGTGGTGTCTAGATGGTAGCTATGGCTTCTGGTGAGGTAGGTGTTATCAGGATGTCCGCAGTACTATTGGATACGCGCTGAGGGGGTTGCAACCATGGCCTGAAGGCGGGGTCGACAGCTCAGGCTCTGGTATCACTTAAGGGCACATTATATACTACTCCCCTAGGTATGCTGTGTTTTGCCCTCTTAAGGTGTACCCCCAACGGCGGCCTGGGCACACCTCTGTCGCTGATTAGGTAAGGTAAGTTATGTCTGGTATTCTTGTTACAGGATAGGAAGTAGGGTTTAAGTTACATCATGGTATGTTAGGTCAGGTAGGTGTACGTTCCATACGCACTGGAAGGCCCTGACCATTAATATATATATATATATATATATATATATATATATATATATATATATATATATAATTGTAGGGGTTTCCTATGGGGACAGTCCTTTGCTGTGGTCAAAGGACACAACAATTAATATAGTATAGAAACAGAGAGTCAGCTCACCGTGTGGATCTAAGTAGTCCTGGAGTTTCTGTCGATAGAAGCACGGAGGAAGAAAATGGGCCAGGTCCCAAGTGTTCAACATGGAAAAATAGGTGTTCCTGCTTCTAAAACTTGAATTCTTTATTGGGTCATATTAAAATTAAATAAAAAGTGCATATTAAAAACCACGAAAAACGCTGACTCGTTTCGGTTTTACAGAAAAACCTTAATCATAGCGATGTTTTTGCGGGGAAGATACCCGGTATATATGTCTGCTAAGAAATGAATTAGTTGTGTTCAAACACGCCTTCAATGGGGCATGTGTGAAGAAATTTTTTAATTAGTTTCAAGTGTGTTCTAAGGGTGGGGAGAAACTAAGCAGACATAGATAGCGATAAAGCAATAGTATTCAATAATATATACTTGTGTATTTGTATATACCTATACATATATGAGATCTAGAGGGGGACCATGTCAATATTAAAATAGATTAATAAATGTATGAAAGGTCGTTTTTATAGTTTATGCCTCTCGGGTACCTGGTGTCCAGACTGAACACCAGCTTATTCCAGTCACAACCCTGTCTTGTGGGTTTAACCCTCTCGATTCCAGTCACATTCAAATTTGGTTGTTCTCCCATATGTTTATCCAAGAGATGTTTTGTTAATCCAGATGTAGATCGTTGTAGAGGAAAAAGTTGTTTACATGGTGCTAGATGTTCCGAGATTCTCACTTTCAATTTTCTGGTCGTGCAACAAATTTATTGAAGGTTACAGGGGATGCATGTGACTAAATAAACCACGTGTGTGGTATGACAGTTTATGAATGACTTTATGTTGTAACTGATGCCAGTGGATGATGATTTAAAGTTATGGTTATTATTAATAAATTTACATGTGTTGCAGCGTGTATGTCCACATTTGTATGTTCCAGTACAGTTCAACCAGTAACCGTATATACTCTATTATAAGCCGAGTTTTTCAGCACAATTTTTCGTGCTGAAAACGCCCCCCTCGGCTTATACTCGAGTGAACTCTCCGCCTGTCAATCCTTTCTCAGTGGTCTTCAACCTGCGGACCTCCAGATGTTGCAAAACTACAACTCCCAGGCCTTCGTCATCATCCAGCTCCCCCCACCCTTTTGTTTTGTACTCACCTCCCCTCGGCGGGAAGGAAGGGTGAGCTGGGTCCGGGCCATCTATGCTGCAGGGACCGGCCGGTGGGGAGGGTTAGTCATTGCGGGCTGTCCATTTTCAATGGGGGGGGCCTCTTCTCCGCGCTTCGGGCCCGGCCCCGGACTAGTGATGTTGCCTTGACGACGACGCACAGGGACGTTGCGCATGAACATCTCTGTGCGTCATCGTCAAGGCAACATCACTAGTCCGGGGCAGGCCCGAAGCGCGGAGAAGAGGGCCCCCCCCCCGGTGAAAATGGACAGCCTGCAACGACTAACCCTCCCCACCGGACAGTCCCTGCAGCATAGATGGCCCGGACCAGCTCACCCTAACTTCCCGCCGAGGGGAGGTGAGTACAAAACAAAAGGGGGGTCTGGATGATGACGAAGGCTGCAGTGGTCTTCAACCTGCGGACCTCCAGAGGTTTCAAAACTACAACTCCCAGCATGCCCGGACAGCCTATGGCTGTACAGGCATGCTGGGAGTTGTAGTTTTGCAACATCTTGAGGTCCGCAGGTTGAAGACCAATGATGAAGGGATTGACAGGCAGTGATGATGAAGGGAGGAGATGATGAAGAAGGCCGCAGTGGTCTTCAACCTGCGGGCCTCCAGAGGTTTCCAAACTACAACTCCCAGCATGCCCAGACAGCCGATGGCTGGGCATGCTGGGAGCTTTAGTATTGCAACAACTGGAGGCACACTGGTTGGGAAACCTTGTCAGCTTCCTAACTCAGTATTACCCAATCCATGTGCCTCCTGCTGTTGCAAAACTACTCCCAGTATGCCCGTCCTGTCAGTGCATGCTGGGAGTTGTAGTTTTGCCCCCCCCCCCCCCCCCCACACACACACACACACACGAATGTACAGTGTACATTCACATGGGCGGGGGTTTACAGCAAGTTTCCCGCTTCAAGTTTGAGATGCGGCAAATTTTCGCTGCAGCGGGAAACTCACTGTAAACCCCCACCTGTGTGAATGTACCCTAAAAACACTACACTACACTGACCATAAATTTTAAAAAAAAGTAAAACACTACATATACACTACACCCTTACACTTTCGCGCCCCCCTCCCCAAATAAAAATTTAAAACGCCTTGTACATCAGTTTTTCCAAAATGGAGCCTCCAGCTGTTGCAAAATAACTCCCAGTATTGCCGGACAGCCATTGACTGTCCAAGCATGTTGGGAGTTTTGCAAAAGCTGGAGGCACCCTGTTTGGGGAAAACTGACCTACAGTATTTGTGGTGGCGGAGGCAATTGTAACGCTTGCATCCAGGTACACCCCTATGAAAATCCTTAATTTAGGCCTCAAATGTGCATGGCGCTCTCTCACTTCAGAGCCCTGTCGTATTTCAAAGCAACAGTTTAGGGCCACACATGGGGTATCTCCGTACTCGGGAGAAATTGCGCTACACATTTTTGGTGGCTTTTTCTCCATTTACCCCTTTTGAAAAGGTAAAGTTGGGTTCTACACCAGCCTGTTAGTGTATAAAAAAAAAAATATTTCCTTACTCGAGAGAAATTGGGTTACAAATTTTGGGGGGCTTTTTTACCTTTTACCCCTTGTAAAAAAAAAATTAAAAATGGTTCTACAAGAACATGTTAGTATAAAAAAATTAAGATTTTGAATTTTCGCCTCCACTTTCCTGCTATTCCTAAGAAACACCAAAAGGGTTAACAAACTTTCTGAATGTCATTTTGAATACAATGAGGGGTGCAGTTTTCATAATGGGGTCCATTATGGGGTATTTCTAACATAAAGACCCTCAAATTCACTTCAAAACTGAACTGGTCCCTGAAAATTTCAGATTTTGAAATTTACTTGAAAAATTGGAAAATTGCTGCTAAACTTTTAAGCTCTCTGATGTGATCAAAAAGTAAAAACATGTCAACTTTATGATGTCAACATAAAGTAGACCTATAGTATATGTGAATCAATATATAATTTATTTGGTATGTCTATTTTCCTTACAAGCAGAGAGCTTCAAAGTTATAAAAATGCTAAATTTTCTAATTTTGTTTATGAAATTGTGGAATTTTTCACCAAGAAATGATGCAAGTATCGACGAAAATTTACCACTAACATAAAGTAGAATATGTCACAAAAAAACAATCTCGGAATCAAATTCATAAGTACAAGCATCCCAGAGTTATTAATGCTTAAACTGACAGTGGTCAGAATTGCAAAAAAATGCTCTGGCCCTAAGGTCAAAATGGGCTCAGTCCCCAAGGGGTTAAACACAATAAGTCCTGCAGACATATAAGATACAGTTCACATTTGAACATAAAGTCCCATTCATACAGCCACCTGCTGTATGTTACCCGAGCCACTTCTCTCACTCTGGGAGTCCACACTTGTGTCCTTTGCAGCCTTTGCCTGGCAATGGACACAATAGCCCTCATTTACTAATGCCAACCCGACTCTTTTTGTCGGGTTGTGCGACCAAATTTGTGTCGTTATAGTCCATGCGACACAAATTTGGTCGCACAACCCAACAAAATATATCATCACTCCGAGTGTTTTTTAAACCTGTCAAAATGGGCGTGGTTGTCACAAAAAGGGGCATGTTCCCGATAAAAAAAAGAAAAAAACCTGTGAATTTTTCTTCACCAAAACCCAACAGCTCTGAGCTGTCGTGAAATGACTCAAAACTGACTAAATCCTAACCCCATCATGGAACAGGGTCTGTTCCATGTTGGGGGTAGTAGTACAGGGGCGAAGGGGTTGATCGCATCGGGTCTCACTTCTGAGACCCAATCCGATCAAAAGTTACTAAGCAGGGGATCGAGCGGCATGGTCCGCTCCCCAGCGATGTACGATGTATTTTACTTTCGTTTTCAAATTCCCCGCCGGGATCCCTGAATGGCCGGTACTGAGGAGCCATTCAGGGATCCCGGCAGGGTTCTCAAATAGAAGAGCTGCGGTGGGGAAAGATATATAGAATCGCTGGGGGGAATATATATGTCCCCACAGCTTCTATATATCTTGTCCCCCGCACAGCGCATGTTATATATGTCCCCCGCACAGCGCATGTTATATATGCCCCCCCGCACAGCGCATGTTATATATGCCCCCCGCACAGCGCATGTTATATATGCCCCCCACACAGCGCAATCATAAGCTCCCGGTAGCGCTATCATTGACCAGCATTTTATTAGCAGAGCATCTCTCCGGGAAGCCGCTGCCCGATGCTCTGCTAATGCCCTGCTTGTGAGTGATAGCGCTTCAGAGGCATATGTATATAAAAGCAAAGTGGGGACCAGACATATAAGTGTTATCTGGTCCCCACTTCGCTTCTATGCACAGTCCTCCTGAGTACAATCACCACAGCTGCCCCATCGCCTCCCCCATCCCTGGTGTTATAATTACCTGTTCCCGAGGTCCACGCTTTTTCTGGCTCCGGCACTGTCACTGTGCGCACTGACTGTGATGTCGCATTGGGGACGTCACTCGTCATTGTGCATCGCAGCGCACAGCCACAGCGCCGGAGCCAGAGGGATCGCGGACCCCGGGAACAGGTCATTTTTTTTTTTTTTTTTAACTGTAATTTTTATTAAAGATTTTACATATGAATAAATCCAGACAAGAAGATAACACAAAAAGAACATAGCAGAGGCCAAGGCCCCAAATCAATTCACAAGATATGAAGCATAAACAGGCAGGCAGACAATTAGATCAAACCCATAGGCAGCCATGAAACAAACGCCCAGCAATCAATAACTAGAAAGTAATCAGGGTAATCAAATAATCCACTGCCAGGTGACATAACTGAAAAGGCTTGGCAAGCCAAAAACAAGGGAGGGGGTGGAGTGGAGTTAACAGACAGACAACACAAAAGACAAACACAACCGACCACAAAAGGGAAGAGGGAAGGGAGGAAAAGAAGGGAGAGAGAGGAAAAAGTCAAGGCAGGTGTCTATCGGAGAAGCGATCCCAGGGCTCCCAGACCAATAGGAATGAAGGGATAGTGTTATTCAAGGAGGCCGTAAGGAACTCCAATGACCTGATCTCACGGATCTGAGTAAGTCAGACTCCGAGGGAGGAAGAGGTTTCTTCCAACACCTAGCAATAAGGGTTTTAGCAGCCAACACCATATGCATAAATAGCCTCAAAGGTTTCTTAGCCAGGACAGGGTAAGAAAGGTGAAGAAGATAAACCAGCGGGTCTAGAGGAACCAACACTCCCAAAGCCTCATGAACCAGTCTTTGTACCATTGTCCAGTATGACCCTATGAGAGGATACGACCAGAATATATGCTCTACTGTACTCAGTCCCACCCCACAATGCCAGAACTGAGGAGGGATAGCAGGGTTCAATCTATTCAACAACTCCGGAGTGTGATACCAACCCATAAGCAGCTTGTATTGGGTTTCTTTATAGGCAGTACAAATAGAGGCCTTAGAAGCCCTTTCCCAGATAACCTTCCATTGAGGGAGAGAGATAGTAGTATCGAGAGCAGTCTCCCAGCACCTCATATAATTATGCAACACCGGAACACCCTCAGGAGGTTGGAGGAGGAGAGAGTAAATGTCAGAGAGGAGGCCCCTCGTCTGAGGCCCAATCCTGCAAAGTCTTTCAAATGCAGTCGGCAAAGATACCGACGTGGAACCCATCACGGTTGACATAAAATGCCGCAATTGCAGGTAATGGAAGCGTTCAGGCAAAGGGAGATCCCAGCGAGACATCAACTGCTCAAACGGCAAGAGAAAACACGTAAGAGGATCCACAACATCAGCCCAAAAAAAAAGCCCCCGAGACCCCCATTCCCGTACCATCACAGATGTCAGACCAGAAGGAAAGTCAGGGTGGTAGAGAAAGGATATAAGAGAGGAAGGAAAAGAGTACAAACGAAACTTCAGAGAGCAGTAGCCCCAGACATACTTTGAGAAAGCCATGGGGCCCTGGAGAGGAGATAGAATAGTAGATGGTGCCGGAGGGGACTACAGAAGAGCATTAGGGTGATAAGGCGCTAGCCAGAGTCATTCAATTTGCATCCAGCGGCTGTAAGCATGATAGGAGGACCAAGCCGCAAGATGCCGCAGGTGGGCAGCCCAATAGTATTTAACTACATCTGGGACAGCTAAAACTCCCAACTCCCGACTAGCCATCATAACCGACATCGGGAGCCTATGCCTCTTCCCGTCCCATATGAAACGAAAAATAGCCGACTGAAAGGCGCGTAGGGCAGATAGCGGAATCCGCACCGGCGGGAACAGGTAATTATAACACCGGGGATGGGGGAGGCGATGGGGCAGCTGTGGTGTTTGTACTCAGGAGGACTGTGTGTAGAAGCGAAGTGGGGACCAGATAAAGCTTATACACATATGAAGCACTATCACTCACAAGCGGAGCATTAGCAGAGCATCGGGCAGCGGCTTCCCGGAGAGATGCTCTGCTAATAAAATGCTTGTCAATGATAGCGCTACCGGGAGCTTATGATTGCGTTGTGCGGGGGGGGCATATATAACATGCGCAGTGTGGGGGGCATATATAACATGCGCTGTGCTTGGGGCATATATAACATGCGCTGTGCAGGGGGCATATATAACATGCGCTGTGCAGGGGACATATATAACATGTGCTGTGCGGGGGACATATATAACATGCGCTGTGCGGGGCATATGATAGCGCTGTGCGGGGGACATATATAACATGTGCTGTGCGGGGGGCATATATAACGTGCCCTGCTGGGGGCATATGACATATATATTCCCCCCAGCGATTCTATATATCTTTCCCCACCGCAGCTCTTCTATTTGAGAACCCTGCCGGGATCCCTGAATGGCTCCACAGTACCGGCCATTCAGGGATCCCGGAGGGGAATTTGAAAATGAAAGTAAAATACATCGTACATCGCTGGGGAGCGGACCATGCTGCCCGCTCCCCTGCTTAATAACTTTTGATTGGATCGGGTCTCAGAAGTGAGACCCGATGCGATCAACCCCTTTGCCCCTGTACTACTACCCCCATCATGGAACAGACCCTGTTCCATGATGGGGGTAGGATTTAGTCAGTTTTGAGTCATTTGACGACAGCTCGTAACTCAGGCATGGAGCAATCAATCAGAGCCGGGACGCCGACGGAAGAAGGTAAGGACCTTCTTCTCTCCGGGTAGCTGATCGGGGCATCGCGATTTTATCGCGATGACCCCGATCAGCCCGACTGAGCAGCCGGGAAGCATTTACTTTCACTTTCAGCTTTGAGAGCCGCATCGGAAGGGTTAATAGCGCGTGGCCGAACAATCGTGGCCGCTCGCTATTATCCGCGGGTCCCGGCTGTGAATAGGCGCCGGGACCATCCCGCTATGACGCGGGGTCCCGCCGAGACCCCGCGTTATAGACAGGGACCGGACTTAGGACGTACTCATACATCCTAAGTCCTTAAGGGGTTAAGCCAGATCAGAAATCAATGTCTTATATGACTTTTGCCACATAAATTATGTGTTTTAGATAGTTTTTCTGCCAAATACCACAAATGGCCTCAGATTTAAAAAAAATTCACTCTGGGACTCCGAAAAAAGGGTGATTAAAGAGGACATGTTATATCCCAATCAAATTTTTACATGTCTAGCAACTATATTTCTCTATATTTCTCTCACAATTGCCTGCTTTTTAGTGCTCACTTGGTTTTTCATCCTGTGCTCTTGAGGGTGCTTGACTGTCTCTTGCACTCACTCTGCATGAGTGTAAGAGACTCTTCCTCCCTAACTCTGCTGTACAGTGCTGGGTCTTCATTCAATCACTGCAGGCTGCTTTCTACGGCGGGGCCATGCAGGAGGCACCACTATAAAACGCCCCCGCTACAGTCGGGCAGGGCGTACGTGGTTCCAGGCAGGTGCGTGTGGTGTTTTCAGAGAGGAGCAGCGATGGCAGTTGCGGTAGGCCCGGGTCATCCCGGGACATTGCGCACTATTGTTTCGGCGACAGCCGGCCCCTGTCACCTATGTTCCCCCGCGAAGCGCTTCTGGAGCCAGCCGGGTGATGTCATCCACCCGCGCCGAGACAGGTCATGCGGCCGAGTCTCTCGCTTCTGGCGGCGGCTCACATCGCTTGTCCCCCGCCGGCATCCCGTGGCTCTCGTGGCGTGACCGGCACTCCCTGTTGCCGGGGTGCCGCCGCCGAGTCACGTGATGTGCACGGGGCGGAGCTCAGCCACGGCCGGCAGAGACGTAGCTGCCCTGTCAGGCTATACCACCCACGTTAAGCCAGGTTGGGGGTGTCTCAACTGGGGGTCCCCGGCGGCCTTGCCACAAGGGTGCAGCTGGGGATCAGTCCAGCCCGCCATCCGACCCCCCCCCCCCCTGCAGGGGCACGGGCAGCTCAAGTTTTCCTTCTCTGTCCTGTCAGACTGCAACAGCTCCCCAGCTGTGGTCGGACCACCCTGGAGCCACATGCTCTGCCTACAGCTTTCTTACACAACTGTACAATTAAGCTCATACTGGTTGTTGCAGTTGCCTTATGTCAATATTGGTACATTCATGTGATACACTAGACAGCCCATGCAGTCACTACAACTTTGTGCCGTGCAGTCACACATGGCGGCCACTTAATGCAGTCACTCATCGCTTTCATACCATGCAGTCACTCATCGCTTTCATACCATGCAGTCACTCACAGCGTTTCATATTCAGTCACTAGTAGTGTTCTTGCCGTACAGTCACACATAACGTTCCATATGGTGCAGCCACCCTTAGCTCCATACCGTGCAGTCACTCATAGCATTCATACCGTCACAGTCACCCACAGCATTCATACCGTGCAGTCACTCATAGCGTTTTACTGTGCAGTCACTCATAGCATCATACCATGCAGCCGCTCATAGCATCATACCGTCCAGTCACTCATAGCGTCATACTGCGCAGTCACCCATATCATTTATATCGTGCTGTCGCTCAGCACTCATACCGTGCAGTCACCCATACCAATTTACACTGTGCAGTCTCCTGGCGTTCACGCCAGGCAGTTACTCTCAGCACTCATACCATGCAGTCACTCATAGAATGTAGTCCACACGTAGCTTCACACGATACATATGCTCATGGCTTCACACCGCACGCAACACGTATTTGGTGCATACACTCATAACTTTTACTGCTCTACGTTATGTCAATACTATACCACTCACCGCTTCATACTACACATACGCTCAAGCTTTTATACCACACATAAACATTCACAACATTTATCCTGCATAACAGGCGCTCTTGGTGGCACATGCAGGGCACACAGTTACAGCGTGGTATAGAGCACACACGTCATAGTGTTTCTTGCAGTAGGTACAGCACGTCGCTTACAGTGCACACATATTCAGGGTCACATGCAGCAAGTACAGCTACATCATGGTATAGAACACACACGCTCACAGTGTCACACACAGAGGGTACAGCTGTGGTATCGTGCATGGTACGTGCGCTCTTGGTATCAGTCACAGTGGGTACAGTTCGCCGTTGCATTCAATACACACGCCCAGTGTTGCACACAGTGGGTACACTTAGAGTATCTCACACAGTACACATGCTCATACTGGCACACACAGGGAGTACAGTCCCATTGTCGCATACAGCACACACGCCCACAATGTTATATTCAGTGAGACAGCATAGTATTGTGTACAGTCCATACGATAATAGCTTCCATGCAGTGGGTACAGTTCCTTGTTGCACTCAGCACATACGCTCATCACGCCACACACTGTGAGTACAGTCATAGTACCAAACGCTCACGCCATTAGAACCGCATCGTGCCTGTCACGGTCATACGGCACTCACGTATGCCGCTTCATTCATACATGTGCGCATACGGGTTGCTCTGAACGTACGCTCATAACTGTCGTCATATCCAGCTCCCCACTGTGTTACCGCACACATGCTCATAGGTAGTACTGCTCATACGCACAACCTTACACGGCATACACTATCCACACGCTCGTAGCTTCATACTGTACAGATATTCTCAGGTTGTACGGTACAATCACATATAGTTACTCTGCACATACGTCGGTACCGGCTACTGGTCCCCGCAGCTGACATTCCACAGGCACGTTACCATAGTAACTGCTCAGTCACAGATCAAGCATCTGTATCTGTCATACGCTCACCTGCTACCTTCTAACTATCATACAGCATGCACTAAACTGTGGCCGCTGACATGTTGTTCTGCACATCCATACCACGACACAAGTGGTGTTCACCCACTTCACCCGCCACGTTCTGCAGGGAGACGCGCTATTTGTTGTCACTGACATGTCCTCTGAATAACAACTTCACGACACATAGGTGGTTGTTTCCCCGTCCTACCTGCCACGCCTGCAGGGGGCAGCACTGCGCAGTTGCTGTTACTGACACTTCCTCAGAGCTACGACATCACGATACAGAGGGCTGGCATACCCCCCACATGCCATGCCCACAGGGGGTCACACCGAGTAACTGTGGTCATAGACTCCTATCAGATCTTACACTACAAAAAAAAATAAAAAATTATTTACTTCTCATGCATGCTGCACGTATAAGCACAGCCACACTTATCACGTTCCCTTAGAATCAGGCCTTAGATGGGTCGTATAGGGGTTTGGAGGGGGGACACATACATGGCCTTCACACAGTACTCTGCTGCCACAGTGAGTCTTGGGGGAGGCAGGCACGGTTATCTCCTCGCCACTAAGCCCCCGTACAGAGGGCACCCCTGCACAGTCTCCTTAGCGTCAGCCCAACAATACTTGCATACTCTTTCTCCAGATCGTTGCTTCGTTTCCACTGGTTACCAAAGCCCCACAAGTGGCTTTCCTCTTCAGCTTTCAGCTCGGGGGAATAAAGAGAAAGTCTGTTGTTCCTGACTCTGCTTCAGTGCAACACGACTCCACATCACACGTACCCACTGACCCATGTTACTTTCACCACTCTTGTTGCTTACCACAGTTACTCGTTTCATACTGACGCTGCTACTGACACGCCTTCAGAGCCTCGCTCGTCCTCTCACCCACCAGGTTCCTCAGTCCTGACTCGCTTCAGTCGGGGTCCTGGTGAAGTCTGTTGTTCCTGACTCTGCTTCAGTGCAACATGACTCCACATCACACGTACCCACTGATCCATGTTACTTTGACCACTCTTGTTGCTTACCACAGTTACTCGCTTCACACACTGACGCTGCTACTGACACATCTTCAGAGCCTCGCACGTCCTCTCAACCACCAGGTTCCTCAGTCCTGACTCGCTTCAGTCGGGGTCCTGGTGAAGTCTGTTGTTCCTGACTCTGCTTCAGTGCAACATGACTCGATACATATAGGCAGTGGGGCAACCACCTGGCTGACACATCTTCAGTGGGGGGCCCCTGCATATGCTGTTCTGACTCTTCTCCAGCGCAACAGCATACACTCAGTCTCATCCCTTGTCTCCACGCATACATCACGTCAGGCACTCAGCTGCCATTCACTTCCGCTCACGGAAAAAAAAAAAAAAAACTCGGGGGTCGCATACCATCTCCACCTGCCATGCCTGCGGGGAGATTCACGGCTCAGTCAATGTTCCCCCAACACAGGTTATAGAGTCACAATTCCACGACTCATAGGTGGTTATTTCACACATTATTCTGTCTCGTCCACCCATGTCAGCGCCACGCTTACAGCTATCTCTTCCACAGACACGAGGGTTACTCAAAGACCTGTCACGCCTACAGGTACGAGGTTCGAGTCAGATTGCCATCCCAGGCACAGCGGTTACGCAAAGACCTGTCACATCCACAGGCACGAGGGTATGTGAGACCTGTCAGTCTACAGGTACGATAGTCACGCAGAAGTCAGTCACGTCTGCGGACACAGTGGCTCGGTTGATGCCTGTCTGCAGGCGTGATAGTCCTTAGGCTTAATTTACTGAGTTCTGCCGAGCCTGCAGGCATGATCAGGATGAGGAGGCCCGTCGTCCGCTGCAGGTCATTACTCCTCCTGAGTCCACATTCATGACGGTATGTTGGCAGGTTAGGATATGACTCACGGTACAGTCCATTCATCTCTTCACATCACTTAACTAACAATGTATATTTTGCCACTTATCAGCAGGGACAGGAGGACAGGTTATGCCCGACAAGCTTTATCGGTTCCCCTTTCTGCAAATCACCACAGTGAGTATGTCAACACGAACGTATCAGCTAGCACATAGTCAGGTCCTGTTCCAGTGCCAGGCCGGACGCAGTGGGCTTCACCACCTATCTTCCCAGTGTCAGGTACTGCCTCATGTGGTCGTTAGCCGGCAGGCCAGCTCTCTGGTTTATTGAGTCCAGTAAGAGCAGTTTAGGGGAGATAGATAGGACTAGTTGTGGTGTTGGTTATCATGGTCAGGAATGTTGTTATTAATTCTACTTCTTGATTTTTGCACTCTACAGGTGTGCCCTCATACGCGGTTATGGGCACAACTCAACCGCTTCGTCAGTCATTCTTATTTATATAGGTGCATAGGTTGTATGTAGGTGCAATCTCAAGTACGGAACAACTCTAACCGCTTGGTGTCACGATGCCGGCTGGCAGGTAGTGGATCCTCTGTGCCAGAGAGGGATTGGCGTGGACCGTGCTAGTGGACCGGTTCTAAGTCACTACTGGTTTTCACCAGAGCCCGCCGCAAAGCGGGATGGTCTTGCTGCGGCGGTAGTGACCAGGTCGTATCCACTAGCAACGGCTCACCTCTCAGGCTGCTGAAGATAGGCGCGGTACAAGGGAGTAGACAGAAGCAAGGTCGGACGTAGCAGAAGGTCGGGGCAGGCAGCAAGGATCGTAGTCAGGGGCAACGGCAGGAGGTCTGGAACACAGGCTAGGAACACACAGGAAACGCTTTCACTGGCACAATGGCAACAAGATCCGGCAAGGAAGTGCAGGGGAAGTGAGGTGATATAGGGAAGTGCACAGGTGAAGACACTAATTGGAATCACTGCGCCAATCAGCGGCGCAGTGGCCCTTTAAATCGCAAAGACCCGGCGCGCGCGCGCCCTAGGGAGCGGGGCCGCGCGCGCCGGGACAGGACCGAGGGAGAGCGAGTCAGGTACGGGAGCCGGGGTGTGCATCGCGAGCGGGCGCTACCCGCATCGCGAATCGCATCCCGGCTGGAAGCGGAATCGCAGCGCCCCGGGTCAGTGGATCTGACCGGAGCGCTGCAGCGGGGAGAGTGTAGCGAGCGCTCCGGGGAGGAGCGGGGACCCGGAGCGCTCGGCGCAACAGTACCCCCCCCCTTGGGTCTCCCCCTCCTCCTAGAGCCTGAGAACCTGAGGAGCAGACTTTTGTCCAGGATGTTGTCCTCAGGTTCCCAGGATCTCTCTTCAGGACCACAACCCTCCCAGTCCACTAAAAAAAAAGTTCTCCCTCTGACCTTTTTAGAGGCCAAGATCTCTTTGACAGAGAAGATGTCCGAGGAGCCGGAAACAGGAGTGGGAGGAACAGATTTGGGAGAAAAACGGTTGAGGATGAGTGGTTTAAGAAGAGAGACGTGAAAGGCATTAGGGATACGAAGAGAAGGAGGAAGAAGAAGTTTGTAAGAGACAGGATTAATTTGACACAAAACTTTGAAAGGACCAAGATAGCGTGGTCCCAACTTGTAGCTAGGGACACGGAAGCGGACATATTTAGCGGAGAGCCATACCTTGTCTCCAGGGGAAAAAACGGGAGGAGCTCTTCTTTTCTTATCTGCGAACTTCTTCATGCGTGATGAAGCCTGTAAGAGAGAATTTTGGGTCTCTCTCCATATGATGGAAAGGTCACGAGAAATTTCATCCACAGCGGGTAGACCAGAGGGCAAGGGGGTAGGGAGGGGGGGAAGAGGGTGACGGCCGTACACCACGAAAAATGGGGATTTGGAGGAAGATTCAGAGACTCTGAAGTTATACGAGAATTCGGCCCATGGAAGGAGATCTGCCCAGTCATCCTGGCGGGAGGAAACAAAATGTCGCAAATAATCACCCAAGACCTGGTTAATTCTTTCTACTTGTCCATTGGACTGGGGATGATATGCAGAAGAAAAATTTAATTTAATCTTGAGTTGTTTACAGAGAGCCCTCCAGAATTTAGACACGAATTGGACACCTCTATCCGAGACGATCTGCGTAGGCAACCCGTGAAGACGAAAAATGTGTACAAAAAATTGTTTAGCCAACTGAGGCGCTGAAGGAAGACCAGGAAGAGGGATGAAATGTGCCATTTTGGAGAATCGATCAACGACCACCCAAATAACAGTGTTGCCACGGGAAGGGGGTAAATCAGTAATAAAATCCATACCAATCAGAGACCAAGGCTGTTCGGGGACAGGCAGGGGATGAAGAAAACCAGCGGGCTTCTGGCGAGGAGTCTTATCCCGGGCACAGATAGTGCAGGCTCGCACAAAGTCCACAACATCCGTCTCCAGAGTCGGCCACCAATAGAAGCGGGAGATGAGTTGCAGAGATTTCTTGATGCCCACATGACCTGCGAGATGGGAGGAGTGACCCCATTTGAGGATTCCGAGGCGTTGGCGTGGAGAAACAAAGGTCTTTCCTGGAGGAGTTTGCCTGATGAAGGCAGGAGAAGTGGAGATCAGGCAGTCAGGTGGAATGATGTGTTGCGGAGAGAGTTCAACTTCTGAGGCATCCGAGGAACGAGAGAGAGCATCGGCCCTAATGTTCTTATCGGCAGGACGAAAGTGAATCTCAAAATTAAACCGGGCAAAGAACAGAGACCACCGGGCCTGGCGAGGATTCAGCCGTTGGGCAGACTGGAGGTAGGAGAGGTTCTTGTGGTCGGTGTAAATAATAACTGGAAATCTTGATCCCTCCAGCAGATGCCTCCATTCCTCAAGTGCTAATTTAATGGCTAGAAGCTCTCGATCCCCGATGGAGTAGTTCCTCTCCGCCGGAGAGAAGGTCCTAGAAAAAAAACCACAAGTGACGGCATGCCCGGAAGAATTTTTCTGTAGAAGAACAGCTCCAGCTCCCACTGAGGAGGCATCAACCTCCAGTAGGAAGGGTTTGGAAGGGTCAGGTCTGGAGAGCACGGGAGCCGAAGAAAAGGCAGACTTGAGTCGTTTAAAGGCGTCTTCCGCTTGAGGAGGCCAGGACTTGGGATCGGCATTTTTTTTGGTTAAAGCCACGATAGGAGCCACAAGGGTAGAAAAATGTGGAATAAATTGCCTGTAATAATTGGCGAACCCCAAAAAGCGTTGGATAGCACGGAGTCCGGAGGGGCGTGGCCAATCTAAGACGGCAGAGAGTTTGTCTGGATCCATTTGTAGTCCCTGGCCAGAGACCAAATATCCTAGAAAAGGAAGAGATTGGCATTCAAACAGACATTTCTCAATTTTAGCATAGAGTTGATTGTCACGAAGTCTCTGAAGAACCATACGGACATGCTGGCGGTGTTCTTCTAGATTGGCCGAAAAAATTAGGATATCATCCAGATATACAACAACACAGGAGTATAACAGATCACGAAAAATTTCATTAACAAAGTCTTGGAAGACAGCAGGGGCGTTGCACAGGCCAAAGGGCATGACCAGATACTCAAAGTGTCCATCTCTGGTGTTAAATGCTGTTTTCCACTCATCCCCCTCTCTGATGCGGATGAGGTTATAGGCGCCTCTTAAGTCCAATTTAGTAAAGATGTGGGCACCTTGGAGGCGATCAAAGAGTTCAGAGATGAGGGGTAGGGGGTAGCGGTTCTTAACCGTGATTTTATTAAGACCGCGGTAGTCAATGCAAGGACGTAGGGAGCCATCTTTTTTGGACACAAAGAAAAATCCGGCTCCGGCAGGAGAGGAGGATTTACGGATAAAGCCCTTTTTTAAATTTTCCTGGACGTATTCAGACATGGCAAGAGTCTCTGGGGCAGAGAGAGGATAAATTCTGCCCCGGGGTGGAGTAGTGCCCGGGAGGAGGTCGATAGGACAATCATAAGGCCTGTGAGGAGGTAGAGTCTCCGCTTGTTTTTTGCAGAAAACATCCGCGAAGTCCATATAGGCCTTAGGGAGACCGGTTACTGGAGGAACCACAGAGTCACGGCAAGGGTTACTGGGAACCGGTTTTAGACAGTCCTTGGAACAAGAGGGCCCCCAACTCTTGATCTCCCCAGTGGACCAATCCAGGGTTGGGGAATGAAGTTGAAGCCAGGGAAGTCCAAGGAGAATTTCCGAGGTGCAATTGGGGAGGACCAAAAGTTCAATCCTCTCGTGATGAGATCCGATGCTCATTAGAAGGGGCTCCGTGCGGAAACGTATGGTACAGTCCAATCTTTCATTGTTTACACAATTGATGTAAAGGGGTCTGGCGAGACTGGTCACTGGGATGTTGAACCTGTTGACGAGAGAGGCCAAAATAAAATTTCCTGCAGATCCAGAGTCCAAGAAGGCCACAGTAGAGAAGGAGAAGGCAGAGGCAGACATCCGCACAGGCACAGTAAGACGTGGAGAAGCAGAGTAGACATCAAGGATTGTCTCACCTTTGTGCGGAGTCAGCGTACGTCTTTCCAGGCGGGGAGGACGGATAGGACAATCCCTCAGGAAGTGTTCGGTACTAGCACAGTACAGGCAGAGGTTCTCCATGCGGCGTCGTGTCCTCTCTTGAGGTGTCAGGCGAGACCGGTCGACCTGCATAGCCTCCACGGCGGGAGGCACAGGAACAGATTGCAGGGGACCAGAGGAGAGAGGAGCCGAGGAGAAGAAACGCCTCGTGCGAACAGAGTCCATATCTTGGCGGAGCTCCTGACGCCTTTCGGAAAAACGCATGTCAATGCGAGTGGCTAGGTGAATAAGTTCATGAAGATTAGCAGGCATTTCTCGTGCGGCCAGAACATCTTTAATGTTGCTGGATAGGCCTTTTTTAAAGGTCGCACAGAGGGCCTCATTGTTCCAGGATAATTCTGAAGCAAGAGTACGGAATTGTACGGCATACTCGCCAACGGAAGAATTACCCTGGACCAGGTTCAACAGGGCAGTCTCAGCAGAAGAGGCTCGGGCAGGTTCCTCAAAGACACTTCGGATTTCCGAGAAGAAGGAGTGTACGGAGGCAGTGATGGGGTCATTGCGGTCCCAGAGCGGTGTGGCCCAAGACAGGGCTTTTCCAGACAGAAGGCTGACTACGAAAGCCACCTTAGACCTTTCAGTGGGAAACAGGTCCGACATCATCTCCAGATGCAGGGAACATTGGGAAAGAAAGCCACGGCAAAACTTAGAGTCCCCATCAAATTTATCCGGCAAGGATAGGCGTAGACCAGGAGCGGCCACTCGCTGCGGAGGAGGTGCAGGAGCTGGCGGAGGAGATGACTGCTGAAGCTGTGGTAGTAACTGCTGTAGCATAACGGTCAGTTGAGACAGCTGTTGGCCTTGTTGCGCTATCTGTTGTGACTGCTGGGCGACCACCGTGGTGAGGTCAGCGACAACTGGCAGAGGAACTTCAGCGGGATCCATGGCCGGATCTACTGTCACGATGCCGGCTGGCAGGTAGTGGATCCTCTGTGCCAGAGAGGGATTGGCGTGGACCGTGCTAGTGGACCGGTTCTAAGTCACTACTGGTTTTCACCAGAGCCCGCCGCAAAGCGGGATGGTCTTGCTGCGGCGGTAGTGACCAGGTCGTATCCACTAGCAACGGCTCACCTCTCAGGCTGCTGAAGATAGGCGCGACACAAGGGAGTAGACAGAAGCAAGGTCGGACGTAGCAGAAGGTCGGGGCAGGCAGCAAGGATCGTAGTCAGGGGCAACGGCAGGAGGTCTGGAACACAGGCTAGGAACACACAGGAAACGCTTTCACTGGCACAATGGCAACAAGATCCGGCAAGGAAGTGCAGGGGAAGTGAGGTGATATAGGGAAGTGCACAGGTGAAGACACTAATTGGAATCACTGCGCCAATCAGCGGCGCAGTGGCCCTTTAAATCGCAAAGACCCGGCGCGCGCGCGCCCTAGGGAGCGGGGCCGCGCGCGCCGGGACAGGACCGAGGGAGAGCGAGTCAGGTACGGGAGCCGGGGTGCGCATCGCGAGCGGGCGCTACCCGCATCGCGAATCGCATCCCGGCTGGAAGCGGAATCGCAGCGCCCCGGGTCAGTGGATCTGACCGGAGCGCTGCAGCGGGGAGAGTGTAGCGAGCGCTCCGGGGAGGAGCGGGGACCCGGAGCGCTCGGCGCAACACTTGGTAAGTCAATGTATGGTTTGCATAGTTGTGTATTCTGCGCTCGCTACCACAAGCTCGAATGTAAGCCCTGAGCACAAGTAGGAAGCCTTTTTGGCTGCATTTGTGCGAGGGGGCGTGAATTCCCACGCCCCCCTGCACCTACAGGCGGGGCCATGCAGGAGGCACCACTATAAAACGCCCCCGCTACAGTCGGGCGGGGCGTACGTGGTTCCAGGCACCCTCCCAACCCTCCCTTATTTTTATCAATTCACCATAGGGTATGCCCTCTACAGGCGTGCCCTCATACGCGGTTATGGGCACAACTCAACCGCTTCGTCAGTCATTCTTATTTATATAGGTGCATAGGTTTGTATGTAGGTGCAATCTCAAGTACGGAACAACTCTAACCGCTTGGTAAGTCAATGTATGGTTTGCATAGTTGTGTATTCTGCGCTCGCTACCACAAGCTCGAATGTAAGCCCTGAGCACAAATAGAAAATTACTAATTTGTTAATTATCTTTTTGGATCACTAGGAGCGTTAACAGTTGCACCATTATTCCCGCCCAGCTGATCTCTGTGATACAGCCTCCTTTATAAATATTCATCTTCTTCTCTCCAGCATGTCACATATACGTGTTGTGTCTGTGTCATCATGTACGGGGAGGACATTTAAGGCTAAACTTCACAAATGATGTAGATGTGAAAGAGGACATTAAGGGTTAACTTCAAAAATGATGTAGATGTGAAGGAGGACACATTTTTGAAACTGCAGAAGGTGGACACAATTTCTAAAAACACGGACATTATGCATATTTGAAAGTTCCAGTGGGCGCTAGGACTGTCGGAAATGCACTGTCCCATAGACGACAATGCATTTCTGTGCCTAATCTTCAGAAAGAATAGACTTTCTATTCTTTCTGCAGACGCCACTAACATGGGACCGTTGAGCATTACACAGAGTAACTTGCCCGATTGACACAGAGAGTGAGAGGGCCCTGCCCACAAGGGCTTACAATCTACAAGGAGAGGGGAAGGAAAAAGTAGGCGAGGGGGACAGTAAGTAATCTGTGAGCAGGTGGTAAAGTAGCTATTTGTGGTGCAGTGACAGCAGGATTATTGAAGGTCGTAGACTTGCATGAATAGATGGGTCTTCAGGTTGCTTTTGAAGTCCTTGATGGTGGGTAAGAGCCGGATGTGCTAGGGAAACAAGTTCCAGTGTATGGAGGAAGCTCGGGAAAAGTCTTGGAGATGGTCAGGTGAAGTGGGGACCAGGGGGGGAGCATAGGCGGACATCTTGAGATGATCGTAGATTATGTGCGGGGCGGTATAGAGGGATCAGATCAGAGATGGAGGGGACAGGTTGTAGATGGCCTTATATGGCATGGTGAACAGTTTACATTGAAATTGTTGGGCGATAGGTAGCAAGTGAAGGGATTGGCACAGGGTAGAGGCAGAAGAGAAGCGAGGTGAGAGGTGGATTAGCAGAGCAGTGGAGTTGAGGATGGATTGGAGAAAGTGTTTTTAATGGAAGGCCGCAGGAGAAGATATTGCAGTAGTCCAAGCAGGAAATGATAACGACATGTACCAGTTGTTTAATGGAGTCATAGATGAGGAATGGGCGGATTCGGGAGATGTTTTTGAGGTGAAGGCGACATGCAGTGCTAAGAGTCTGGATGTGTGGTTTGAAGGACAGTGCAGAGTCAACGGTGACCCCAAGGCAGCAAACTTGGGATGCTGGAGAGGGTAGAACCATTGACTGCGATTGATAGACTTGGTGGGGGGGTTGGAGCAGGATGTGGAAAACTTTTTGGGACAATTCCGTTTTCTCCATGTTGAGTTTAAGAAAGTGGGAGGAGAAAGAGCTGACAGACAATCTGGGATTTTGGATAGGAGGGAGGTGACAGAGCCAGAGAGGTAGATTTGCGTGTCATCAGCGTAGTGGTGGCACTTGAAGCCATGGGATTCTATAATCTGTCCCAGGGCCGAGGGTGTAGATAGAGAAGAGTAGGGGCCCCAGAACAGAGCCTTGGGGGACTCCAATAGAGAGAGGGTGAGGTAAGAAGGAAGCATGAAAGTGGAGGACGCTAAATTTGCGGTTGGCGAGATATGAGGAGATCCAGGAGAGGGCTAAGTTTGTGATGTCTAGGGATGAGAGGGACTGTAAGAAGAGAGAGTGGTCTACTATGTCAAAGGCAGAGGAGAGGTCCAGGAGTAGGAGAACAGAGAATTGGTATTCGGCTTTTGCAGTCAACAGATCATTGGCCACCTTGGTTAGGGCGGTTTCAATAGAATGGTGGGAAACGGAAGCCAGATTGCAGGTAGTCGAAGAGTGAGTTGGATGAGAAATGGGAGGACAGTTCAAGATACACATGTTGTTAAAGGAGTTTTGAGGCAAAGGGAAGAAGCGAGATGGGGCCGTAGCTGGACAGAGAGGATGGGTCAAGAGATGTTTTTTCGAGGATGGGTGTGATGATTGCATGTTTGTGGGTTAGGGCCGGGATTAATACTGTAGACAGGTTAGGGATGAGATGGGATGGGATTGGGTCATGTGCACAGGTGGTGAGGTGTGAAGAGGAGAGTAATTTGGAGTGCTTGTCTTCAGTAACAGTGGAGAAGAGAGACATGGGGAAGGGGCGCTGGGCAGGAGTGTAGATGGGTTGTGGGGGCTGTAAAGTGAAGCTTTCACTGATGGTGTTTATCTTGTGTTTGAAGTATGTAGCAAAGTTGTGTGATGAGTTGAGAGACGTGGGTGGTGGAGGGAGTAGTAGTTAAAAGTGTTAAAGAGTTCCCTGGGGTTGTGGGAAAGAGAAGATATGATGGTAGAGAAGTAGTCCTGCTTAGCAGAACTGAGTACACACTTGAAGGTGAGGAGTGCTTGTTTGTATGCTGTAAAGTCTTCTGTGTAGTGGGTTTTCTTCCAGTGATGCTCTGACACCCTAGAGGCTTGCCTATTTTTGCATCAGATGCGGAAATTTCACCGTGTGCACAGTGCAGCAGAATCACAGTGAAACCAATGGGAATCTGTGTCAACAGAATTTCCCAACTGAATATTCCTATGGTGTTTTACTCAGAAATTAGTTTGTGTGAACATAGTGTGGTGTGCCACGGGGGTGCGATGTGAGGTGTATTTGGCAGATGTTGTAGCCCAGGGGCAGATGGTGTTAACCCCTAAATGTTCGTAACGGCAGGGAGTGGTTTTACCGAGACCCACCCGGACGGTAGCACCGCTAAACCTAGTTAGGCAGGGCAAATAAGAGTCCAAGGCCAGGTCAGGTTTAAGGGTAGATTTACTGAGGTAGAAAAATAGCACAGTCTTTACAGCTAGGCCAGGATCCCAGAGAGGTGACCAGTTACACAGGGGACCTTGCAGCTTTCTGTGACTTGCAGTGACTTTGACAGACTAGGACTATAATAGACTTGACTTAACTGAAGATAGTGACAGCAGACAGAGATGACTTGACTTACTGGCTTGTGGCTGTAATTTAGGCTTGAGGCCTCCAGATGTGCTGGACACTGGCTCTGAGACATCTGGACTGAACTTGACCTCAGCAGAGAGGGAATCACAAGAGCAAAAGAGACAGATTGCAGCTCCTCCCTTCCTTATAAAAGGGGGCTGTGCAAGGAGCCCATAGGCTAGCTGCGGGCCATCTGGTCACCTGGTGCTCTCTGGGTAACAAAACATGTGACTTTAACATGTGACAACTATTATCATGTGATCAATAACCGGAAGAGCAAAGACCATTCACACTGTGTGGGCTGGAGGAAGCACACTTGCTGTGTGAAATGATCGCTGCCCCCCCCCCCCCTTCCTTTCTGACACCTCATATAGCAGCTGTGTCAAACGCCCAACCTGGGAGCCTACCTGCATACTTTCAGATAAGTATCTCTGTATAGCAGTACCAGATGAATGCTATTTACTTCTGGTTTGTTACTTCTGTTTTGTTACCTCCTCCTCTGGGATTTCCTCTACTCTATTTCCCTCTGGGTGCAATTCAGATGTTTAGCAGCTATTAGGGGTCCTATTCCATTAGAACTGCGGCAGCAGTGCGATATGTTTAGTTTCCCCAATAGAGTGTTCAACTGTCTGGTTACACATCGAGTGAAACACCTGCATGTGTGTGATTGGTTGCAAGCACAGTTGTATGTACAGTTGGAGCAATTAATTTGGTATTCTATCTGGCAAATTCAGTACCAAGCTGTTGGCCGTTGCATGTAGGATATATTGATCTTACGACTATGTGATTGGATCCTCATTATGTATTATGGGTTGCTCCTAGCCTATCTCAGTTGACCTCCTAATTCCATTTCTTACATTAGTTTACAGATCATAACATTGGCGTATTTCTACATATATATATATATATATATATATATATATTTTACACTTACAGTTTTGTTTTACTTGCCAGGGGCTTTAAAGGAATATTTGTCTAACCGCATCATCATGTACAGCCTTGGACCACGGGCATGTTTATTTCTGTAAAAAAGACGCCCCGGAAGAAGCATCTAATTGCGAAACGTTGGGTGACGGAGGTCCTGGTGTGTCCTTAGAAGGTGAAGCTAACAACCTCTTGCTATGTGTATAAATGTATATGGCTGTTACCTTACTAAATATAGCCACTAGCTGGGACACTTTTGTTATTACAAAGTAGGCTCTTTATAGCCATCTGTATATACAGGTATATCCTTGGGGATTAACCCCTTGCTCTATGGACCTCCGGTTGTGTATCTGTAGGACCATCTTGGTATTTTGTACCCCCCTTTTTTTTAAATGTTTTTAAATGTATGTCCTTTTTTCTAAAACAATAAAGTTTGGAATTTGTGTCCCTGAATACCTTGGTTTTTTCTTTGATGTCTTAATTTTGCATGGTATGGGAACATACAAATAAATGTTGGCACTTTATATGCATATATATATATATATATATATATATATATATATATATATATATATGTGAGAAGCCTACGGCTGAATTTGTGGGAGGGGCCGGGTGTATTTAACGTTCGGCCTCTCTGCAAGCCGGCACGTTCATCGCACAGCGTTGGGTACGTCACAGGAAGGGACGTCAGCAAGCGGGGACTTCCGGTTCCGGTCGGAGAGCGGCGTGCGTTGAGCGAGGGTACACGCATCGGTCTCCAGGACTGAATCCAGAGGACGGGTAAGTGCTGGCTACAGGTGCCTTTATAGTGGTCACGCTCGTGGAACATACAGCTCCGCAAACGGTTCCTCGCCAGGGGGGACGGCAGGTTCGCAGCCAGCTGATTCTGCCGGGGACGCATAGATGGCAGTGCTAGAGTCTGTGAGGGGGGGGGGGGGGGGGTTGATTGGCGGCACACATCCGTTATTTCATGAGTAATTTCCGGCGGTGGTTGGTTGTGACAGGGCACGTGCCAAATGCATATCGCTGACAAACATAAGGAGGGCATAAGGTCTTCAATCCTGACGATGGTTATAAATTATTATGTGGCTGGGTATTGTTATATTATGCATTTATACTTTATAGGCATAAAAGTGCGTGGGACAAGTCCTGGCAAAACAGTCAAAACTCATAGGTATGTTCCAAGGTATATGTATTAGCACTGGGAACCGGTAGTTGTCACAATTGATGCACATTACTGAGATACACTGACAGCAATGGTTGATTTGACAAGGCACAGGCTGTGACTACTCTGGAGATGTGATCACGGGGATACTACGTGCAGTGGGGCGGAGGTCATGTCTCCAGGGGGTCAACAGCCGCAGGTCATTTGGACAGATCCCAGTATACTACAATAGAACAGGAGCAAACACAGGCCAAACCTCTGAAACAACTATTGGCTTCGGACGCATCAGGGCATGCATGCGCAGGTGTACGCACATGCAGAGGTGTGAATGCAGATGCGTATGCATGTACATGTGGGTGTGCATAGACGTACATGTATAAAAAAAAAATATAAAAAAAATATATATACATTTAAAAAAAAAAAAAAAAAGGGGGAGGAGTGTTACTCCTTGGACAGGCCCCATGACTAGCTTCACAGGACATACAGAACGCCACACAGGAGCAGATATTATTGACACTCCCGCACGACAAGGACTACTGACACGTGGCCAGAGCACACCGTATAGCTCACGTTACGGCACTCATAGGAGTAACCAGCAACCGTATTCCAACACGATTTAGGGGCAGCAGTCCACAGCTGGTCATCTTTGACTCGTTTCCAGGTGTGCTACTGACACGTTTTTTCAGAGCATACCACACGTGACGCACATATGTAGGAGTTTAACCTGTTATCCTGACACGCTTTCAGGGGGTAACCTACAGCCAGGTTTGCTACTGACACGTCTTTCAGAGCATACCACACGTTACGCACATTTGTAGGAGTTTAACCCGTTGTCCTGACACGATTTCAGGGGGGTAACCTACAGCTGGTTTGCTACTGACACGTCTTTCAGAGCATACCATCACGTTACACACATGAATAGAAGTGAACCATTACCCTGACACGCATGCAGGGTGGCGGGGGGATATAACAGTTATTGGCTGCTGACACGTTTTCAGAGCGTACCATACGTCATACATGTGTAGGAATTTAACCCGTTGTCCTGACACGTTTTCAGGGGGGTAACCTACATCTGGTTTGCTGCTGACACGTTTTCAGAGCATACCACACGGTACACGCACGATTAAGCGCTGATCCACTTATCCTGACACGTTTCTTCAGGAGGGTAGCTACAACTGATTGCTGCTGACACGTCTTCAGAGCAATACACAGCAACAACAAGTAATCATACTATCTCCTGAAACATCTTGCAGGACGGAACCACGACAAGACAGTTGCTGACATATTTTCAGAGCAATTCGCACGAGGCAACACGTTGCGTTCACACGGTTCACGACAGGGGCTTGTGCTTCTTCAGGCCTAAGAACTTTATGTGCAGATATGTCACGGTGGTGTCAATGTTGGCGGCTTCACTGTTCCACGATCATGGTTTTCACGACAATTGGGATGGTCTAGTATAGTCACGGTTACCGGGCCAGGAGAGTTGTTCCAGGTAGTACACGGTGAGGTGGTAGGCACCTGAGCCGATAGTAGGAATATTATAGCATGTTTAATATATCGTGTTGTCCTAGGTCCTTGCCTGACGGTTGACGGTGGTAGTTGGCAGGTTAGTAGCAGAAGGGGTTATCAACTAGAATCGGGAGGCATACATGGTTTTCATGTTTCATTAATCTCTCCCCGGCACCCGTCATGGCCCGGACAGGTGGTGGCATCATGTCGAACGCATCAGACATTGAAGACACGTTGTCTGTCCCAGAAACCCCTGCCAGGAGTTCCGAGCAGGGAATAGGCACTGCGTACAGATCCTGGACAATTCCCAGATTGATGGAGGAGCTTCGCAAGAAGGGAATTCCATTTCCGGCGTCAGCTAGGAAAGCGGAATTATACAAGCTGCTAATATCAGGACAGGAAGCGAGCGGCAGTCAGCAGGACATGTCGGGGCAGACAGTGGCCACGTCCCTGGCACAACTGCATTCTATGATGAACAGCATGATGTCCTCTTTGTCCAGCCTGGAATCCAGAATGGACACACTCGAGAGGGGTAGTGCGTCCCAAGCATCAGTCCCCCTTGCGGCGGTTGCACCCGCAACCCCAGCTGCACCCGTGGTGGCAGCTCCTCTAGGTAGGGGAATAACACCTCCAAAAATCACGCCATCACACTTCATTCCCGCTTCCATCCGTAAGGATATTCTGGACGGCAAGGACGTTAACCTGGCATCCTTGCTTATCAGCACTCAAGACGTCACTGAGACGAAGACGGTAGCATGTGGGGAGGTCTCGGTGGTCTTCAAGAGCAAGGATGCCAGGTTAAACCGCAAGCTCACAATAGTAGAGTTTGTGATTGCTTTCAGTCTATACAGGGATGTGATCTGCACAGAGAAACCAGAGAGGAGGGAGGAGCTGGACCTGTATTTATACAAATTATCAGAGTTTGCTTACAAATATGGCGGGTCGTACTTCTACGAGTACCACAAGTCCTTTGCGGCAAAGGCTGCGGCAGGGGTCAGTCCGTTCGCTTACGAAACAGACTGGGGAGTGGTGGACACCGAACTGTTTTGTAAGCATTTTGCTGGGTTGAAGGCACCGACCTGCACCATCTGCCAGTCTATTTCGCACACAGCCCCGTGGTGTTCCAGCATCAGTCATGAGCCAGAGCCAAGTACCAGTAGGGGGGTCACGGCTTCTCCTGCTCCCGGGCACAAGTTCTCGACTGCTGTAGACAAACTGGGGCGCCCTGTGAGGTACCTGGGCAGGAGCCAGGTGTGCAACAACTACAACTTGGCGAGTTGCAATTTCAGCAACTGCAGGTTGTTGCATGTGTGCTTGCTTTGCTTCCGGGCCCACCCCAGCTCAATGTGCTCTCAGAGGTCACAGCAGTCTTGACTAGGCGGGGTCCAGGTGGATGCGTTGGCTGGTGTGTTGGCAGATCACCCGGAACAAGACTGGGTACAATGGTTACTCACAGGCTTTAGGACGGGTTTCCACACAGGCTTAGTGTCTTTACCTCAATCTACTTTTGAGTGTGAGAATTTACGGTCAGCCACGCAACAACCCCAGGTCGTTACGGAATTAATTCAACAGGAGTTGACCAAAGGCTTCATCATCGGGCCGTTCCAGACGTCACCGTTCGAAGTTTGGAGGGTCAGTCCGGTCGGGGTGGTGACAGGAAAATTCTCCAATAAAAAACGTTTAATCTATGATTTATCTGCCCCATATTCCTCTGTAGTACCCAGTTTGAATGCCCTGATCCCATCTGAAGAATTTGCTATGAAATATGCTTCAGTCGACCTCGCTATACAAGTCATTCTTCAGTTGGGACCAGGTACATGGTTAGCAAAGGCAGATATTGCCGATGCCTTCAAGTTGCTTCCAATAGCAGAAGAGTTGTGGAAGTGGTATGGCATAAAATGGCAGGGCATGTACTATTTCGCCTCAAGACTAACGTTCGGCTCCAAGAGCAGCCCGTGGTTGTTCGAACAGCTGGCACGAGCCTTGCACTGGGTACTGGTAAATGTGTCAGGTTGTAGACACGTCATACATTACTTGGACGACTTTCTCCTGTTAGATCCCCCAGGCGGTAATCCCAACAGTCTGCTAGCACTGAGGTCTTTATTCGACACCCTGGGTATACCAGTATCTCATGGGAAAACGGAGGGACCATCAGTCAAGATTACATTCCTAGGTGTGGTACTAGACACAGAGAGAATGCAGGCCAGCCTGCCTGCAGGCAAACTCAGTAGAATCAAAGAAACCATCCAGAAATTCATGAGAACACGAGTGACATCAAGGGTTGAACTCCAGAGCTTGCTAGGCATGCTGGCTTTCGCGATGCGGATAATTCCGCAGGGTAGATCTTTTGTATCAAGGTTGTTGGCACTACTGTCACTAGCAACAAAGTCAGGTAGTCAGGTCAAGTTAGGTCCTGAGGCGTTGGCAGACTTACACATGTGGCATGATCACATCAGTCAGTGGAATGGGGTTTCAATTTTCTTGCCAGCTGTCACTATCGACTCCCCTAAGGTGTACACGGATGCCACAGGCACACTGGGTTTCGCAGCAATCCATGGCGATCAGTGGATGGCCAGCCGATGGCCACCGGAGGTTATGGATGTCCCTGGGTTCAGCCGCACTTCCGCCTTGTTCGAAGTGTATCCCATAGTGGCAGCAGCACACGTCTGGGGATCCTCATGGTCCAATTCCACGGTCACGTTTTTCTGTGACAATTTGGCCACAGTACAGACAGTTAACAAGGGCAGATCCAAATCATTACAGGTCATGAGTTATTTGCGCAGGCTGGTATGGATAGCACTACAACACAATTTCAACTTCATTGCAGTACACATAGCGGGAACTTGCAACACAGCGGCTGATGCCTTGTCTAGGGGTAACTATGATCTTTTTTTTCAGGTCTCACCAGGTGCGGAGCCAGTAGCCACCACAGTGCCTTCACATCGGGTGCTAACCCTGGATTGAGGCGTTACTCCCTGATAGCAGAAACTTTAGTGAAGAGTTCATTAGCCCCAAGGACAAGGAAGGCTTACGCAGCAGCCATCAGCTTATATAGCTCGTTTCTGGACAGACACGCCTTGTCTTGGGGCTTTAGCATTTCCACTATACTACAGTTCATTGCCTTTTGCCACTCTGACCTGAGCTTGTCATACAACTTCATCAAGTTGCATATATCCGGGATTCAACACTACCATGCATTACAATTCCCTGAGGAGCCTTCCATATGCTCAATACATCTCATCAAAGCTGCGTTAAAAGGGGTTAATTCTAACTCCATCCCGCGGGTGGGTACACGGCAACCTATCACAGGGGAAATCTTCAGAGACATGTCGACTCTTCTCGACTCCGCCCCGTTCGGGTGGTTTCATAGCAAGGTTATCAAGGTCGGCATATATTTAGCGCTCTATGGGTTTTTGAGGCCTGGGGAGATCACTTGTGCGTCACGTTCAGCACCTTTCGTGGACAAAGGCCAACTTAGCATCAAGCAAAGTCATGCAGAGCTGACACTACGGGTCACAAAAACCTGCAGGGAGTCCACTGTGGTGCGGTATTATCCCTCCGGCAACCCCTGGTGCCCCCTAGCGGTACTCGCGGAGTGGGTAAACATCATGAATGGCAAACCGGAGGTAAGGCCATTGCTGCCATTTGATTCAGCTCCTCTCACCACCGCTCAGTTTGTCAGTCATGTACGCACATTGATTAGGCTGTTAGGTCTTGACCCACGCTGCTACTCAGGACACTCGTTCCGCATTGGAGCAGCCTCCGCAGCCTCCAAACACGGAGTACCGGTCCATATACTTAAAAAATTAGGAAGATGGAACTCAGATGCCTATGCGGCATACATTCCCAACCCCCAGTTAGAAATGGCGGATGTATTCAGATTTTTAGTGCTGTAACAAATAAAAGTCATTTGCTTTCACCATTTACCTAACCGTGTTATCATTTTTGCCCACTATAGGCGTGCCCTCGTTCGCGGTTTGGGCACAATTCAACCGCTGTTAAGATTCAGTAATAAGGGTCAGTTAGTATCAGTCCAGGTTAAGGCATGTGTGTTCAGTGGCAGGATGTGTTTTACAGGTGGACGAGTTGTGAAACAAACAGATCAAGACAAGCATTGGTAAGTACGTCCAATTCCACTATCATGGGCCACGACCACAAGTGAGAAGCCTACGGCTGAATTTGTGGGAGGGGCCGGGTGTATTTAACGTTCGGCCTCTCTGCAAGCCGGCACGTTCATCGCACAGCGTTGCCCACCCTCCCAAACCCATTTTTCATTTATCACCAATAGGGCATGCCCACTATAGGCGTGCCCTCGTTCGCGGTTTGGGCACAATTCAACCGCTGTTAAGATTCAGTAATAAGGGTCAGTTAGTATCAGTCCAGGTTAAAGCATGTGTGTTCAGTGGCAGGATGTGTTTTACAGGTGGACGAGTTGTGAAACAAACAGATCAAGACAAGCATTGGTAAGTACGTCCAATTCCACTATCATGGGCCACGACCACAAATATATTTTACACTTACAGTTTTGTTTTACTTGCCAGGGGCTTTAAAGGAATATTTGTCTAACCGCATCATCATGTACAGCCTTGGACCACGGGCATGTTAAGATAGGTAATCTTTTCTCTATACTCTTTATGGTTTAAGAAGAACAGTAAAGTAACATTTATAGATGCAGCATAATGAAAAGCATACATAAGGAAAGGTAGCGGCACCTGGAACCATGCAAAAATACAGATATGAATATTTTATAGATTATAGATGTAGATAATACCATTATGTGCATATTTGTAATATACACATTTTTAACCATTGTATATTTTTGATCCTGCAGCTATTGCATGTGTGTCTCTATGTCTATGAGGAGACGAAATACAGGAAGTATGGGTGGACAAGCAGGGCTCTGTGCACTGAGGACATGCAGGGCTCTGTGCAATGAGGCTTGATGACACGCTCACAGCTCACACATCGGGATGTTTGAAAACCCAGGAACCCGCACACAGCCCTATTTGTCCTGCCCTCACTTCCTGTATATTACAAATATGCATATAATGGTATTATCTACATTATATAAAAAGTTTTTGTTGATGACAGGTATACTTTATGATCTATTGTACAAAGTAAAATTTTAACTCACCAGTTTAAAGATAATTTTTGCAACAAGCCTGACAGAGTCAGTAGGAACATTTGGTAAGATGCTCTTCAGGCACAAACACTCTCTTTTGTGGTCTTTCCAAGCTTTTTTCTAAAATACAAAAATACAACACAACAAAATATTATACAAAAAGCATCTACATGTTTCCTTCCTTCCACTGCATTCACTTCCAGGCAGTGGAAGAGAGAGAGGTGGATTGTGGTAAATTTAAAAGCAAGTACACTAGCGATTGTTTGAGCTAGCGCGTGTGTCTGTATACAAGAGTGTGACGTATACAAGTGAGTGTAAGTATAAAAGTGAGAGGGACTTAAAATTAAGGGACTTTGAATTCAGAGAGCTTAATTAGAAAATTTTTTTTTCTGTTAATTTTTGCAATCTCCAAATCTAGTATGGCCTCCATGTTGGAAAATGCAGTCCAGTGTACATCTTGCACAATGTATGCAATCCTTGAAGAGCAATTTGAGGGTGCATATTGTTGTGCGAGATGTGTGCGAGTTGTTCATTTGGAAGCCCAGATTCTGGATCTAGAGGAGCAACTGGCAACACTGAAATGCATTGACAACCTGGAGAGAAGTCTCCTGCTCACTGAGTAGGTACTCTCTGGGGTAGAGGTGGGAAAGGATAGTGGGACGGAGGTGCAGGAAAGTCAGGCAGTTAGCTGGGTTACAGTTAGAAAATGGGTCAGGGAGGCTAGTCCTGAACTGGCACACCCCAACAAGTTTGCCCAGTTGGTAGATGAGGGGGATGCCATTTCAGAGCTAGCAGTACTGCAGCAGGACTCTGCCTCTGACCGCCAGGGGGTGTCTGCTCCAGTAAGGAGGGAGGGAGTAGTGCAGGGCAGACCAGACAGATACTGATAGTGGCGGACTTAATTTTTAGGGGGACAGACAGGGCGATCTGTCACAAAGACCGGGATTGCCGAACAGTGTGTTGTCTTCCTGGCGCTCGAGTTCAGCACATCGCGGGTCGGGTTGACAGGTTGCTGGGTGGGGCTGGAGAGGACCCAGCAGTCATGGTACATATAGGCACCAATGGCAAAGTAACAGGTAGGTGAAGTGTCCTTAAATATGATTTCAGGGACTTAGGGCGCAAGCTTAAGGCAAAGTCCTCCAAGGTAATATTTTCCAAAATATGTACATGTACCACGAGCCACACCAGAGAGGCAGCGGGAGATTAGGGAGGTAAACAAGTGGCTCAGAAGCTGGTGTAGGAAGGAGGGGTTTGGGTTCATGGAGAACTGGGAAGACTTTGCTGCTGGATACCGGCTCTACCATATGGACGGGCTGCACGTCAATGGGGAGGATGCAGCTGTGCTTGGGGAGAAGATGGCTAGAAGGGTGGAGGAGTGTTTAAACTAGAGACTGGGGGGAGGGAAACTAAAATGCTCTGCGCACGCACAAGAAGGCTCAGGAGTGAGAGCGCACTATGTACATTTGAGGCCTAAATTGGTGATTTGCACAGGGGTGCCTGATTTTACAGTGGTTCTGACATAAACGAAAAAAAGAAATACCCATTTTGGAAACTACACCCCTCACGGAACGTAACAAGGGGTATAGTGAGCCTTAACACCCCACAGGTGTTTGACGGATTTTCGTTAAAGTTGGATGGGAAAATGAGAGAAAAAAAATTAACTAAAATGCCGGTTACCCTAAATTTTTCATTTTCACAAGGGAAAATAGAAAAAAAGCCTGCCAAAATTTGTAACCCCATTTCCTATGAGTAAGAACATACCCCATATGTAGATGCAAAGTGCTCTGCGGGCGAACTACAATGCTCGGAAGAGAAGGAGCACCATTGGGCTTGTGGAGAGAAAATGTGTCCGGAATTGAAGGCCACATGTGTTTACAAAGCCCCCATAGTGCCAGTACAATGCACCCCCCCCCCCACCGCCATGTGACCCCATTTTGGAAATTACACCCCTCATAAAATGTAATAAGGAGTGTCTGACAAATTTTTGGAACAGTGGTCCTTGAAAATGAAAAATTTAATTTTTCATTTGCACAGCCCACTGTTCCAAAGATCTGTCAGATGCCAGTGGGGTGTAAATGCTCACTGCACCCCTTATTAAATTCTGTGAGGGGTGTAGTTTACAAAATGGGGTCACATGTGGGGGGATCCACTGTTCTTGCACCACGGGGGGCTTTGTAAATGCACATGGCCCTCGACTTCCAATCCAAACAAATTCTGTCTCCAAAAGCTCAATGGCACTCCTTCTGTCCTGAGCATTGTAGTGCGCCAGCAGAGCACCTGACGTCCACACATGGGGTATTTCCATACTCAGAAGAAATGAGGATACAAATTTTGGGGGGCATTTTCCCCTATTACCCCTTGTAAAAATGTAAAATTTGGGGGGAAAACAGCATTTTTCTGAAAAAAAAAATGTCTTCTCATTTACACATTCGACTTTAACAAAAAATCGTCAAACTCCTGTGGGGTGATAAGGCTCACTGGACCCCTTGTTATGTGCCTTGAGGGGTGTAGTTTCCAAAATAATATGCCACGTGTTGTTGTTTTTTTGCTGTTATGGCACCATAGGGGCTTCCTAAAAGTGGCATGCACCCAAAAACCATTTCAGCAAAATTCGCCCTCCAAAACGCCATGGTCTCTCCTTCCCTTCTGAGCCCCCTAGTGCACCCACAGAACACTTTATGTTCAAATTTGAGGTATCTCCTTACTCAAGAGAAATGGGGTAACAAATTTTGGGGGACTTTTTCTCCTTTTTACCCCTTGTAAACATTCAACGACTGGGTCTACAAGAACATGCGAGTGGAAAAAAATCAAGATTTAGAATTTTCTTCTTCACTTTGCTGCTATTCCTGTGAAACACTTAAAAAAACTTAAAAAAAACTTTCTGAATGTCATTTTGAATACTTTGAGGGGTTTAGTTTTTATAATGGAGTCATTTATGGGTATTTCTAATATGAAGGCCCTTCAAATCCAAAATTTTGTGAAAAACTGCTGCTGAACTTTGAAGCCCTCTGAAGTCTTCCAAAAGTAAAAACATGTCAACTTTATGATGCCAACATAAAGTAGACATATTGTATATGTGAATCAATATATAATGTATTTGGTATGTCTATTTTCCTTACAAGCAGAGAGCTTTGAAGTTAGAACAACTCAAAAATTTACAAATTTTTCATGAAATTTTGGAATTTTTCACCAAGAAATTATCCAAGTATCGACAAAAATTTACCACTATGTTAAAGTAGAATATGCCACAAAAAAACAATCTCGGAATCAAATTCATAAGTAAAAGCATCCCAGAGTTATTAATGCTTAAAGTGACAGTGGTCACATGTGCAAAAAATGCCCGGGTCCTTAAGGTGAAAATGGGCTGGGTCCTTAAGGGATTAAGGTGCCATCCAAACAACCTTTAAAGGGGTACTCTGGTGCTACAGGCTTGAGCAATCAACCCTCTGTAACGCTGATCCATGCAAAGCTATGGCTTTGCAGGGATCAGTTAAAAGATCAGTGTGTGCAGTGTTATAGCCCACTCTGGGAGCTATAACACTGCAAAAAAATTGTGGAAAAAAAAAAAAAAAAAAGTTAATAAAGGTCATTTAACCCCTTCCCTAATAAAAGTTTAAATCACCCCCCTTTTCCCCCCAAAAAACTGTGTAAATAAAATAAAATAAATAATGTGATATCGCTGCGTGCGTAAATGTCCAAACTATAAAAATATATCGTTAATTAAACCGCACGGTCAATGGAGTACGGGCAAAAAGTTCCAAAGTCCAAAATAGCGTATTTTTGGTCACTTTTTATATCATGAAAAAATGAAGAAAAAGTGATCAGAAAGTCTGATCAATACAAAAATGGTACCGATAAAAACTTCAGAACCCGGCGCAAAAAATCAGCCCTCATATCGGCCCGTACGCAGAAGAAAAAAAAAGTTATAGGGGTTAGAAGATTACAATTTTTAACGTATAAATTTTCCTGCATGTAGTTATGATTTTTTTCTGAAGTACCACAAAATCAAACCTATATAAGTAGGGTACCATTTTAACCATATGGACCTACAGAATAAAGATAAGGTTTCATTTTTACCAAAAATATGCACTGCGTAGAAACGGAAGCCCCCAAAATTTACAAAATGGCATTTTTTCTTCAATTTTGTCGCACACTGAATTTTTTTTCCGTTTCGCCGTGAATTTTCTGGTAAAATGACTAATGCCACTGCAAAGTAGAATTGGTGGCGCAAAAAATAAGCCATCATATGGAATTTTATGTGCAAAATTATAAGCGTTATGATTTTTAGAAGGTAATGAGGAAAAAATGAAAATGTAAAAACGGAAAAACCCTGCGTCCTTAAGGGGTTAACACTAATTACATATTTGCTATTCTGTAAAAGTGCTGTATTTCCCTTTTCTGCACAAAATATTTTATATTGATATAGCTGGGATTTATCATAATCCTAATTATTTGGCATGGTAATAGCTGGGCAGTCGATAAGACTAGATGCAATGTTGTTTATACTACAACTACTCTGTATCTCTGTGTGCTTCCAATTTTTTTTTTTCAAGTAAGTCAAAAACTTTAGAGAATTCTACTTCAGCTGTAGAAGGTTGGTGGAAATGTACCACATTAAATAGAATAGCTTGATCTCTACATATTTTGTGGGTCCTTTAAAATCACTGGTCCTGATCAGGTGTCCAAAGATTAAATGTTCATGAGACTCTTCATAATCAGTGGGGATAGGGTTCATATGAGGAAATTTCTTGGTCTCAATCTGTAGGTGCTCGTATGCTACAAACTCAGGTGGGGGCGGGTGATGGTCTACCCTTGGGGTCGAACCAACATTTAAATGCATTTCCAGCATGCCCCCTTTAAATAATGTAAATCTTCCTATACACTTACATTAGCTATTCCTAACGATACTTGGATAAAAATCCACATAAAAAAGGAAATAAGTTCTGCTAGACTACACCCAAAAGTACAAAGGAATTGAGTAAGTGAAATCCAACATGACTGATCAATTTTTTCCTCTTTATCTGCTCTTTGGGAGAGTGTTGGACCACCCTTACATACGATAGATGGCTGGACCAGTCTATATTATAAGGTTCAGCTGACATAAATCTATGATGTATGGGCATGTGTAATGAACGGTTGAATAAAACCTTTTAGTTTGGTTTCGCACTCTCTTCTATAGTATTTCACAAATACCCCATTTGGTAAAATATATTTTATTATATCTTTTCATGTGCCAACACTGGTCCTGATAAGGTGTCCATTGAATAAATATACATGATCACGAGACTCTTCATATTCAGTGGGGATAGGGTTCACATTAGGACATTTTTTGTTCCGAATCTGTAGGTGCTCGTATGCTACAAAATGCTCAGCATGAGCTAATACAGGCAGCCATGGCTTGCCACAGAATGACCAAGGATGCCAGAGAGTCTGCCCAGCTCCGCAATGATGTCCCTCACTCTGTGTACTTCCAATTTTACACTTAGATCTACAAATTCTTTAAGATTTCATATGCCTCCATGAGAGATATGTATTAGGGTGCGTTTCCACTGAACAGTTTTTTTTTTTGTTTGTTTGTTTTTTACACTGCCACTGCAGTTTTTGAGCCAAATCCAGAAGTGGATCTATGAGAAAGGAGAAGCATAAGCCCTTCCTTTAGATTTCCCATTTCTTTTAAATACATTTCTGGCTTTGGCTCAAAACTGCAATGGCAGTTTTAGAAAAAACAAAAATGGCAAGTGGGAAAGGCAGCCTTAGGGCAGGGTCACACAGGGAGCATCTGCAGCATATTTCACCCTGTGGATGCACCTACGGCAGTCACAGAGAGACTGCAGAGGGAGCTCCCAGCTGTGGCTGGGTAGCTTCTCTGTGTCCGGTCGTAGTGGCAGATTACCCATTGTAGAAATCTGCCGCTACAAGCGGACACACAGAAGTACCCGGCCACAGTGTTCTGCAGGCCCTCTGTGACTGCCATCGGCAGATCCGCAGTGTTAAATATGCTGTGAATGTGCCCCATGTGACCCTGCCCTTACAGATTTATTTTTCTCCTACAGAGAAATTTCCCCTAAGAGAGAATAAAGTGTTTTATTAAAACAAGATAAAGTGGCATAAAAAGTCCCTAAAGTATTAAAATATAGACCTGTGTCGGTGCACACACAATTGCCATTTAATACAGTGGAATACAGACATTGAGCTGAAACAAAGTATAAGCAATGATGTAAGCAACTGTTTACTTTACTGTATATGGCATTAGAAGTAATTTATGTGCACTATGAACAACATACACAGTAGGGACACTTTATTAGAAACACCCATGTCGTAACAGGTTGAACTTCTCTTGGCCTTTAGAACTGCAGCAAATTGCTGAAAAACTTAACAATTGCAGCAAATTATATGTAGATTCTGACATGTTCCTAACAGACCGTTCTACCTCACTGAGGAGAAAAAAGGAAAAGAAGAATAACTTGCTCTCAAATATTTTGGAACTTTTGCATACGACCCTTGTGGCATGGTGCATTGTTCTGCTAAAAGCAATGCACACACCGGCTAGAAGAAGCGCATACTAGCGAGAAACAACTTGTTCCATTGTGCCCCTGCCTCCGCTATATATGCCTGTACTCCAGTGAGTAAAATCTGTGAATGGTGAGTGCAATCTCTCTTTGACTCTCTTCTTTGTGGGTTTTTCTAAAAGTGCTGCTATGCAGAGATGAACCCAGTCATCCACAATGCTTTGGTAAGTCTTGCCAGGAAAACATTCTTTACACCATTATGTCTCCAGCCTAAATTGTTAACACCTATCTGTTTCAGTAGTTTTTTATTAAGAATTTTTATCAAACAGATACAGGTTTACATAGTATCAAAAAGGAAAAACATTGTGCTAACACCAAGCTACAAGAGCAATAATAAAGTAGGCATTAACATTAATGGAAAAACAATGGTGGTGTTGCTTTCATAACAAAAGAACGTTATGCAGAAGGATACACGTCCAACAATCAAGCCCCGACAGACTATCTGGATTTGGAAAAGGAGCTGCAGGTATAAAAAGTAGCTAGGTCTGCCCATACTAAAAATAAATATAAATGGAAGAGAGAGATTGAACATAGAGGAAGGGATGAGGGGAGCGGAGTAGGGCATATCTCTTCGAGTTAACAAAATGTGCTACTGATGTCATGGGTTGCATATTTAGAGGATGACCAGGCATACCATCTGGCCAGAAATCTAGGAAACATACCATTGCCCAATGCGATAATTCTTTCATACAAGTATGTAGTATTCACTTTCTTAATAACCGATTCAATTGTAGGGTGTTTTCCACATGCAGGTGAGGGAATTTTTTTTTTTAAATTATACAGACTATATCACAAGTTTTTGGAGATATGTTGTCCATGTCTATGAATAATGATGCCATCTGGGAGGATAACGTGATGGAAGGTGATACAATATCCAGAGTGTCCAGAGTGAGTGTATAATGGGGCATTCCCAAAGGATATGCAATAAGGCACCGGGTTTGACACAATTACGCCAGCACAACTGAGAAAAAATATGGAATGCAAATTTGCGTGTCATCCTTGCACAGGGGCCATGTTAATCATCTCTGTACCATTCCAATTTTTGTATATATGTTGTCGAAGAGAGTACATCGTGGAAATCCTGTTGCAGCAGAGACCCATTGTTTTCAACTGGATTCTGCTGCACCGTGCACACAGTATAATTTCCGCAGCAGATGTTTTCGGCACTGAAATTCCAATTACAGTGTCCGCCAAAAGAATGTACATGTCACTTCTTTCAGTGAAAACCGCTTGGAAATACATTGGTGTCTATGGAGAAGCTCAGTTACAAATTATACAGAACCTTTCCCTGTAAAGATATATTTCAACCTGCTCAGCTGTTCCTGCTCTAAAACATGATGGCCCAGATTTATGAAAACTGTGTGAGAGAAAAAGTGGAGGGATTTTCCCATAGCAACCAATCACAGCTCAGCTTTCACTTTACCACAGCTCGTTAACTGAGCTGTGATTGGTTGCTGTGGAAAAATCTCTCCACTTTTCTCTCACACAGTTTGATAACTCTGGGCCTATGTCGATAGATTAGACGGCATTTTCATGGTGACAGGTTCCTTTTAAATTGGTAACACGCTTAAAATACCAACTATATATGTAACTTCATATGAAACACGGAACAGAAGCTCTGAAAACTTAAAGGGGTACTGCAGTGGAAAAAAAATTTCATATCAACTGGCTCCAGAAAGTTAAACAGATTTGTAAATTACTTCTATTAGAAAATCTTAACCTTTCCAGTACTTATTAGCTTCTGTATACTACAGAGGAAGCTGAGTTGTTCTTTTCTGTCTGACTACTGTGCTCTCTGCTGACACCTCTGTCCATGTCAGGAACTGTCCAGAGTAGGAGCAAATCCCCATAGCACACCTCTCCTGCTCATGGACAGAGATGTCAGCAGAGAGCACTGTGGTCACACTGCAGTACTGATAAGTAGTGGAAGGATTAAGATTTTTTAATAGAAGTCATTTACAAATCTGTTTAACCCCTTAAGGACGAGTGCCGTAAATGTACAGCGCTGCTAAGAAGTTCTTAGCGCACAGCGCAGTACATTTACGGTGCAGCTTTCCTTGATCACCGGGTCTCTAGACGAGGTGATCGGAACGGGATGACTGCTGATATGTATCAACAGCCATCCCGGCATATCGCCCAAGGGGTTCCTGAGACCCCCCTATGTCGGCGATCGAGGCAAATCGCCGGTCAATTCAGACCGACAATTTGCCACTATTCTGGGTCAATCGGGTCTCAGGTGACCCGGTGACCCGGACAAAAAGGGTGAATGGGGCTGTCCGAGACAGCCCCATTCACCCTTACCCAGCAGGAGTGAGGTGGCACGGGTGCCGCCTCACGATCACGTGACCTGCTGGGGACATCGATCGGAGCGGAGATCGGCGCCAGTGGGGGTCTCCTATCTTGCCCTGGTCCGGCAGTGGTCCCCTCGTGTGCGGCGGCGGCAACAGGAGAAGCAGGATCGGTCCAGGGGGCAGGATACAGCGGCGGAGGTCCCGGCGGCAGGATACAGCAGGAGATGAGGCCTGTTCACCTCCTACTGCTGCTTAGCAACAACTCGCAGCATGCAAAGCCAAAGGGCATCCTGGGAGTTGTAGTTTTGCAACAGCTGGAGTTCCAACTATAACTCCAAACATGCCCTTTGGTAGTCTGTGCATGCTGGGGGTTGTAGTTATGCAACAGCTGGAGGGACATTTTTTCTATGAAAAAGTGTGCATTCAGCTGTTGCATAACTACAACTCCAAGTATACACAGACTACCAAAGGGCATGCTGGAAGTTGTAGCATTGTGCATCCAAAACGACAACTCTCAGCATGCCCTTCCACTGTCAATGCATGCTGAGTGTTGCAGTTTTGCAACAGCTGGAGACACATTGATTGTGAAACCGAGTTTGTTACCTAACTCAGTGTTTTGCAACCAGCACCATGCACTGAGAGACTGTACATACTGGGAGTTGTAGTTTTGCAACAGCTGGAGGCACACTGGTTGCAAAACACTGATTTAAGTAACAAACGCTCAGTGTTTCGTAACCAATGTGCCTCCAGCTGTTGCATAACTACAACTTCCAGCATTTTTGGTCTGTCAGTGCATGCTGGGAGTTGTAGTTTTGCAACAGCTGGAGGTTTGCCTCCCGCCATGTGAATGTACAGGGTACATTCACACGGGTGGGTTTACAGCAAGTTTTCTGCTGCAAGTTTGAGATGTGGCAAATTTTCAGCCAAAGCTCAAACTCCCAGCTCAAACTCACTGTAAACCCAACCGTGTGAACATACCCTAAAAACACTACACTGCACTACACCTACACAAAATAAAAAAAACTACATATACCGCTACACAGTCCCCCCCCCCCCCCCCAAATAAAATAAAAAACTTATTGTACAGCACTGTTTCCAAAACAGAGCATCCAGCTGTTGAAAAACAACAACTTCCAGTATTGCCAGACAGCCACTGACTGTCCAGGCATGCTGGGAGTTTTGCAACAGCTGGAGAACCCTGTTTGGGAAAAACTGCCGTGTTTTTTTTTGTGTGGCGGATTCAAAACCCCAATTTAGGCCTCAAATGCGCATGGTGCTCTCTCGCTTTAGAGCCCTGTCGTATTTGAAGGAGTATTTCAACAGTTTAGGGCCACATATGGGGTATCTCCATACTCGGGAGAAATTGGGTTACAAATTTTTGGTGGCTTTTTCTCCTTTTACCCCTTATGAAAAGGTAAAGTCGGGTCTACAACAGCAAAAATTTTTACACTAACATGCTGGTGTTGCCCCATACTTTTAATTTTCACAAGCGGTAAAAGGAAAAAAAGACCCCATAATTTGTAACACAATTTCTCCTGAATATGGAAATACAAATGTGGGCGTAAAATGTTCTGCGGACGCACAACAAGGCACAGGATTGAGAGTGCACTATGTACATTTGAGGTCTAAATTGGTGATTTGCACAGGGGTGGCTAATTTTACAGCGATTCTGACATAAACACAAAACAATAAATACCCATGTGTGACCCCATTTTGGAAACTACACCCCTCACGGAACGTAACAAGGGCTATAGTGAGCATTAACACCCCACAGGTGTTTGACAAATTTTCGTTAAAGTTGGATGTGAAAATGAAAAAATAAAATGTTTTTTCACTAAAATGCTGTTGTTATCCTATATTTTTCATTTGCACAAGGGAGAATAGGGAAAAAACAAAACAAAATTTGTAACCCCATTTCTTCTGAGTGAGAACATACCCCATATGTGGATGTAAAGTGCTCTGCTGGCGCACTACAACGCTCAGAAGAGAAGGAGCGACATTGAGCGTTTGGAGAGAGAATGTGTCCGAAATTGCGAAATTGAAGGCCATGTGTGTTTACAAAGCCCCCATAGTGCCAGAACAGTGAACCCCCCCCCCCCCCCCGACATGTGACCCCATTTTGGAAACTACACCCCTCACGTAATGTAATTAGGGGTACAGTGAGCATTCACACCCCACAGGTGTCTGACAGATTTTTAGAACAGTGGTCCCTGAAAATGAAAAATGGGGTCGCATGTGGAGGGTCTCCATTGTTCTGGCACCATGGGGGCTTTGTAAACACACATGGCATACAATTCCAGTCAAATTCTCTCTCAAAAAGCCCAATGGTGCTCCCTCTCTTCTGAGCATTGTACTTCACCCGCAAAGCACTTTACATCCACATATGGGGTGTTTTCTTACTCAGAAAAACTTTGGGGAAACACCAGCATTTTAGTGAAAAAAATCTGATTATTAATTTTCACGTCCAACTTTAACGAAAATTTGTCAAACACCTGTGAGGTGTTACGGCTTACTATACCCCTTGTTACATTCCGTAAGGGTGTAGGGTGTAGTTTCCAAAATGGGGTCACATGTGGGTAATTTTATTTTGCGTTTATGTCAGAACCGCTGTAACTATCAGCCACCCCTGTGCAAATCACCAATTTAGACCTCAAATGTACATAAGTGCACTCTCACTCCTGAGCCTTGTTGTGCGTCCGCAGAGCATTTTACGTCCACATATGGGGTATTTCCGTACTCAGGAGAAATTACGCTACTAATTTTGGGGGTCTTTTTTTTTCCTTTTACCTCTTGTAAAAATGAAAAGTATGGGGCAACACCAGCATATTAGTGTAAAAATGTTAATTTTTTTTACACTAACATGCTGGTGTAGACCCCAACTTTACCTTTTCATAAGGGGTAAAAGGAGAAAAAGACCCCCAAAATTTGTAGTGCAATTTCTCCCGAGTACGGAAATACCCCATATGTGGCCCTAAACTGTTGTCTTGAAATACGACAGGGCTCCGAAGTGAGAGAGCGCCATGCACATTTGAGGCCTAAATTAGGAATTTGCATAGGGACGGACACAATAGTGTTCCCCAAACAGGGTGCCTCCAGCTGTTGCAAAACTTCCAGCATGCCTGAACAGTCAATGGCTGTCCGGCAAAACTGGGAGTTATTTTGCAACAGCTGGAGGCTCCGTTTTGGAAACACTGCCGTATGAGACGTTTTCAATTTTTATTGGGGGGGGTGGGGGTAGTGTAATGGGGTGTATATATAGTGTTTTACACTTTATTTTGTGCAGGTGTAGTGTAGTGTTTTTAGGGTACATTCACACGGGCGGGTTACATCGAGTTTTCCGCTGGGAGTTGGAGCTGTGGCGGAAAATTTGCTGCAGCTGAAACTGAAAGGGAAACTGGCTGTAAACCTCCGCCCGTATGAATGTACCCTGTACATTCACATGGGGGGGGGGGGGGCTAACCTTCAACTGTTGCGAAACTACAACTCCCAGCATGCACTGACAGACCGTGTATGCTGGGAGTTGTAGTTATGCAACAGCTGGAGGCACACTGGTTGGGAAACACTAAGTTAGGTAACAGACTACCGCAGTGTTTCCGCACAAGTGTACCTCCAGCTGTTGCAAAACTACAACTCCCAGCATGGTCTGTCATTCTGAGAGTTGTAGTTTTGCAACAGCTGGAGGCAAACAGGTTGGGAAACACTGAGTTAAGAAACAGACAGTGTTTCCCAACCAGTGTGCCTCCAGTTGCAAAGTAAAACAGAACTGACGGCTCTCCTCTGCTGAATGCTCACACTTGCGCCCGGATTGTCCGGCAGTGTTCCCGGTCCACACAGCAGTACAGAAGAAAGGATTTCCAGCACAGGATACAATGCAACAGGTTCTGTATTACGGATCACATGGAATACACAGATAACACCAACGCGTTTCGGGTCAAGCTGAACCCTTAGTCATGGCATGTCAAATATACAATAAAGACAAGCTTAAATAGAACAAGAATACAATCATGGAAAACATGGAAACGGATTACTTCAGTTCAGAGCAGATCTTATATGCTAAAGAGCATACAAAAATTATGATGTAAAATTAATAAATAGTATTGCTACAGGGAAACAATCCTATTGAACAGGGGATCGCACATCGAAAAATTGAATATGTGTTAATATGTGTGCCTCCAGTTGTTGCAAAACTACAACTCCCAGCATGCCCAGAGAGCTGAAGGGCATGCTGGGAGTTGTAGTTTTGCAACATATGGCCCTTCAGATGTTGCTGAACTACAACTTCCAGCATGCCTGGACAGTCTTGGCATGCTGGGAGTTGTACATTTGCAACATCTGGAAGTGCACAGTTTGGAGACCGCTATACAGTGGTCTCTAAACTGTAGCCCTCCAGATGTTGCAAAACTACAACTCCCAGCATGCACAGACAGCCTTTGGCTATCTGGGCATGCTAGGAGTTGTAGTTGTGAAACTATGCAGCAGTGAAGATCACTTACCAGATTTTCGCTGCTGCATTTTGCTGCCGTCAGACCTCCCCGCCGCAGGTCCCCCGCTGTCTGCCCCTGTCTGCTGCCGGTTCCCCGCTGTGTGCTGCCGGTCCCCCATTGTCTGCCGGCAACCCCCCTTTCCAGAGCGGGGATCTCAACTTTGACCCCCCGCCCCTGCCCTGCAATTCACCGATCGGCCAATCGCAGGGGATAGGAGGAGATGGCACCCCTGCCATCTTGCTGGTATACTTTAGGATGATCGGAGCTCTGACAGCTCCGATCATCCCTATTTTCTGGGCTATCGGGTCACCAGGGACCCGATCAGCCAGGAAAAAAGCTGTGATTCTCTGGTCAGAATTCACCAGCTAATCACGGCGATCGCCGACAAGGGGGGGGGGGTCTCAAGACCCCCCTGGGCGATATGCCGGGATGGCTGCTGATAGATATCAGCAGTCATCCCGTTCCGATCACCGTGTACGGAGATGCTGTGATCCAGGAAAGCTGCGCCGTAAATGTTAGACAACTATGTCTAATGTGTCATTGGTGTGTTGGGCTTTAACGCCTGTTGTGGGAGGGGCTACTGTCCCTACTTAAAGCACTCAGGTCGTCTCCTACACTGACGTCATCACGGCTTGCCCCACCTGACCCACTCTTATTTATTCTTTCATACTTACCTTTTTACAGGGTATGCCCACTTTATATGCGTACTTTCATTCGGCGGCTAGGGCACAATTCAAGCCGCTTATTGTATATATAAGGTAAGTCGTACTCCGTCATCATGCTTGGTCAACCTCAGGTCACGATTTATGCTGCGTTGTAGTATAGAGGTAGTTAGGCTCGAGGCTTTCTGATAGTTGCCCAGACATATACATTTTTTATTTCATAATTTTTTTTTTATTTTTTTTTTACAGACGCCCCCCAGCAACCATATATTTTTATTTAAATGCCAGAATACCCCTTGAACATATAGGTAAGCATGACAGGCTGCCGAATCAGGGGGTTTGTCGCTACTATGCTTACCTTTTGACAGGTCCCAATTAGTTAGAATTGTTTAGCATGTGTATTATGGCAACCAATAAGATCCCTTAAGAATTCTTCATGAGAAAACCCTTTTCACATTTCATTTTAAACTGGTTATTGTCTACATTCTGTCTTTGAGTCTTCATCACTTGTTTTTCATAACTAATATTAAATCCTTGTTCCGCTTACTGTATTTTCTATAATTTTCTTAATTGTAATTGCCCTTAATTATGATAATAGTGATCAAGAGTAGAAAATTCAGATGAATTTACGAAGTAAATGAGTAGAAATAATTATAACTGTGTGAATTGTTGCCATCCAGCCATGATAATTAGTTTACCTTTAAGTCAATTAGTTTAAGGCAGGCATGAGAATGATAAACAAGGTTTTTGTTTTCAAGAGCCAAAGAAAATCTTTGATAACTGACACATTCATTCACATGGGATCTAAATGGAAGGATAAAATAAATCAAAGCAACAAAGCGTTACAATGGTACATCTATTTAAAAACAAAACAAAAAACAAACATGTGAGCACAAAGTGGCATCCTTCACTATAGGCTTCTATTGTTAGACAAATGTATAATGCACCCTTATGCATTACTACATACCTCTGTACAGAACAGCATAGCCCACTGCGCTATTCTATGCATGAAAAACACAGTTAACTGACATATAATAATAGCCCAACAGAGGAAACGCCCAGTGGTGACCACCACAGCCCACGTGTAGCTGAGCTATCAATTTCTGTTTGAAGGGATGGAGGAGAGAGAGTGCAGCAGGTGAGTACATCTTTTTAGGTTTCAATAGCACTCTGTGCACTGTTAAATGTAACTTCCATAATACCCCTTTATGGTCTATTCACACGTACAGCATTCTGTGCAGATTTGATGCACAGGATTTTGTGTTGCAGATTTCAATGTACACTGAATGACTGAACACAGCTTGAAATCCTGCACATCAAATCTGCGCAGAATACTGTATGTGTGAATAGACCCTAAAGGAGACTTATCATGAACAAAAACGTATCCCCTATCCGCAGGATAAAGGATACATTTTAGATCGCGGGAGGTCCGACTACTGGTACCCCCCGCAATCTCCTGTATGAGGCCCTAACTCTCCCAGGGAATGGAGCGTGTTGACCCTCGTGCGTAGTGGCAGCCGACGTGCCCCCTCCATATATCTCTATGGGAGAGCGGAAGATAACCAAACGGCTCTACCATAGAGTTTTTGTGCATGGTATATCTCCTTTAACTCCTTAAGGACGTACGGCGTACCTGTACGCCCTACGCCCGGTGTTTAAAATGGGGTTACGCCGTGACCCCGCATCACACCGGGTCGGTCCCGGCTGCTTATCATAGCCGGGACCCTGGGCTAACAGCGCGCGGCATCGATCGTTGTGCCGCGGGCTGTTAACCCTTCAGACGCGGCGATCAAAGTTGACCGCCGCGTCTGAAAGCGAAAGTAAACGCTTCCCGGCAGCTCAGTCTGGCTAAAATCGCAATGTTCCGATCAGCTGGGACGCAGGCGGAGGTCTCCTTACCTGTCTACGCGGTGTCCGAACATCGATTGATTGCTCCAAGCCTGAGCTACAGGCTTGAGCAATCAAGACCCTATCTCACTGATCCGTGCAAAGCTATGGCTTTGCAGGGATCAGCATAGGAGATCAGTGTGTGCAGTGTTATAGCTCCCTATGGGAGCTATAGCACTGCAAAAAAAAAAGTGAAAAAAAAGAGTTAATTTAACCCCTTCCCTAATAAAAGTTTGAATCACCCCCTTTTCCCATTAAAAAAAAACTGTGTAAATAAAAATAATAAAAACATATGTGGTATCGCCGCGTGCGGAAATGTCCGAACTATAAAATATATCGTTAAATAAATCACACGGTCAATGGCGTGTGCGCAAAAAAATTCCAAAGTCCAAAATAGTGTATTTTTGATCACCTTTTATATCATGAAAAAATGAATAAAAAGCGATCAAAAAGTCCAATCAATACATAAAAACTTCAGATCACGGCGCAAAAAATGAGCCTTCATACCAGCCCGTATGCAGAAAAATAAAAAAGTTATAGGGGTTAGAAGATGACAATTTTTTACATATAAATTTTCCTGCACGTAGTTATGATTTTTTTTCCGAAGTACGACAATATCCAACCTATAAAAGTAGGGTATCATTTTAACCGAATGGACCTACAGAATAAATATAAGGTGTTATATTTACCGTAAAATGAACTGCGTAGAAACGGAAGCCCCCAAAAGTTACAAAATGAAATTTTTTCTTAAATTTTGTCGCACAATTAATTTTTTTTCCATTTCGCCGTGGATTTTTGGGTGAAATGACTAATGTCACTGCAAAGTAGAATTGGTGGCGTAAGAAATAAGCCATCATATGGAATTTTATGCGCAAAATTGAAAGCATTATGATTTTTTGAAGGTGATGAGGAAAAAATGAAAGTGCAAAAACGGAAAAACCCTGCGTTCTTAAGTCGTTAAGGGTAAGGTCACTCTTAGTGCATCCACAGCATATTTCACCATGCAGGAAATCTTCTGCAGATTCTGCTATGAGACACACAGGGTGACTCAGCCACAGCCCTGTGTGTGTAGTTAAGTTTGGAGACAGGCCCTTGAACCACAGCCTGCAAACCTTACTGCACACTACCTGTGACCCTACCCTTAAGAAAGGAATTGCTGGGAAATTATTTTATTTTTGGTGATTTTTTTATGTTGTTTTCCTCTATAAAGAGACAATCTAGGGCATATTAAAGGAAAACTGACAGTATGTTCATACACACTTAACACAATACACTGGTTTATAGTGTGGGCGAACTGTAGTAAAACAAGGGGTCACTTACTTAAATATGTCTAGTAGGTCCTGAGATATGTCCCCCAGAAGAGCCACTGCTGAATTCAGTGAATCAAGTGCAGGGGGCAGGGCTTCACCTGCTCAATTTACATATTCAATGTCTGTGATTCACTAAAATGTGGACTCACAGACAATGATTATGTAAATTGTGTGGACAGAGCCCCGTCTCCTGCATGCGATTAACAGAATTTAGCAGAGGATCTTCTAGGGGACATATCTCAGGACCTATTTAATTAAGTGACCCCTTGTGTAATAAGTGAACCCAGTGTATAGGGTTTAGTGTGGGTGAACAGGCTGACAGTTTTCCTTTAAAGAGTACCTGCCACCAAACTAAACTTTTAATTTATTGTTCCTTCTGTTATTATAAGACATATAGCAGCATGGGATGAAGCTCACATCACACATTCCCTCAATCTGCAACAACTTATCCTTATACAGAACCAAAAGAAGTACGAAACTATTACAACGGAATTGTGCAAAGCAAGAACAGAGTTACGTATTAGACTAACAGAAGCACAATACAGCAATGTCATACAAAATTTGGATAGGAAAATTCTCCAGCTACAAATTTCACTAAAAGAGGTCAAGCGAGACAAGTATATGCGTGACAAAAAAGACTTCGAAACCAAAACAATATTTACTTGGGCGAAAATAAATACAGAAAATGACAACTCAAGAAGACGCGGTGGAAAAAATAAGTATGTGAATAGATGTCAGAGAAAACATTACTCACAAAAGAAGACCACTACAGACTTTCTAACTACTGAATCCAGCGGATCGGATGAAATCGGTAACATAAAATAAATCACTGTAAACCAACCAAATGCCAATTCAGGTCCACGAAAAATCCACCCTGGAGACTGAAAAGAAAGAAAAGTGTCTCCTGGAACCAATCGAGAGGGAACTACTAGTTGTGAATTTAACGGACATACAATTATCAGCACCCTGTTTGTCACTATTGGTACTGAACTTTGGCTTAACTGAGCACTTTAAATATTAAGATATTGAGAGATTTTTTGCTAAGGCTATTCGTAGGCTAAACTTTAAAAAGTTTTTCTTCCGTACAAAAAAATTGTCAAGCAATTAATTGTGAAGGAGATAATCCCTGTAAAATAGGCCCCTTGGGGTTTACTATTGTTAAAGAATTTTCACAGTATGAAGTAGACTGCATCCGCATTTTTTCTGAACTATCAGAGGATTCGATTCCTGCCCCTGAAAATAATGAGGATGTCCCCTCAACTAGTGCTGGGCGGTATACCGGTTCATACCGAATACCAAAATTATTTTCCTGCACGATATGAATTTTTCCCATACCGCAATACCGGTTGGTCCCCTCCCCTCGAATGAATGATCAGCCGCAGCATCTGTACCCACATCGGGGAAGTAATCATATGTGACTCGCGGGCGCTGTTCTGCTTCTCTTCCTCTTCTCCCCCCCCCCCAATGAATTATCAGCCAAGCGCTGTGCTGTCCCCCACATCGGGGAACTAATCATATGTCACCCGCGAGCGCTGCTTCTCTCCCACCACCCCACAAATAATTATCAGCCGCTGTGCTGTACTGTACTATCCTGTGCCCAGGCTGCAAAAATAAACAAAATAAAGTTTAACTCACCTTCCGACGTTCCCAGTTACTGGCCTCACGGTCCCTCCGCTATGGTCCTGTGGATGGGAACGTCACAGAGCCATCAGCCTATCACTGGCCGCAGCGATGTCCCGCCTCGGCCGGTGATAGGCTAAGTCCACTGTTATGTAAGGAGCCGGCTGGCTTCTTACATGACAATGCACTCAGCCTATCACCGGCCGAGGCGGGACATCGCTGCGGCCGGTGATAGGCTGAGCACACTGTCATGTATGAAGCCAGCCGGCTCCTTACATGACAGTGGGTTCAGCCTATGACTAGCCGAGGCAGGACAGTGCTGCGGCCGGTGATAGGCTGACGGCTCTGTGACGTTCCCATCCCCAGGACCGCAGCGGAGGGACCGTGAGGCGGGAACGTCAGAAGGGGAGTTAAAGTTTATTTTGTTTATTTTTGCAGCCCAGGCACAGGATAGTACAGTACAGCGCAGCAGCTGATAATCATTTGTGGGGGAGGGGGAAGCAGCGCTCGCGGGTGACATATGATTAGTTTACCGATGTTGGCAGCGCTGGGCTGATAAACCGCGGGGGGGGGGGGGGGGGAGGGGGGAGCAGCGCCCATGGGTCACATGATTTGGTTTATCCTTCCCGATACCCAACCTAACTAAAGAGGAAACTTCTGCACTAAAAAATGTAATGTCCACTCCTGATATTTAAGTATCAAAGGCCGATAAGGGAGGGGCAGTGGTCATTTGGTATCAGGCTGATCACGATCTTGAGGCTGCAAAACAACTAAATAACACCACTGTTTATGAAGTTCTGTCCCATAATCCAACTCATAAAATAAAAGAGAAGTTAAGGGTATTGCTACGGAAACATGTAGATAACGGAGTTATTTCTGAAAGGAATGCAGAAAAGTTAATTCCAGCACAACCTAAATTTCCCCATTGGTACATTCTCCCAAAAATCCATAAGTCACTGAGCCGACCCCCTGGCCGCCCAATCGTGGCGGGGATCGGTTCAGTGACTGAAGCCATTTCCAGTTACTTGGATTGGCTTGTGTCACCAATATTGAAAGAAATACCTTCTTTTTTAAGAGATACAGGAGACCTAATTCATTGCCTGGAAAATTTTGATTGGAATTCTCTTTACTCTTTGGCGTCAATTGACATTGAAAGCCTGTATACCCACATCCCTCATGATGCGGGTATACAGGCTATGGAGGAGTGTCTGAAATACACAAATAAGTCAGAAAATTTTGTTAAAGACCCTTTGGATTTTGTTTAAAAAAAAAACAATGCTTTCCAGTATAATGATAATGGGTTTGTTAAACGTCAGGGGACCGCAATGGGCACCCCTGTATCATGTGTATATGCTAACGTGTTTCTAGCTAAGTTTGAGAGCAAATTCGTCTTCACCTACAAAAACCCCTTTGTTACAAAATATTAAGTTATTCCTTAATTTTGTAGATTATATTTTTGTTGTTTGGGAGGGTGGTGAAGACGAATTTGCACAATTTGTGAGTTATCTGAACACAACAAATGATGTTAACATGATGATCACCCACCAGTTTGGGGGAAATAAGTTAGAGTTTTTAGACATCCAAATTATTGTGGAAAATGAACGTCTAGTCACTATCTCATTCCGTAAAAGTATTTCCCGCAATGCCATTTTACACTTCCAGAGTTTGCATCCCATTCATACCAAAAACAGCATTCCATACAGTCAGTTTGTCCACATAAAACGAATCAATAACAGTAATGAAAGATACCTGCTTGAAGCACAAGAATTATTTGAACAGATGGCAGCACTGGGATATCCAGAGAAAATAGTAGCCAATGCTTTCAAGAAAGTCCAGTCTAAAAGTAGACAGGAATTACTCAAACCAAAAGTGAAATACAAAAATGATACAGAATCCAGGTTTACTTTTTCTTTTAGAAACTCCCCTAGGAACCAAATAGTTAGGAATGTGATCAGAAAAAATTGGTTCATCCTAAAGGAAGACCCAGATTTAAATACAATTACGACAGAGAATCCTATCATAACACATAAACTCAATAAAACCTTACAGTCTTTGTTAAAAACATATAAAAAACTGAAAAAAGCTAAAACCAACAAGTGTAATTGGTTAAGAGATAGCACTCCAAAAGGGAATTTTAAATGCCACAGTTGTTTAGTCTGTAGCCAGAACCTGGCTAGGAGCTGGTTCAGATTGGGTAAATGTGAGATCATGGTAAAACATCTAATCAATTGTCAAACTACCTTTGTAGTTTATTGTATACTGTGCCCATGCGGGTATTATTATATTGGCAAAACTAAAAGAAAACTGATGGTTAGAGTAAAGGTGTAGGAGCAACGCGTTTTATAGCCCATGTCCGTACCCGTCATAATAGTGACAAGTCTAATTTGAGGTTTGAGGTATAAGGTGTTTGACAGCTGGTCATCCCCGACAATGAACAATAGAGTCCCTCCCACCCCTCAAAACGGAGATCAATAAAGCGAAAAACTGCAGCGGACATTAGGACAATGGGCTAAAGTTAACCACGGTTCCCACAAACGATCAAAGGAGGACACAGCATCATCTCTAATAGCAGATAACTTTTCATTAAGCATAATGAGGTTAACTCTATCCACTACCTTCTCAAAATCTAAGGAGGGTTTTTTCCATTGCGATGCTATATAAATTCTAGTAGCCATCAAGATAAATTGAGCTAGACGAAAGTGACCAAAGGTCATTCTCCGTGGCTTAGTACCAAGCAAGCAAAAAGCCGGGGTACGAGACACATAAGTACCCAAAAGGGAGCCTAAAAGATCTAATACAATCGTCCAAAGGCCCACCACCACCGGACAACCCCACCATATATGATACATGGTTCCCCTTTGACCACACCCACGGAAACATAATGGGGAAACATCGGGGTAAATCGAGTGAAGTCGCGAGGGAACCATGTATACACGGTGCAGAACCTTCAACGCTGTCTCCATCAATGTCACTGGCCAACTCCCCTTCCCCAAAATCACACAACCCTCCCTCCATTGGGGTAAAGACAAGGTGTGGTGCAGGTCCGCTTCCCACGCTAACATGAAGGGCAGTTTCTGATCAGGAGAGGGATCATTAAGATGAGCATACACTAGGGAGAGGAGCCCGACATCCATGGGTCTATAGAGAATGAAAGCTTCATACATAGTAGGATGTAGTGTAGTCGTGTTACCCATAACAGTGCGATAATAGGAAAATATCTGGTGGGCTCTAAAGGATTCACCATCAGGCATGTCATATCTTCGTTTGAGAGACATTAATGTGTACATCAAACGATGGTCAAAAAAGTCATAGAGTCGTAGCAGTTTATTATCAATCCACCAATGGAAAAGGGAGGGAGTAAGACCAGGTAAAAAGAGAGGGTTGCAAAGAAAAGGAGTCAGAGGAGAAGCAAAGGATTGCAAGCGAAATTTGAAGCGAACCAGACGCCAGAGAGACAATGAGTAAAGGGCAATCTGTGCCGACGTAGGGACCAGCGTAGCTATAGGGCTCGAGGTCCACATCAAGGATGCATAGGAATAAGGGGACAACAAGGAGTCCTCCAGTCTCGTCCAGCGAGGTGCTCTATCCAGAGCATTCACCAGTGCCAGTTGAGCCAATTGTGCAGCATAATAGTACTTAAGAAAATCAGGCACCGACAAGCCACCCGACTTCCTATTATAATGCATGATTCGCCTGGAAATACGCGGTCGTTTGTTCGATCAGATATAATTAAAGGAGTTTCTTTGCAAAGCAAGCAAATCACGCTTTGCTACAGGTATAGGTAGTGTTCTAAACAAATACAACAACTTAGGTAAAACTACCATTTTTATCACGTTCACCCTACCCAACCAAGAAATGTAAGGATAATTCCACTTGGCCAGATCAGATCTAATAGATTTATAAAGAGGAACAAAGTTAGTGCTATACAATGATGAAATGGATGGGGTAAGTTTCACGCCCAGATAGGGCAAACCCGCATTAGCGTTTTTAAAGTGAAATGTACGTTCAATGGTGTGTTGCAAGGATTCCGATATATTACAATACATAATTTCAGATTTAGTAACGTTGACCCTCAACCCCGACTGCAGAGCAAAGGAGTCCAGTACCTTAAAAAGGTTGGGGAGGGAAATGAGGGGGTTTGTAAGGGTTAGCAATAAATCGTCAGCGAACAAGTTCACTTTATATTCTGAAGATTCGATAGTGGTACCTGAAATATCAGGATGATCTCTAATCATTTGTGCCAGTGATTCCATAATTAATGCAAAAAGGGCTGGGGACAGGGGGCAGCCCTGACGAGTACCCCGGCCTATAGAAATCGGACAGGGAGAGGTAGATGGCAACTTTAGATATGCAGTCGGGGTGGAGTACAGAAGGTGTAACAAAGAGAAACAAATGGGCCAGCAAAGCCAAACTTGTGTAAAGTGGCAAACAAAAAAGGTCACGATACGCAATCAAAAGCCTTCTCTATATCCAAGGCGACTACAATGAGAGGGGTTGAGGTAGTCCCCGCCCACTGTATTTGGTCAATGACTTTCCGAACATTATCTGGTGCTTGGCGGCCAGGGATAAATCCTACCTGGTCTTGATGTACCAGGGTAGGAAGATGGGCATTTAATCTTTTTGCTAACAAAGATGTCAGGAGCTTCGCATCAACATTTAACAACGATATTTGGCGATAATTGGCAGTACTTAAATGATCTCGGTTAGGTTTAGGGATAACTTTAATGAGTGCATCTAGAAATTCAGATGGAATAGTAGTCTGTATGCGAAGCGAATTGAAAAATGTGAGTAGATGAGGGAGTAGCAATGGTGCAAATTTTTTTAAAGTATGCTGCCGTCAGGCCATCAGGCCCAGGGGCCTTATCAGACTTCAATCGGGCAATGGCGTCCGCGATTTCCTCTACTGTAAAAGGAGCGTTTAAAGACTCCCTGGCGTCTGGTGTCAAGGACGGTAAAGTAATTAAAGAGAAGAAGTCAGTAAGGGAGGAGGAAAGAGCAGGGGAAGAAGAAGGCGCTGCATATAGAGTAGAGTAATAGGTATGGAAGGCTGTGTAAATCTTATCGGGGTGAGAAGTTTGGAGACCCGGTCGGAGCTGCAAGCTATGTACTCTATTAAAAGAGGAGGTTTTTTTGAGCATTGCCGCCAGTAATTTGTCGGGTTTGTTAGCTAACCTGTAATAGGTCGCTTTTGTCTAACGGACAGCTTTCTCAACCTTGGTAGATAGAAGTGCATCCAGCTGCAAGCGGGTCTCCTTAATGGTATGATAAAGGTAAAGAGATGGGTCCTGTTGATGAGCATACGTCAGTCTCTGTAATCTACATTCCAAAGCTATTTGGGTAGCAGTACGGTCTCGTTTCAGTCCACTAGCTAGGAATATGATACGGCCTCTCATATAAGATTTATGGGTTAACCACACCCATACTGGGGAAGACTCGGGGATTGTGTTGGTATCCCAAAAAAATTTCAGGTCAGTATTTAGTTGTTGGTGTACCCTCGGCATGGTCAGCAATTCATTCATTCAGGTGCCATCTAAACGGGTATGTAAAGGAGGGCATCAAGTTAAAAACAGCTAACACCATATCATGATCTGACCACACCGAGGGAACATGACGTACATAAAACATCTGAGGTAACATGCGGGTAAGGACCAATATCCAGTCTATCCTGGTATAGTGACCATGTGCAGGCGAGTAATATGAGTAACCCCTAGATACCCCGTTATGTTCTCTCCAACTATCTGCTAAGTGATGGGATACAAACAATTGCTGCAGAAGGCGATGTTGAGACCCCGACCTACGAAAAGGGGCTGAATTTGATCTATCCAGTTTACCATTAACTATCATGTTAAAATCTCTGGCCCAAATCAGCATATCGTACGACAGTGTCTCAAGAAGTGAACATAAACGGGAAAAAAACATAAGAGGGGAGTCCGTTGGAGCGTAAGAGTTAACAATACATAAGGATTTGTCATACAATGTACCCAACAGTATTAGGTATCTTCCCTCACCATCAACCAACTCCCTCCAAACCGTGAAGGGGAAAGAGTTATGAAACAAGGTCATGACTCCTCTGCATTTAGTCGTGAAAGACGAACAATGATGTCTAGAATACAAAGGCCCTTGTCACGATGCCGGCTGGCAGGTAGTGGACCCTCTGTGCCAGAGAGGGATTGGCGTGGACCGTGCTAGTGGACCGGTTCTAAGCCACTACTGGTTTTCACCAGAGCCCGCCGCAAAGCGGGATGGTCTTGCTGCGGCGGTAGTGACCAGGTCGTATCCACTAGCAACGGCTCACCTCTCTGGCTGCTGAAGATAGGCGCGGTACAAGGGAGTAGGCAGAAGCAAGGTCGGACGTAGCAGAAGGTCGGGGCAGGCAGCAAGGATCGTAGTCAGGGGCAACGGCAGAAGGTCTGGAAACACTGGCAAGGGACACACAAGGAACGCTTTCACTGGCACTAAGGCAACAAGATCCGGCAAGGGAGTGCAAGGGAAGTGAGGTAATATAGGGAATGCACAGGTGATAACTCTAATTGGAACCACTGCGCCAATCAGCGGCGCAGTGGCCCTTTAAATCGCAGAGACCCGGCGCGCGCGCGCCCTAGGGAGCGGGGCCGCGCGCGCCGGGACAGAACAGACGGGGAGCGAGTCAGGTAGGAGAGCCGGGGTGCGCATCGCGAGCGGGCGCTACCCGCATCGCGAATCGCATCCCGGCTAGCAGCAGGATCGCAGCGCCCCGGGTCAGAGGACGTGACCGGGGCGCTGCAGCGGAGGAGGTGAAGCGAGCGCTCCGGGGAGGAGCGGGAACCCGGAGCGCTCGGCGTAACAGTACCCCCCCCCTTGGGTCTCCCCCTCTTCTTGGAGCCTGAGAACCTGAGGAGCAGACTTTTGTCAAGGATGTTGTCCTCAGGTTCCCAGGATCTCTCTTCAGGACCACAACCCTCCCAGTCTACTAAAAAAAAATTTTTTCCTCTAACCTTTTTGGCAGCCAAAATCTCCTTGACCGAGAAGACGTCCGAGGAGCCGGAAACAGGAGTGGGAGGAACAGATTTGGGAGAAAAACGGTTGAGGATGAGTGGTTTGAGAAGAGAGACGTGAAAGGCATTAGGGATACGAAGAGAAGGAGGAAGAAGAAGTTTATAAGAGACAGGATTAATTTGACACAGAATTTTGAAAGGACCAAGATAGCGTGGTCCCAACTTGTAGCTAGGGACACGGAAGCGGACATATTTAGCGGAGAGCCATACCTTGTCTCCAGGGGAAAAAACGGGGGGAGCTCTTCTTTTCTTATCCGCGAACCTCTTCATGCGTGAAGAAGCCTGTAAGAGAGAATTTTGGGTCTCTCTCCATATAATGGAAAGGTCACGAGAAATTTCATCCACAGCGGGCAGACCAGAGGGAAAGGGGGTAGGGAGGGGGGGAAGAGGGTGACGGCCGTACACCACGAAAAATGGGGATTTGGAGGAAGATTCAGAGACCCTGAAGTTATACGAGAATTCGGCCCATGGAAGGAGATCTGCCCAGTCATCCTGGCGGGAGGAAACAAAATGTCGCAAATAATCACCCAGGATCTGGTTAATTCTTTCTACTTGTCCATTGGACTGGGGATGATATGCAGAGGAAAAATTTAATTTAATCTTGAGTTGTTTACAGAGAGCTCTCCAGAATTTAGACACGAATTGGACCCCTCTATCCGAGACAATCTGCGTAGGCAACCCGTGAAGACGAAAAATGTGTACAAAAAATTGTTTAGCCAACTGAGGCGCAGAAGGAAGACCAGGAAGAGGAATGAAATGTGCCATTTTGGAGAATCGATCAACGACCACCCAAATAACGGTGTTGCCACGGGAAGGGGGTAAATCAGTAATAAAATCCATACCAATCAGAGACCAAGGCTGTTCGGGGACAGGCAGAGGATGAAGAAAACCAGCGGGCTTCTGGCGAGGAGTCTTATCCCGGGCACAGATAGTGCAGGCTCGCACAAAGTCCCCAACATCCGTCTCCAGAGTTGGCCACCAATAGAAGCGGGAGATGAGTTGCACAGATTTCTTGATGCCCGCATGACCTGCGAGATGGGAGGAGTGACCCCATTTGAGGATTCCGAGGCGTTGGCGTGGAGAAACAAAGGTCTTTCCTGGAGGAGTCTGTCTGATGGAGGCAGGAGAAGTGGAGATCAGGCAGTCAGGTGGAATGATGTGTTGCGGAGGGAGATCAACTTCTGAGGCATCCGAGGAACGAGAGAGAGCATCGGCTCTAATGTTCTTATCGGCAGGACGAAAGTGAATCTCAAAATTAAATCGGGCAAAGAACAGAGACCACCGGGCCTGGCGAGGATTCAGCCGTTGGGCCGACTGGAGGTAGGAGAGGTTCTTGTGGTCGGTGTAGATAATAACAGGAAATCTTGATCCCTCCAGCAGATGCCTCCATTCCTCAAGTGCTAATTTAATGGCTAGAAGTTCTCGATCCCCGATGGAGTAGTTCCTCTCCGCTGGAGAGAAGGTCCTAGAGAAAAAACCACAAGTGACAGCATGCCCGGAAGGATTTTTTTGTAGAAGAACAGCTCCAGCTCCTACTGAGGAGGCATCAACCTCCAATAGGAAGGGTTTGGAAGGGTCAGGTCTGGAGAGCACGGGAGCCGAAGAAAAGGCAGACTTGAGTTGTTTAAAGGAGTCTTCTGCTTGAGGAGGCCAGGACTTGGGATCAGCATTTTTCTTGGTTAAAGCCACGATAGGAGCCACAATGGTAGAAAAATGTGGAATAAATTGCCTGTAATAATTGGCGAACCCCAAAAAGCGTTGGATAGCACGGAGTCCGGAGGGGCGTGGCCAATTTAAGACGGCAGAGAGTTTGTCTGGATCCATCTGTAGTCCCTGGCCAGAGACCAAATATCCTAGAAAAGGAAGAGATTGGCATTCAAACAGACATTTCTCAATTTTGGCATAGAGTTGGTTGTCACGAAGTCTCTGAAGAACCATACGGACATGCCGGCGGTGTTCCTCTAGATTGGCAGAAAAAATTAGGATATCGTCCAGATATACCACAACACAGGAGTATAATAGATCACGAAAAATTTCATTGACAAAGTCTTGGAAGACGGCAGGGGCATTGCACAGTCCAAAGGGCATGACCAGATACTCAAAGTGTCCATCTCTGGTGTTAAATGCCGTTTTCCACTCGTCCCCCTCTCTGATGCGGATGAGGTTATAGGCGCCTCTTAAGTCCAATTTAGTGAAGATGTGGGCACCTTGGAGGCGATCAAAGAGTTCAGAGATGAGGGGTAAGGGGTAGCGGTTCTTAACCGTGATTTTATTAAGACCGCGGTAGTCAATGCAAGGACGTAGGGAGCCATCTTTTTTGGAGACAAAGAAAAATCCGGCTCCGGCAGGAGAGGAGGATTTACGGATAAAGCCCCTTTTTAGATTCTCCTGGACGTATTCGGACATGGCAAGAGTCTCTGGGGCAGAGAGAGGATAAATTCTGCCCCGGGGTGGAGTAGTACCCGGGAGGAGGTCGATAGGGCAATCATAAGGCCTGTGAGGAGGTAGAGTCTCAGCTTGTTTTTTGCAGAAAACATCCGCGAAGTCCATATAGGCCTTGGGGAGACCGGTTACTGGAGGAACCACAGAGTTACGGCAAGGGTTACTGGGAACCGGTTTTAGACAGTTCTTGGAACAAGAGGACCCCCAACTCTTGATCTCCCCAGTGGACCAATCCAGGGTTGGGGAATGAAGTTGAAGCCAGGGAAGTCCAAGGAGAATCTCCGAGGTGCAATTGGGGAGGACCAAAAGTTCAATCCTCTCATGATGAGATCCGATGCTCATAAGAAGGGGCTCCGTGCGGAAACGTATGGTACAGTCCAATCTTTCATTATTTACACAATTGATGTAGAGGGGTCTGGCGAGACTGGTCACTGGGATGTTGAACCTGTTGACGAGAGAGGCCAAAATAAAATTTCCTGCAGAACCAGAGTCCAAGAAGGCCACTGTAGAGAAGGAGAAGGCAGAAGCAGACATCCGCACAGGCACAGTAAGACGTGGAGAAGCAGAGTAGACATCAAGGACTGTCTCACCTTTGTGCGGAGTCAGCGTACGTCTTTCCAGGCGGGGAGGACGGATAGGACAATCCCTCAGGAAGTGTTCGGTACTAGCACAGTACAGGCAGAGGTTCTCCATACGGCGTCGTGTCCTCTCTTGAGGTGTCAGGCGAGACCGGTCGACCTGCATAGCCTCCACGGCGGGAGGCACAGGAACAGATTGCAGGGGACCAGAGGAGAGAGGAGCCGAGGAGACGAAACGCCTCGTGCGAACAGAGTCCATATCTTGGCGGAGTTCCTGACGCCTTTCAGAAAAACGCATGTCAATGCGAGTGGCTAGGTGAATAAGTTCATGTAGATTAGCAGGAATTTCTCGTGCGGCCAGAACATCTTTAATGTTGCTGGATAGGCCTTTTTTGAAGGTCGCGCAGAGGGCCTCATTATTCCAGGACAATTCTGAAGCAAGTGTACGGAATTGTACGGCATACTCGCCAACGGAAGAATTACCCTGGACCAGGTTCAACAGGGCAGTCTCAGCAGAAGAGGCTCGGGCAGGTTCCTCAAAGACACTTCGGATTTCCGAGAAGAAGGAGTGTACTGAGGCAGTGACGGGGTCATTGCGGTCCCAGAGCGGTGTGGCCCATGACAGGGCTTTTCCGGACAGAAGACTGACTACGAACGCCACCTTAGACCTTTCAGTGGGAAACAGGTCCGACATCATCTCCAGATGCAGGGAACATTGGGAAAGGAAGCCACGGCAAAACTTAGAGTCCCCATCAAACTTATCCGGCAAGGATAAGCGTATCCCAGGAGCGGCCACTCGCTGCGGAGGAGGTGCAGGAGCTGGCGGAGGAGATGACTGCTGAAGCTGTGGTAGCAACTGTTGTAGCATAACGGTCAGTTGAGACAGCTGTTGGCCTTGTTGCGCAATCTGTTGTGACTGCTGGGCGACCACCGTGGTGAGGTCAGCGACAACTGGCAGAGGAACTTCAGCGGGATCCATGGCCGGATCTACTGTCACGATGCCGGCTGGCAGGTAGTGGACCCTCTGTGCCAGAGAGGGATTGGCGTGGACCGTGCTAGTGGACCGGTTCTAAGCCACTACTGGTTTTCACCAGAGCCCGCCGCAAAGCGGGATGGTCTTGCTGCGGCGGTAGTGACCAGGTCGTATCCACTAGCAACGGCTCACCTCTCTGGCTGCTGAAGATAGGCGCGGTACAAGGGAGTAGGCAGAAGCAAGGTCGGACGTAGCAGAAGGTCGGGGCAGGCAGCAAGGATCGTAGTCAGGGGCAACGGCAGAAGGTCTGGAAACACTGGCAAGGGACACACAAGGAACGCTTTCACTGGCACTAAGGCAACAAGATCCGGCAAGGGAGTGCAAGGGAAGTGAGGTAATATAGGGAATGCACAGGTGATAACTCTAATTGGAACCACTGCGCCAATCAGCGGCGCAGTGGCCCTTTAAATCGCAGAGACCCGGCGCGCGCGCGCCCTAGGGAGCGGGGCCGCGCGCGCCGGGACAGAACAGACGGGGAGCGAGTCAGGTAGGAGAGCCGGGGTGCGCATCGCGAGCGGGCGCTACCCGCATCGCGAATCGCATCCCGGCTAGCAGCAGGATCGCAGCGCCCCGGGTCAGAGGACGTGACCGGGGCGCTGCAGCGGAGGAGGTGAAGCGAGCGCTCCGGGGAGGAGCGGGAACCCGGAGCGCTCGGCGTAACAGCCCTCATTTACTATTCTAAACCCGACCTCTTTTGTCGGTTTTTTTGTTGCATCTTTGTCTGCGCCATGTCGCAGACATCATGCGCCAGTCTGCGACACGATGCGACATTTTTTACCGACGGACCCGATGTGGATTCTCCCAAACCCGAAAAAGGGGCGTAACCCGACATTTCTGAGCTTTCCCACGTATTTATAAAGGTTTCCAACCCGAATTTGTTGTATTGTTGTGGATTTTTTCCCGACAGCTCAGAGGAGTTGGAAACCAAAACCAACAAAACCCACGGCAAACAGGATGCGACATGATAATAAATACCAGGGGAAAAAAAGCAGTCGGGTAAGAAAGCAAGATAGACTTACAACCCGATTTTCTTAGTAAATGAGGGCCAATCTTTGTAGGTGTGACGGTTTAGAGGTGAGCGTAAAATGGGTTTCCTGGATACACAATATGTCAGGGTGTAATTTTACGTAATCTATAAAGGCCTTACTACGTTTACCTGGGGCGTTGAAGCCCCGCACGTTATGTGAGAGTACCTTAGCCATAACACCAATCCAGAGGAGACATGACATCATACATACCAAACCCAATAATCAGTACCCAGAGATGGATAGGGAGACCAGCCATCAGCACCAATTGCGGCTGCTTGCCGTCAAAAAACAGAAGTGCATCGTACCTATAGGAACAGAAAACAAAAAACAAACAAACATAAAAGAAAAAAAAATAGAAAGGAAAACAAAAAAACTTCCATATCACAGGAAAGGCGGGCGGCCTTATCAAGTCGCCCAGCATTCTTCCTATGTCCCACGAAGGGATGATGGGGTGCAGTAGTCTGAACCACGATCTAGCCTCGCCATAGAGAAATTGTAGAAATCAATAACAGCGGGGATGGGGGGTGTAGAAGGAGAACAAAAGTCCCGGCTCACAAAGTGTAGAGAGGCAACAGCTTAGCGTCCATTAAGCAAACAACTGTATAAAAAATGGAGAATCCATGACAATCAAGTAGCAGGGTCCTCTCGCAAAGGGTCAGGGGGTCTACGCTTCTCTCTCCCCACAGTAGACCATACTCGGTTCACCCGTTCAGGCCTTTGAGGTAGAGGTGGACTATCCACCGAAGTTATGCGGGCATTTGAAAGAATTTCTTTGGCTTCCAGCACAGTATGGACATTGTGCGTGCGACCACTAGCCTGGAATATTAAGGAAAAAGGGAACCCCCACCGGTAGCGTATGCCTTCTTTTTGCAATGTAAGGTTAATGGTGCAGAATTCCCTGCGCCTAGCTAGGGTGGAGGGGGCAAGATCCGAAAAAATGTGCACAGATGGAGGGACCCCAGGTAACGCTGGGATGTTTCTGGCCGCCTGCAGGATGGTGTCTCTCACCTCAGGATAATGCAGTTTAAGTATTATGTCCCTCGGATAGTCGGGGTTCTTGGGCCTGGTCAGGGCTCTATGAATGCGGTCAAAGCGCAATAGTTTTGGTTCCAGCTGCGGGGCCAATGCGTAAAAGAGGGAAGAGATCGCCTTAGTAAAGTCAGTCACCTCCTCCGGGAGACCACGGATCCGTAAGTTAGCACGGCGTGAACGGTTCTCCAAGTCCTCAAGTTTCAGCTCGAGGGCCTGTAGTTGGCAGTGTGATCCTCCAGGTCATGGCGATCAGTTTCAATGGCGTCAGCCAGGTCGTTAATCCGCGCTTCAGAGTCAGCCACTCTCTGCCCCAAGTCTTTCAGCTGGGAGAATAGGTCTGCCACCGCCTTAGACAATTCAGTTTGAAAGAGGAGCTTTATGTTCCGGAACATCGAGTTAGGCGACAAGTCTGTAGGGCCTTGTGACTCCTCCTCTGAATGCTCAGCTGGAGAGCTCCGCCATCTTGGAGCGCCGGCTTGTTCTGAAGATATCAGGTATAGACTTCGAGAGCCGTTGCGAATTCTGCCTTTTTGTGCCCTTCTGGGATCGCGGCATATTCCCCCACCCGGCAGGGTAAGTTCTAACTCAGAGGAGCCCGATATGGGCGCTTAGAGAGGCTGTATAGTCGCGGTCAGCACGGAGCTCACACTACATGCTTCCTCTCGCGTGAGCTGCGCTCATGCGCCCCCAAGTGGGGTACTCCTTTAAAGGGAATGTATCACCTAGATTTTTTTCCTGATTAGAGCCAGATATGTTCTTCTTTTCTAATGTAAAATGTTGTTTTTTTTTTTTTTTTGCACTATTATGATGGCTGCCTTCTTGTCTGAGTGTTTTGTATCAACATATATATATATATATATATATATATATATATATATATTTTTTTTTTTTTTTTTCTTTGCACTATTATGATGGCTGCCTTCTTGCCTGAGTGTTTTTTATCAACATATATATATATATATATATATATATATATATATATATATATATATGCTTTCTAGCAGACCCCACAAAAAAATAAAAATACTCAGTACCTAATCCTGACCATGTACATCTAATTTTCATGCCTCTAACACCTATACTTATTGTAAAAATACATCTTTTCATTAGCTAAGTGTTAGAAATCCTCCCTCCCTTGTGGTGGTGGGAGGCGATTGGTGCATCTGCTCATGCAGCCTTGTTCATAAGTCATTTCTTGACCATGATTTGTTAACAAGCCTGATTCTGCTGCAGAACTGATAAGTGTCCCAGGAGGTATGGAGACCCCCTAGTGGTGGGATTTTCAGGGGCCGTTTACTTTATTAAATATTAAAAAATGTTTTGAATGTGAAGGGTACAGTCGTCTATTGATCTCTATGGGATATCTTAGGTGGATGGGACGGATATACAGTGGTCCCTCAACATACAATGGTAATTGGTCCAATACTAACCATCGTTTGTTGAATCCATCATACAGTATGTTGAGGGATTGGGGATGCATGGATTATACTCACGTGTCCCTGCCGCTCCGGTCCATCAGTTCGCTGCTCGTTCGATGCCATACAACTACGTCGCCGCTGCCCTGTGCAGTCATCACGTCGCTACCCATACTGCCACGTCATTCAATAGGGGCAGTGTGGGCAGCGACGTGATGACTGCATATTAACATTTTTTAATACAGCGACAGTGAGCGAAGGGTAGTGGCAGCGGCAGCAGAGGAGCGGTGAAATGACGGGCCGGAGTGGCGGGGACATGTAAGTATAAATCAGCGGGGCACATGGGGCACATTAAACGGCTATCCGCCGGCAGCTGAAGCAGTCTGCGCTGCTGGATAGCTGTTTTTGCGATGGCCCCGACATACAGAAGCATTGTATGTTGATGCTGCCTTCAACGTACGATAGCCTCTGAGAGGCCATCGAATGTTGATATGATCATATGTCGGGGCCATGGTATGTCGGGGGAACACTGTAGTGTGTCAAAGATGACAAAGGAACAGAGAAAAGGGGAACAACAATAAAGCAAGGAATAAGGAGAAAAAAAGAGAAAGCAGAACCAAAAAAGGAAGTATGATATATGAAAGCAAAAGATGAAAAGAAGGGAAAAAAAAAAAAAAAAAGTATGTCGGGACCAATAAAGTCTAAATGATGGAATAAATAATGTAAATAAAGGACTAATCAATTTTACTGGTTAAAATACACACATACAGTAGGGTGGATGTCGCAGGGCCCTAAACAGTATATTTACTACACAAAATAAAATCATATATATATATATATATATATATATATATATACATAAAGATATATCAAAAAACATATATTTTATTTATAACCCCTTAATGGTGACTGGAACTCTCACAGTTCATGAATCCTTTTTTTTTCTCCGAAAAATTCCTGTGGAGAAACGGTAGATCACGTATATGTAATGCTCAATAATGTTCACAGTATCCTAAAGAGCAAAATGTCCAGTAAAAAAGGTTGCAATAGAAATAGTGCAGTGTAAATCGCAATCTCAATCTAAAATAGATGTCTGTCCCCTATTCAGGTAATGGTGCTGCGTTCCTGTAGAGTAAAGTTCAGTGTGAATATGTCCCGCTCACCGGGTTCACCTGGGAGACAGCCTGGTACGATCTTCTGTTGGCTCGCTCCTGGTACTCCTAGCCGTGTGAGGAGGCTTCTCGTAAGGCAGTCAGTCTCAATCGTCGAGCGCACAGGAGCAGGAGCAGTGTGTGTTGTTCATGGTGATTGTGATTGTGTTGGTCTTGGTTGATGCTGAGCACATGATGCTGCTCAGTGCAGGAAAAAAAGCGACCAAGCCACGTTCACAGGGTAATAGGGGGGGAATGGATGTATTTCAGGAGGCTCCTCCTCTCTTTAGTAGTTACTGAAGAAAGGAGGAGCCTCCTGAAACGTGTCTAGCCGTTCTTCATTCCCCCATTACCCTGTGAACGTGACTCGGCCGCTCTAAAGACTACTATACACAGATCTCCCCCTGTACTGGCCAGTATTCAAACTCAGCTACCTTTTTCCTGTACTGAGCTTGCTCAGCATCAACCAAGACCAACGCGGACACCATTCACAATCACCGTGAACGACACACCACACCTGCTCCTGTGCACTTGCCGATTGAGACGGACTTCCTTACTAGCAGCCGCCTCGCACGGCTAGAAGTGCCAGGAGAAAGTGCGAGACAACAGAAGATCATACCAGGCTGTCTCCCAGCTGGACCCGGTGAGCGGGACATAGTCCTACTGAACTTTACAGGAACGCAGCACCGTTACCTGACTAGGGTACAGACATCTACTGAAGATTGAGATTTCTCTTGCAACCTTTTTTACAGTACATTTTGCTCTTTAGGATACTGTGAACATTATTGAGCAGTGCATATACAGGATCCACCTTTTCACCACAGGAATTTTTCTCACAAGAGCGAAAAAAGGGATTCATGAACTGTGAGTGCCAGAGTCCCAATTAAGGGGTTATAAACAAAATATATATTTTTTTTAGATACATTTTTATATATATAATTTTATTGTTTTGTGTAGTACATATACTGTTTATGCGGTAATTTATTGATTAAAATTGATTAGTCCTTTTATATTGAATAGCTCATAGTGCATTATTTATTCCATCATTTAGACATTTCTATTGGTCCCAACATACTATTTTTCTTTTTGTTCTCTTTTTCACTTTCACTTACTTCCCTTTTTTTGGTTCCTCTTTCTCTTTCTTTTTTCTCCTTTTTCTTTGCTTTTATAGTTGTTCCTCTATTCTCTGTTTGACATCTGACACCAGGAGGCAGGTAGGGACGCCGCAATTTCGCCGTGGCAATCCCAAACAGCCCCCTGAGCTAACCGGCAGCAGTTTAGTTTTACTTTAGACACAGCCCGGTGTTATAGAAAGGGAGTGGGCGAAGGGCGTACAGGTACGCCCTTCATCCCCAACAGGTTAAAATATAGATAGTGAAATGTAAAATTTGAGGGGAAAAAAATCACCAAAATCTTGTTGAAAATATAGCAAACCTAAAACCTTGACTTTAACCCTTTACGGTACTACGCCCCAAGACATCTTATCCCCTATCCAAAGGATAGGGGATAAGATGTCAGCTCGCCGCGGTCCCGCTGCTGTGGAGCCCAGGGATCCCCGCTGTGGCACCCCGTTATTATTACAGCACAGAGCGAGTTCGCTCTGCACGTAATGACGGGCAATACAGGGGCCGGAGCATCGTTATGTCACGGCTCCGCCCCTCGTGACATCACGGCCCGCCCCTTTCAATACAAATCTATGGGAGGGGGCGTGGCGGTCGTCACGCCCCCTGCTATAGACTTGCATTAAGGGGACGGGCCGTGATGTCATGAGGGGCGGAGCCATGACGTCACGCTGCTCCGTCCCCTGTTTCGCCCGTCATTACGCACAGAGCGAACTCGCTCTGTGCTGTAATGATAGCGGGGTGCCGCAGCGGGGATCCTGGGGCTCCCCAGCAGCGGGACTGCAGCGATCTGACATCTTTTCCCCTATCCTTTGGATAGGGGATAAGATCTCTAGGGGCTTAGTACCCCTTTAAGGACACAGCCCATTATGACCTTAAAGGGGTACTCCGGTGAAAACCTTTTTTCTTTTAAATCAACTGGTGGCAGAAAGTTAAACATATTTGTAAATTACTTCTATTAAAAAATCTTAATCCTTCCAGTACTTATTAGCTGCTGAATGCTACAGAGGAAATTCCTTTCTTTTTGGAACACTGATGACATCACGACCACAGTGCTCTCTGCTGACATTGCTGTCCATTTTAGCAACCATGCATAGCAGATGTATGCTAAGGGCAGCATGGTGGCTCAATGGTTAGCACTGCTGCCTTGCAGTGCTGGGGACTTGGGTTCAAATCCCACTAAGGACAATAATAAATAAAGCGTTATTATTATTATAATAACGCCAGCAGAGAGAACTGTGCTTGTGATGTCATCAGAGAGCATTCCAAAAAGAAAATAATTTCCTCTGTAGTATTCAGCAGCTAATAAGTACAGGAAGGATTAAGATTTTTTAATAGAAGTAATTTACAAATATGTTTAACTTTCTGCCACCAGTTGATTTAAAAGAAAAAAGGTTTTCACTTTTTATTTTTTTGCAATAATATGCTGGTGTAGACCCCAACTTTACCTTTTGATAAGGGGTAAAAGGAGAAAAAGCCCCCCACAATTTGAAACCCAATTTCTCTTGAATAAGGAAATACCTCATATGTGGATGTAAAGAGCTCTGCGTGTGCACTACAAGGCTCAGTAGGGATTTTGGAGAGTGAATTTTGCTGAAATGGTTTTTAGAGGGTATGTCACATTTAGGAAGCCCCTATGGTGCCAGAACAGCAAAAAAAAACAAAAATAAATAAAAACACATGGCATACTATTTGGGAAACAACACCCCTTAAAGGGTACCTCTCATCAAAAAAAAACTTTTGATATATCATAGATTAATGTATGCAGAATAACTTTACAATTGCATGTTATTAAAAAATATGCTTCTTTCTATTTAATTTTCCACTTTGAAGAAATGACCACTAGGGGTCTCCCTACCAGTCCTGGCAGCAAGCATTTCAGACTCATGCTGGAGTCCTAAACACTACGAGCTGCCAGTCTGCTTTGTTCACAAAGGAGAACACTCAGAGCTGCCAGCCTGCTTTGTTCACAGCCTGTTGGGCTGTGAACAAAGCAGGCTGGCAGCTCTGAGTGTTTAGGACTCCAGCATGAGTCAGAAATGCTTGCTGACAGGACTGATCGGGAAAAATACAATAGAAAGCAGCATATTTTTCATTAACATGCTATTGGAAAGTTATTCAACATTCATTAATCTAAAATATATCAAAAGTTTATTTGATGAGAGGTACCCTTTAAGGAACGTAACAAGGGGTACAGTGAGCCGTTACACCCCACAGGTATTTGACAAATTTTCGCTAAAGTTGGACGAGAAAAAATAAATAAAAAATTCACTAAAATGCTGGTGTTACCCCAATATTTTTTTTTTCACAAGGGGAAATAGGAGAACCCCCAACCCCCCGCCAAAAAAAAATAATAATAATAATTTGTAACACCATTTGGAAATACCCCATATGTGGATGTATAGTGCTCTGTGGGCGCACTACAGGGCTCAGAAGAGAAGGAGCGCCATTGGACTTTTGGAGAGAGAATTTGGTTGGAATGGAAGTCGCGTGCCATGTGCGTTTACAAAGCCCCCGTGGTTACAGAACAGTGGGACCCTATTTTGGAAACTACACCCCTCACGGAATGTAACAATGGGTGCAGTGTGCATTTACACCCCACTGGCGTTTCACAGACCTTTGCAACAGTGGGATATGCAAATGAAAAATTCTATTTTTCATTTTCATGGACCACTGTTCAAAAAATCTGTCAGACACCTGTGGGGTGTAAATGCTCACTGCAACCCTTGTTACATTCCTTGAAAGGTGTAGTTTTCAAAATGGGGTCACATGTGGGGGGTCCACTGTTCTGGCACCATGGGGGCTTTGTAAACGCACATGGCCTTCAATTCAAACCAAATTCTCTCTCCAAAAGCCCAATGGTGCTCCTTCTCTTCTGAGGCCTGTTGTGCGCCCGCAGAGCACTTTACATCCACATATGTTGTATTTCCATACTCAGAAGAAATGGTGTTACAAATTTTGGGAGCTTTTTTCCTATTACCCCTTGTAACAAATTTTTCATTTTCACGTCCAACTTTAACGAAAATTTGTCAAACACCTGTGGGGTGTTAAGGCTTACTATACCACTTATGTTCTGTGAGGAGTGTAGTTTCCAAAATGGGGTCACAAGTGAGTATTTATTTATTTTTTTGCATCTATGTCAGAACTGCTGTAACCAGCAGCCACCCCTGTGCAAATCACCTCAAATGTACATGGTGTGCTTTCACTCCTGAGCCATGTTGTGCGCCTGCAGAGCATTTTAGGTCCACATAATGGGTATTTCTGTACTCAGGAGAAATTGCACTACAAATTTTTAAATTTTTTTGCTGTTTTTTTTCTTTTACCTCTTGTGAAAATGAAAAGTATGGGGCAACACCAGCATGTTAGTGTAATTTTTTAAATTTTTTTTTACAATAATATGCTGGTGTAGACCCCAACTTTACCTTTTGATAAGGGGAAAAAAAAACTAAATTTGTTAGGCAATTTCTCCCGAGTACGGAAATACCTCATATGTGGCACTTAAAGGGGTACTCCACCCCTAGACATCTTATCCCCTATCCAAAGGATAGCGATAAGATGTCTGGTCGCGGGGGTCCCGTCGCTGGGGACCCCCGCAATATAGCATGCGGCACCCACCTGTTTCTGCTCCGGAAGCGCTGGAGGGTCTGGGTCCCGAACACCGGAACAAAAGTTTGTGACGTCACGACTCCGACACCGTGTGACATCACGTCCCGCCCCCTCAATGCAAGTCTATGGGAGGGGGCGTGACAGCAGCGGTGGGACCCCCGGGATCAGACATCTTATCCCCTATCCTTTGGATAGGGGATAAGATGTCTAGGGGTGGGGTACCCCTTTAACTGTTGCTTTGAAATACGACAAGGCTCTGAAATGAGAGCGCGCCATGCGCATTTGAGGCCTACATTAGGGATTTGCATAGGTACGGAACCGGATGCAAGCGTTCCACTTGCCTCCGATACCAAAAATACCCTACGACAGGGTTTCCCAAACAGGGTGCCTCCAGCTGTTGCAAAATTCCCAGCATGCCTGGAGAGTCAATGGCTGTCCAGCAATACTGGGAGTTGTTGTTTTGCAACAGCTGGAGGCTCCGTTTTGGAAACAGTGCCGTACCAGACGTTTTTCATTTCTATTGGTTATTGGGGGGGATTAACTGTGTAGGGGTATGTGCATATGTAGTGTTTTACTTTTTATTTTGTACAGTGTAGTGTTTTTAGGGTACATTCACATGGGCAGGGGTTCACAGAGTTTCCTGCCAGGAGTTTGAGCTGTATTGGAAAATGTACTGCATCACAAACTTGCAGCAAGGAACACACTGTAAACCCCCGTCTGTGTGAATGTACCCTGTACATTCATGTTGGGGGGGGACTGGGGGGCAAACCTCCAGCTGTTGCAAAACTACAACTCCCAGCATGCCCTTTCGCTGGTGGGAGTTGTAGTTATGCAACAGCTGGAGGCACACCGGTTGCAAAACACTGAAAGTTTGTTACTTAACTCAGTGTTGTGCAACCAGCATGCCTCCAGCTGTTGCAAAACTACAACTCACAGAATGTACTGTCTATCAGTGCATGCTGGGAGTTGTAGTTTGCAACAGCTGGAGGCAAACTGGTTGCGAAACACTGAGTTAGGTAACAAACTCTGTTTCGCAACCAGTGTGCCTTCAGCTGTTGCAAAATTCAACTCTCAACATGCACTGACAGCCGAAGGGCATGCTGGGACTTGTAGTTATGCAACAGCTGGAGGCACACTTTTTCTTCAGCTGGCTCCCTGAAGCTCCTTATCGCCACCGCTGCCGCTGGTCCTGGGGATCGGGGCCCCAGGTGCCGGTGTCCACTCCTGGCAATCGCTCTCGCCCTCCGGAATAGGGGCGGAGCGGGTGCTGTTAGTGACACCCCTAGCAGGAGTCCTGATTCGTCGACCGGTAACGGATGACAAATCAGGACGATCATGAGGCCACCTCACTTCTGCTGCTAAAGGGTGCTAGGTGCCGTCTCTGAAGGTGCTAAAGGGTGCTAGGTGCCATCTCTGCCCCCAGGGATTTGCACGGGGTGTCTGCTGAATGATTTCAGCAGGCATCTTGTTCCATTCTCCGTCGGTAATCCAGAAACGTCCAGGGCGTACAGGTACACCCTAGGTCCTTAAGTACCAGGATGTCAGGGCATACCTGTAAGGGGGTTAAAGAGGTTATCGAGAAATAGAAAAACACAGCTAATTTGTTTGAAAAACAACTCAACATCTGTCTCTAGTTTGGATGTGGTTTTATAATTTGGCTCCATTCACTTCAATGGAACTGAGCTGCAGAACAACACCCAACCTGGAGACAGACGGGGAGCTTGTTTTTGAAAGAAAGTAGCTGTTTTCCTATTCCTGAATAAGCCCTTTAACAATGGGTAATTTTTATTGATGACCCATTTCCTTTAAAAAGGTACAGGCGGCATGTGAATAGGACCCAGAGAAGACATTTAATGGAGTTGCCCAGTCTAAAAAAACAGAGCCCTATCTGCAGGATAGGAATAAGTGTCAGACAGTGGGTCTGACCGCTGGGAACACCTGCAATCTGTCCGGATAGACTGGATAATTTCTTTAAGCCTACACTTTTTGTAGGACCATCTAGCAATTTTCATTCTTGAATCCAAATGTTACGACATCTTCAAACTCTAAGAAGGCATATAAAAAGGGTTGTTAAAGAGTTATGGTCATTAAAAAAAATATTTTCACATCAAGCAAACATGTCAAAAGTTTTGATCGGTCAGGGTCTCCGTGCTGAGACCGCTTGCTACATGTAGCCGAGTGAAGTGCATGATAGTGCTCTATACTCTACATTATAGTCTATGGAGCCCGTCATCTGCAAAGAGACAAATTGAGAGCCGGGCTGGTAATAGAAGTGAATGCACAAAGAGATGTTTGTTCTTCTTTTTGTTTGTGTGTTTTTCTGTTTTGTTTTTATAATGCAGAGCCAGGAGGTGTCTGGCAGCTATGTTAACCTACTCTGAACATGCAAGTTAATAGGAGGGTCAAGGTGAATATTAGTATATTTAGCTAGAAATATCACCTTAAGTTTTTGATAAAACACCAAGAATTGCCAGCCTATTTTCCATTCTTTGACATTTTTGTACTCTCTAATATTTGTTGTCTGTTTTTTTCATAATTCATGTCTGTGCACTAAGCAGATGGCATTCAGTAGAAGTCTGGAATAAAATGGCAAATAGATTATAGAGCTTAAGTGATCCGTCCGTAACCCTGTGCAGATTTATAAGTGCATTAAAAGTGCTGTTGTGGAATTCTGAAAATTGACATAAAATTTTTTTCCAAGTTATTTATTTACTCTCACATTGCTTCGTTAGTGTGTTCCCTCTATGTTCATACAATAGCCCAGAGGCCACCATACAGGACATTGTATTGAGTGATATAGTGTAACTCAATTTGTAATAACAGATTACAAAAACTAGTAATGGGTTGAAATACTATCTGTAAGGATTTCTCCCTGGGGATAGCTCTGGAATCGTCCTTGACACCGCCACAGGGCACGTTTCCACTTCAAATCAGCAGGCAAACAGTACTTTATTAAAGTCTGGCCCCTTGCCAGCTTTATTAGACAGGTTGCAGGATAAATAAGAAACATAACACAGGAGCAAACAAAACCCTAGACCGTCTAGTCACTACCGAAACAATTCATGACTATCAACTGGTGGGCTTTTCCCGGCAAGTTAAACTTATGCAAAAAACTTCTCGGCGTGTGAAAGCGCTTCTCCATTGCAAAAAATAAGGTTGCTGGAAACTTCTTGGATAAGCAGGGGGGATTTATTGATGGTTGGGTTTACAGGAATAAAGAACACAAAAAGTAAAAAAAAAAAATATAAAGCATAAAGCAAACAGGATTGGACAACGCGTTTCAAAAGGGTGTCCCTTTCTTCTTCAGGGACCACTACATAGTGTTCTCCAAACTGTGCTTCTCCAGCTGTTACATAACTACAACTTCCAACATGCCCTTCGGTTGTTAGTGCATGCTGGGAGTTGTAGTTTTGCAACAGTTGGAGGCACACTGGTGTGGAAACACTGAGTTGGTCTGTTACCTAACTTAATGTTTCAAAACTAGTGTGCCCCCAGCTGTTTCAAAACTACAACTCACAGTATGCACTGGCTAATGCTCAGCTGAAGGGCATGTTGGAAGTTGTAATTATGTAACAGCTGGAGGTTTTCGCCCCCCCCCCCCCCCCAACCCCAATGTGAATGTACAGGGTACATTCACACGGGCGGGGGTTCACAGCAAGTTTACCGCTTCAAGTTTGAGCTGCGGCAAAATTTCCGCCACAGCTCCCAGTGGGAATTTTCAAACTCTGTGGGAAACTCACTGAGAACCCCAACCAGTGTGAATGTACACAAAAATTAGGGATGCACTGAAATTTCAGTGGCCGAAAATGCCCCTTTCGGCCTTTTCGGCTAAGGGGATTTCCTGCCGATAATTTCAGTGGGCATGGCCTAAAAGAGTGCAGAACACTCCCCCGGTCTTGTGAGGCGGCGCGGTCAAGGCCCCCCCTCTTCCCCAGGTCTTGTGCGGCACGGTCAGGTTCCCCTGCCCTCCTCTGAGCTGAGCTCGCTTCATACTGGCTAATGCCGGACATCGCTGACCCATGTGATGTGCGGCATTAACCCTTTAGATGCTGCGATCAAAGTTGATTGCGGCATCTTGGTGATAATCTGCGGTAGCTCAGTGGAGCTGATCGGGACACCCGCGGGGTCCCGATCAGCTGAGAGGACGGGCGGAGGTTCCCTACCTTCGGCGCTCCAATAATACAGGCCTTAGCAGCCTGTGGTAATGGAGCACCGATAACACTGATCAATGCTATGCTATAGGAGCCTATAGCATATCACTGATCAGTGTCCAGAAGTAAAAAAAACTTTACATTAGTGTGCCTCCAGCTGTTACAAAACTACAACTTCCAGCATGTCCTACAGCTATTGGCTGTCTGGGCATGCTGGGAGTTTTAGTTTAGCAACAACTGGAGGCGCAGAGTGGAAAACACTGCCCTATGGGGACAAAAAATTTTGTGAAAATAAATTGGTAAAAAATAAAGGCATTAAATGTAAAAAAAAAATAAAGTTTAAATCGCCCCCCACTTTTCAAATAAAATAAAGTTAATAAACATATTTGGTAACGCCACGTACATAAATGTCCGAACTATTAAAAAATGAATGTTAATGCAACTGCACGGTCAATGGCGTAAATGTGAAAAAAAAAAAAAAACACCAACGTCGTGAATTGCGGATTTTTGTTCCCTCAATGTAGCAGAAAAAACATAAGTAATCCAAAAAGTCCCCATCAAAATAAAAATGGTACTGATAAAAAATACAAACCCCTAAGAATACAAAGAAAAAAATGAACCCCTATACAACCCCATATATGGGAAAAATAAGAAAGTTAAAGGGTTAAGAAAATAACATTTTAAGCATACAGATTAAAGATATAAGGGGGAGATTTATCGGAACGAGCTGAGGAAAAATGTAGTAGTTGCCCTTAGCAACCAATCAGATAGGTGTGTACCTCTATAGTGGGTCCTGGAGTCAATGTAAGTGACAGTGCTGTGGCTCCAAGCCCAGCCAGTACCCTCTATAGCCACCCCGTATGTGTTCCGTTGTCGCCTTCAAGTACGGTACATCAGTAACTACTTGTGAAAATGAAATAATTGGAGTAACACCAACATTTTAGTGAAAAAAAATCTAGTTTTTCATTTTCACGTTGGAGTAACACCAGCAAAATTGGAGTAACACCAGCATCTTAGTGAAAAAAATTAAATTTTTCATTTTCAACTTTAACAAAAGTTTGTCAATAACCTGTATAGTGTTAAGGCTCACTATACCCATTGTTACGCTACTTGAGGGGTGTACTTTCCAAAATAGCGTGCCATGTGGGGTTTTCTTTTGCTTTTCTGGCCCCATTGTGACTTCCTAAATGCGATATGCCCCCCAAAACCCATTTGAGCAAAATTTGCTCTCCAAAAGCCCAATGTCGCTCCTTCCCTTCTGAGCCCTGTAGCGCGCTCGCAGAGTACTTTACATTAACATATGAGGTAATTCCTTACTCGAGAGAAATAGGGCTACAAATTTTGGTGGCTTTTTCTCCTTGTAAAAAAAAAAAAAGTCTACAACATGTTAGTGTACAAAAAGGAAGATTTTGAATAGTCTCCTCCACTTTGCTGCTATTCCTGTGAAACACCTAAAGGGTTAAAAAACTTTATGAATGTCATTTTAAATACTATGAGGGGTGCAGTTTTCATAATGGGGTCCATTATGGGGCATTTCTAAGATAAAGACCCTCAAATTCACTTCAAAACTGAGTTGGTCTCTAAAAAATTCAGATTTATGTGAAAAATTGGAAAATTGCTGCAAAACATTGAAGCCCTCTAATGTTTTCAAAAAGTAAAGACATGTCAACTTGATGCAAATATAAAGTAGACATATTGTATATGTGAATCAATATATAATTCATTTGGCATGTCCATTTTTTCTTAAAGGCAGAGAGCTTCAAATTTATAAAAAATGTTAAATTTTCAAATGTTTTAAAATACATTTTGGGTGGGGGGCGTGGCTTGCCGCCAACAAAGATTGCCACTTGGTCCCTGACCTCCAACTCCTCTTAGCCTTTAATGTGCTTCATTAACCCCTTAAGGACTCAGACCATTTTGGCCTTAAGGACTCAGACAATTAAATTTTTACGTTTTCATTTTTTCCTCCTCGCCTTCTAAAAATCATAACTTTTATATTTTCATCCACAGACTAGTATGAGGGCTTGTTTTTTGCGCGACCAGTTGTCCTTTGTAATGACATCACTCATTATATCATAAAATGTATGGTGCAACCAAAAAAACACTTTTTGTGGGGAAATTAAAAAGAAAAACACAATTTTGCTAATTTTGGAAGGTTTCGTTTTCACGCCGTACAATTTACTGTAAAAATGACATGTGTTCTTTATTCTGAGGGTCAATACAATTAAAATGATACCCATTATTACATACTTTTCTATTATTGTTGCGCTTAAAAAAAATCACAAACTTTTTAACCAAATGAGCACGTTTATAATCCCTTTATTTTGATAACCTCTAACTTTTTTATTTTTCTGTATAAGCGGCGGTATGAGGGCTCATTTTTTGCGCCATGATCTGTACTTTTTTTTATACCATATTTGCATATAAAAAACTTTTAATACATTTTTTATAATTTTTTTTTATAAAATGTATTAAAAAAGTAGCAATTTTGGACTTTTTTTTTTTTACGTTCACACCGTTCACCGTACGGGATCATTAACATTTTATTTTAATAGTTCGGACATTTACGCACCCGGCGATACAAAATATGTCTATTAAATTTATTTTTTACGCTTTTTGGGGGTAAAATAGGAAAAAGGACGTTTTACTTTTTTATTGGGGGAGGGGATTTTCACTTTTTTTTACTTTTACTTTTACATTTTTTTTTACACTTGAATAGTCCCATTAGGGGACTATTCATAGCAATACCATGATTGCTAATACTGATCTGTTCTATGTATAGGACATAGAACAGATCAGTGTTATCGGTCATCTTCTGTTCTGGTCTGCTCGATCTCAGACCAGAGCAGAAGACGCCGGGAGCCGGAAGGAGGAAGGTGAGGGGACCTCCGTGCGGCGTTCTGAATGATCGGATCCCCGCAGCAGCTGTATTGATCCCGACACCTGAGGGGTTAATGGCGGACGCCCGCGAGATCGCGGGCGTCGGCCATTGCCGGCGGGTCCCTGGCTGCGATCAGCAGCCGGGATCAGCCATGCATGACACGGGCATCGCTCCGATGCCCGCGGTTATGCACAGGACGTATATGTACGTCCTGGTGCGTTAAGTATCACCGCACCAGGACGTACATTTACGTCCTGCGTCCTCAAGGGGTTAAAGGGGTATTCCAGGAATTTTTTTGACTATGGTACAGGGGCTGTAAAGTTAGTGTAGTTCATAATATAGTGTATTTACCTTTGTGTGACGGTTTTCTCACAATTCTTCTGTGATTTTCACTCCAATATTTATTTTTACCAGCATACAAAATGACTGTTGTCTCAGAATTTTCCCAGGTTGCAATGCGGCCGAGACCTGATGACAGGGAGCCTGTCTGCTTCAATGAGTGGAGGAATCGCTTGGTGGGAGAGAGATCAATCTGCAACAGCTGTAGGCACCCTGATTGAAAACCACACTGATTTGAATGGATGCAGCTCATTTATGTTTCAATGGGTGGGGTGGCTGATTTGTGGGAGTTCACAAACAGCAACCTACAGTGTTATGGTAATCTCACAACATAGTCATTTAGCTCCAAGACAAGCGCAGATTCAGGGATAACCCCTTTAAGCACCTTCTGCCTTCCACCTCATGAGGAAGAGTGCCCAGCGTAGACAGAGGCAACCACCCACCTGCCTGGACCCCTTATTCCCTGCCGGGAGCATCACACAGTACCTCCGCAAGCCCTCCTCCGCAGCGTGGGCTCCCCGCCGGACTCACAGGGCCCCCTCCTCTGCCTGCAGTCTTGGTCAGTGGGGAAAGCGGCGGTGCTCTCCGTTCTGCTGGATCACTCTGCTGTGGTTCGGCAGGGCCCTTCACGGCTGCAGTCCCTGCCGGTCTTGGCTCCGGATCTCCTCCCGCAAGACCACGCTACTTCCCAGCGGCCCTCTGTGGGACTCCCCAGTGCTGCGGCTGCAGTCCGAGAGGTGCTGCTGACTGGCACCTGTAACAGCGGGACTCCTCTTGAAGACAGCGGAGCTCTGGTGAGTGTGCCCTAAGCCCTACTGTCCCCTGGGTCAGCTCACTCTTACAGTCTCCTCCTTGGCCCCTGCAGACCGCACAGGGCCTTCCTCCTCCAGGGAGTGGGTGGCCATCTTGGGCTGACCTTGTGAGGGCCTCTCCTATAGGGAGTCCCCCTCTTCCTGGGTGCTCACCTGCCACTAAAGTGCTCTCAGCTCCTACTGTGTCCCCTTCAGTCCTCTCGGGGGACTGGTCTGCTCCACCACATTCAGTTCCTGATCCCTTGCAGGGGGTCTCCCTACAGGCCTCTATTTTGCCCCTTGGCAATCCTCCTAAACCCCATAGCTATTAAGCATGACGTAGGGGCCCCAAGGACTGTCCCTGCGCAGGACCTTGCCTTAGTCCAACAGACCTCAGGGGCCACCGCTCCACCCCTGAGTGCTTTCCTTGGAATTGCTGGCCTGGACTCTGATTTAGATTGCTCTGGGGTTCCTGCCCCTACCCAAATTCCTCTGGATTTAGGCCAACTGCTCTCTCAAATACCCACCAAGAAGGACTTTAAAGGTCCTCATCACCTAGGTCAGGGTGGAAATTTCCGTTCTCCGCCAGGACCTCCAGCATGTTTCCGACAGGGAGGAGGGCCTAGAGGAAGCCCACAACTCCACGCGGTCATATGTTGCTCAGCTGCAAAGTAACATTGCTGTCCAATCTGACTTTCTCAATGACCTGCACTCCCATGTCAAGGACCTGGATAACAGGGGCAGGCATAACAACATCGAGGTCCGTGGGCTTCCTAAGGCCTCTAAGGCAAAGGACTTGCATGCTACCCTGGAAGCTATATTCAATATGATTTTGGGTGAACCCCCCTCTCACAGAGTCAAGCTGGACCGTGCTCATAGACCACGACCTGTTAATGGTCCCCCCATGGGATGTAATTTGCTGTGTTGCAGATTTTCAAATAAAGGAAAGGATCATGGCAAAGTTATGCTCTCTCAAGAACTTCGATTTGATGGTGCTCCTATTTAACTATATCAAGACATCTCCTGGATCACCTTACGTAAAAGGCGGATGCTGCAGCCACTCCTGTCATCCCTTCGCTCTGCTCAGATCCCCTACAGGTGGTCTTTCCAGTTTGCCTTGCAGGCCCCACGAGACAGACTCTCTGCTTTACTGAGATCCATCACTGACATGCAGGCGTTCTGTGATGCTCTGGACTTGCCAGTCCCCCAACTCGCAAGTGCCACAGCGCTTAACTCCTTTCTCTCTCGATGTAGTTTGCCGACGCTTTCTGTGGCTAACCAAGAGACTCTGAATACTCCCATAACTCTTGAGGAGCTTTCTGAAGATATCAAGACTCTCCCAGCGGGGCGCTCTCCGGGCCCAGACGGCTCCATTTATCTTTACTATAAGACTTCCTTTTCCTCAATTCTCCTTGGTGGGTGGGGGGTTTCCTGCAGTCTTTTCTCCATTCCTCGAGTACACTGATTCCCAAGCCAGGTAAAGATCCCCACGATTGCTCCAGCTACAGACCCGTTGTCCTTATCAATTCTCATTTCAAGCTGTTCTCCATGGTGTTGGTGAACCGCCTTTGTCACTTTCTCCCTGCCCTTGTACACAAGGATCAGGTGGGCTTTATTCCATGCCGTCAGGGTGGTGATAACACAAGAAGGGTGGTGGACCTTATAGATGTTGTCAATCAGAGGTCGGACCAAGCGCTCATCCTGAACTTGGATGCTGAAAAGGCCTTTGATAAGTTGGGATGGCTGTTCTTGTTTGCCACTCTCCAAAAATTTGGCATTTCTGGTAACTTCCTTACTGTACTGCGGTACTGCTCTCCCACTGCCTCCCTTAAACTACCTCATGCCTCTTCCTTGATCTTTGTTTTATGCATAAAGCCTCTTGTGGCACTGATCTGGGGGGACCCGGACATCTCGGGTGTGGCTTTGCATGGTCGGGAATTTAAGATTTGCCTTTTTGCTGACGATGTCTTGCTTACACTTACTAATCCCTTATTGTCTCTGCCTTCTCTGTATACACTCCCCATGCTTAGGGTCTAGTTTCTGGCTATATGGTCAACCTCTAAGTCTGAAGCTATCCCTCCTCCCTTGATTTCCCTTCTACGGGCTAACTACTCTTTTCGATGGTCCCCCTCTGCTATTAAGTATTTGGGTGTGTCCCTCTCATCCCGCTATTCCTCTTTGTTCTCTGCTAACTTCCCTGCTCTTTTTTGGAAATTACGTGCTATAATGGATAAATGGAAGTCCCAGTATATTTCTTATTTCGAACGTACTGCGGCAGTGAGGATGACCATCCTCCCTAAATTACTCTACTTTTTCGAGACACTGCCAGTAAGAGTCTCTTTAGCTGTGCTACACTTTTTTCAGTCGGCTAATTTTTGGTTTATTTGGGATGCCAAACGTCACCGTCTCCCTCTGTCCATTATGCTTGCTAGTAGGTTTGGGAGGGGGGGGGGCGTCCCTGATGTTGTTAAATATTATTGGGTTGCCCATTTACGTCACTTGGTAGCGTGGTCCACTTATCCCACTTACAGTAAATGGATGGAATTGGAAAAATTCCCTCCTGCTGGTTTTTCCCCTGCCTTCCCTATGGGCCCCCTTCTGGGTGCAATGTCGTTCTCCCGCTGTGTGTGGACTTACTGCTCCAGACGGTTTGGGCTTCTTTCCTCTTTTTCTCACTTGCAGCCTTTCTTGTATCATCCTGATTTCTCTCCAGAACTGTCCTCTGGTATGGTCAGAGGGTATGGTCAGAGAATGGGGTTCTAGAGATCTTTTCTGCTGGGCTGATGTAGCCGATCCCCTTACTCATTCCCTCATGTCTTTTGACTGGTTAGTAGCTCACTGGGACCTCCCTCCCAATGAGGAAGCCCACTATATCCAGCTTTGCTATTTCTTATGCTCCAGGCTGCGCTTGTTGACTGTATCTTTACGGCAGGTTTTGAGAGGCTGTGTAGGGGCGGCCCTCAGGTGAAGGGACTACTCTCTAGCATATATTTTTTTTTGCTAACCCCTCCAGATGGACATCCTCCTTCCCATCGCTATGAGTCACAGGGAAGAGGCTCTCCAGACCACGACAACTATCCCTCAAGGGCAAATTATCTGGGAGCGGGCTGCTAAGGCTTCGGTTTGTATGGCCTATGAAGAAACGAAATGCAAAATGCTCATGGGTTGGTATCCTACTCCGGTTCTCCTGAACAAGTTGAATCCTGACATCCCACACCAATGCTGGCGATGCGGTGTGGGCCTGGGTACTATTTTCCATATTTTTTGGTCTTGCCCACTGGTGGTTCCTTTTTGGGTCCAGGTGCAGAAAATGATTCATGCAGTTCTAGGAGTCCTTGTCCCCCTAGACCCTAGGGTCTTTCTCTTGCACCATTCTACCAGAGTTTTATCAAAAAAGCCTTTCAAGCTCTTTCAGCATATAGTCCTTGCGGCTAAAACTCTTATTGCTAAACATTGGAAACAGACCCTGCCTCCCTCGGCTGATGAGCTTACAGCCCGAATCAGAGAGATTTGCTCTCTTGAATCCATTACTGCTTCCCTAAATAATAATATCCCTTTGTTTTTGTCCATATGGGACCCGTGGGATAAATTCACTGACAGGCAGCCTCCATGATCTTACTTTCTCTTATACTTCTCTTGACTGGACTCCTTGTTTTCTCCTTTCTCTCCCCTTTACTGTTTTTCTGGTCTCATCGTCCCTTATGTTTCCCTTTCTCTTGTTGTTGGTATGTTATTTTATGTTTTCTTTCCCATTTTCTCCTTCCTCCTTCCCCTTTCCCTCCCCCACCCCTGTGGTTCCCATCCCTGATGTATGTCTCGACTTGATTTAGTCGCATTATTTCCTTGACTTGCTTTGAACTTCGGTGTTATGGTGGTTATTGTCACCAATATTGACATTTATCTCACAGTCCCTGATGTTTGTTTTCTTCATTTTGTGTACTTGATCATTTTTTTTTGTCTTAATCAAAAACCTAATAAAAATTTACAGTTGAAAAAACTAAAGGAAATGTGGGAACTTTTCACTGAGAAATGATGCACGTATCAATGAAAATTTACCACTTGCATAAAGTAGAATGTCACGAAAAAACATTCTCTGAATCAAACTCATAAGTTAAAGTATCCCAGAGTTATTAATGCTTTAAGTGACAGTGGTCATATTTGTAAAAAAAAATGCTCTGTTCCTTAAAGGGGTTATCCACCATAAGGTGATTTTAGTACGTACCTGCCAAACAGTAATGGACATGCTTAGGAAGGATCTGTGCTTGTCTTGGGGCTAAATGGCTTTGTTGTTAGATTACCATAATACTGTGGCTAGCTTTTTGTGAACTGGTATTTCCTGTTTGACCTTTCTTTTTTTGACTACAAATCCCATAATTTCATTTTCCTACCTCCCACACATCAGCCACCCCACCCATCGAAACATAAATGAGCTGCATCCATTCAAAAAGACCTGTGGTTTTCAATCAGGGTGCCTAGAGCTGTTGTATTAGATGCAGATTTGTCTCTCTCCCACCAAGCGATCCCTCCACCCATTGAAGCAGACAGGCTCCCTGTCCTCAGCTGACTAGTGAGTCAGGTCTCGGCCGCATTGCAACCTGGGAAAATTCTGAGACAACAGTCATTTTGTATGCTGTTAAAAATAAATATTGGGGTGAAAATCACAGTAGAATTGTGAGAAAACCGTCACACACAGGTACAGACACTATATTATGAACTACGCTAACTTTACAGCCCCTGTAGCATAGTCAAAATAAAAAAAAATCCTGGAATACCCCTTTAAAGTCAAAATGGACTTGGTCATTAACGGGTTAAATGAAATAATGTAAACAAAAAGAAACAAACGCCTAAACATATGCGTAAAGGTCTGAATTTTAAAATATAAAGTCAATGAAACTGCATGGTCAATGGCATTAACATAAAAAATATTTCAATCCAGAATTGCTGATTTTTGGCCACTTCATATAGAAGAGAAAAAGGAATAATAAGCGATCAAAAAGTGCAATAAATACAAAAATGATACCAATAAAAAATAAGCCCTCATACATCCCCGTATACAGAAAAAGAAAGTGTTATAGGGGTCAGAAAAAAAACAGTTTAAAGCATAATTTTTGCACAAAAAGTGATATAATTATTTTTTTTTTTTAACTAGTAAAATATAATTAACCTATATAAATAGTTTTGGGTTTTACCATAGATTTTGGGGTAAAATGAACAATGTCTTTACAAAGTACAATTGGAGGTGCAAAAAACAAGTCCTTATATCAGTCTGTAGGTGTAAAATTGAAAGTGTTAGGCTATTAGAAAGCAAAAAAGGAAAAAACGAAAGTGCAAAAACTCTCCTCAAGGGGTTAAATCATTCTACAGAAAGAGAAATGGGTTTTCAGCAGTCATCCCATTATCATCTCAGGCAGGAATATTATGAGAACTCTATTAAACTTCTATTATAATGTTGTGACATGTGTTCTTTATTCTGTGGGTCAATACGATTAAAATGATAACCATGGCTAGATACTTTTATATTTTGTACTGCTTAAAAAAAAATCTAAAACTTTTTGTACAAAATCAGTAATCTAAAATCGCCCTATTTTGACCACCTATAACTTTTTCATTTTTCTATATATAGGGCGGTATGAGGGCTCATTTTTTGCGTCGTTATCTTTAGTTTTTATCGATACTACATTTGCATATATAAAACTTGAAAATTGAAAGTGTTAGGCTATTAGAAAGCAAAAAAGGAAAAAACAAAAGTGTAAAAACTCTCCTCAAGGGGTTAAATCATTCTACAGAAAGAGAAATGAGTTTTCAGCAGTCATCCCATTATCATCTCAGGCAGGAATATTATGAGTACTCTATTAAACTTCTATTATAATGTTGGTGAGAGATAACACAGGAACACACTAGTGACAATAGGTTTGGACACAGTTCACCTGCATAACCCTCTCCCCATCCATGCAGTTACTTCTTAAAAACTGTTTTTATTCCCGACTTATCTTTTGGTCTGTATGACTTGCTTTTGTTTGTATCTACATTAATATGCACATGGCACTTTTCCCTCTCTATTTGAGATGCGCATTTTAGGAAATAATAGGAAACAAGGGTATAGTACATGTCCCTTGTGCTTATTCTTGTGCCACTACTTTGTTTTATTCTATCTGCAATACTTTCCTGAGCTGCTATACTGTAACCAGTCACTGTACTCATTTTTTTTGTATCATTTACATGCATGAACAGTAATATCGCTTTTTTTGTTGATGTTAGTATTCCTCCTTAGTAATTAGTATTTTATTAGTAGTTAGTATTTTATTTCACTTCTATCAGATTTTTATCTCACCTTAACCCCTTAAGGACCAAGCACATTTTCACCTTAAAGGGGTTATCCAGGAAAAAACTTTTTTTTATATTTCAACTGGCTCCAGAAAGTTAGACAGATTTGTAAATTACTTTCTCAAAAAATCTTAATCCTTTCAGTACTTATGAGCTGCTGAATTTGAGTTGTTCTTTTCTGTCTAAGTGCTCTCTGATGACACGTGTCTCGGGAACCACCCAGTTTAGAAGCAAATCCCCATAGCAAACCTCTTCTACTGTGCAGTTCCTGAGACAAGCAGAGATGTCAGCAAAGAGCACTGTTGCCAGACAGAAAACAACTCAACTTCAGCAGCTGATAATTATTTAAAGGATTAAGATTTTTTTTAATAGAAGTAATTTAAAAATCTGTTTAACTTTCTACAGCCATTTGATATAAAAAATAAGTTTTTTCCTGAAATACCCCTTTAAAGGACCAGGCCAATTTTATTTTTGCGTTTTCGTTTTTTTCCTCCTCGCCTTCTAAAATCCATAACTCTTTTATATTTCCATCTACAGAGCCATATAAGGGCTTGTTTTTTGAGTGACCAATTGGACTTTGTAATGAAACCTCTCATTTTACCATAAAATGTACGGCGAACCCAAAAAAATATTTTTTTAGGGAGGAAATTTTAATGAAAACCACAATTTTGCACATTTTGGAGGGTTTCGTTTTCACACTGTACAATTTACGGTAAAAATTACATGTGTTCTTTATTCTGTGGGTCAATATGATTAAAATGATATCCATGGCTAGATACTTTTATATTTTTGTACCGCTTAAAAAATAAATCAAAAACTTTTTATACAAAATCAGTAATCAAAAATTGTCCTATTTTGACCACCTATAACTTTTTAATTTTTTCATATATAGGGCGGGATGAGGGCTCACTTTTTGCGCCGTCATCTTTAGTTTTTATCGATACGACATTTGCATATATAAAACTTTTAGATAATTTTTTCTTTTTTTTTGGAATAAAATGTGACAAAAAAGCTGCATTTTTTTTATTTTTTACGTTTACGTCGTTCACCGTACAGGATCATTAACATTATATTTTGATAGTTCAGACTTTTACACACACAGCGATACCAAATATGTTTATTAAAAAAATGTTTACGCTTTTTGTGGGTAAAATGGGAAAAAACTGACAATTTTCATTTTTATTGGGGGAGGGGATTTTTCACTTTTTTTTTACTTTTTTATTTTTACATTTTTATCATTTTTTTTCTTTACACTTTTTATGTCCCCATAGGGGACTATATATAGAAATCATTTGATTAGTTATAGTGGGCAGTGCTATGCATAGGACATACACTGATCAGTATTATCGGCTATCTCCTGCTCTGGTCTGCTCGATCTCAGACCAGAGCAGGAGACGCCGAGAGACGGACGGAGACAGGTGAGGGGACCTCCGTCTGCCATTACAGATGATCGGATCGCCGCGGCAGCCCTGGCGGCGATCCGATCATCTATTTTAACGTGTGCATTGCCGCAGATGCCGTGATCTGTACTCATCACGGCATCTGAGGGGTTAATGGCAGACATCCGCGTGATCGCGAATGTCTGACATTACCAGCGGGTCCCCGACTGCTGATAGCAGCCGGAACCTGCCCTGTATGACACGAGCACTGCTCCGATGCTCGTGGTCATACACAGGACGTAAATGTACGTCCTGGTGCGCGAAGTACCGCCAAACCAGGACATACACTTACATCCGTAGTCGTTAAGGTGTTAATAAAGTTTTCATATCCTTGCCAAAGTATTTTTATTAAGAAACTCCAATTTTTCCTTCTGTTATGTGCACTTCCTCAAATAAGTAATTGAGTTGTTTTCTAAAGATTATGTTTTTTTTTTTTTTTTTTTATAGAAAACAAAACTGAGTGTGACAATGCTGCCTAATCAGTAATCATTTACCTGGCAGAGTGAATTGCAGTATCTGGCAAACTTGCACTGGGAGCATCGCTGAAGATTTTCACTCCTAAAACCAACAAAAATGAAAATATTACATCAGAAATACAATGTCTTGCTTATTTGAATAATCGATACCGTACATCTTTCTTCTAGATATGTGTTATAACTCCTGATCGTCATCATTTTGCTGCATTATTATTATTAGGAATAGGACAGATGGGTCACCGGCACTAACCTAAATAAACAGGTAGCTAGTGCAGGAGACTCTTTTTTGAAAGCTTATCTCATTGCAGCCGTTTAGGAGAAATCCATCCTGTTGCTAATATGGTAAAGTCTTCTACTGCGCAATGAAGGTGGGCTGCGGGTATATGAGCAACACCTTCTCCCATCCACTCCAGCCGACAACTCTGCCCCTTCACTGATGTGCTAAGAAAGAGGGGACGAACAGTAGCGTTGCTAGGGGGTGTGGGGGGTGCGGACCGCACCGGGTGACACCCTCTTGTGGGGTGACACTCTGACCAAGGTGCATGTGATGGTGTCGCTTGCTATTTCTGTGAGCTTGATTTGCAGTGCAGATCTAGCTCACAGAAACAATATAAATCTTAAACAACTAAATAATTAGCCTTACGATTCCACCCGATCATGGTGGCCGTGCCTCCACTGCCTGTGGACCGCGGGCACCGTAATCCAGAGGGGAGGGGGATCAGCTGTCAGTGAGCTGCGTGGACGGAGCTTGTGATGGACGGCGGAGCGGAGCTCACGTTGACATGACGTCCATCACGCGGGCCGCATCTTGGAAGAGCAGCCCCAACACATTATTGAGGAACACACCCCTGCTTGGTGAGCCATTTGCTGTGCAATGCTGAGCAGAGCCCAGGGGAAAGGGGGTGTTAATGTTGTTGAAACATTAAGGGGAGGGGGGAGGTGGTGCCATATTGGCACAGTAATTGGGGGTGGGGGAGTGGTGCGTCGGGTGCGGCCAGACACGATAAGACACAATAATGTAGGGGTTAAAAGGCTGACATGAATCATATGAGCCTTTTAACCCCCACATTACTGTGCCTTATCATGTCTGCTTCATCACTCTCATTCCCCACATTACTTTGCATCATATCTTATGATGCACAGTAATTTGAGGGTTGGGGGTGATGATACAGACCCAAGGCACAGTAATGGGAGTGATAATGTAGACATGATGAGGGACAATAATGTGGGGGCTGGGTGTGATTATGCAGACATAAGGCTCAGTAATGTGAGGGTTGGGGCTGCACAGTTTTTATGGGCTACATTATGTAACTGTATTATATTCACAGGGTACAGTGTGTGGAAGTATAATCAGAGGGCACAGTGTATAGCGGTATTATATTTAGAGGGCACAGTGGGTGGCGGTATTATATTCAGAGATCGCAGTGTGTGGTAGTATTATATTTAGAGAGTGGAGTATTATATTCCAAGGGTACTGTGTGTGGTAATGGTATATTCAGAGAGCACAGTGTGGGGTAGTATTATATTCGGACAATATAGTGTGTGGCAGTATTATATTCAGAGGATGCAATGTGTGGCAGTATTATATTCAGCGGACCAGTGTGTGGCAGTATTATATTCAGAGGGTACAGTGTGTGGCAGTATAATATTCAGAGGACACAGAGTGTGGCAGTATCATATTCAGCGGACCAGTGTGTGGCAGTATTATATTCAGAGGGTACAGTGTGTGGCAGTATTCTGAGGGTGCAGCGTGTGGCAGTATTATTTTCAGTGGGTACAGTGTGTGGCAATATTCAGAGGGTACAGTGTATGTCAGTATTATATTTAGAGGATACAGTGTGTGTCCGTATTATATGTAGAGGATACAGTGTTTGTCAGTATTATATTTTGAGGGTGCAGCATGTGGCAGTATTAAATTCAGTGGGTACAGTGTGTGGCAATATTATATTCAGAGGGCACAGTGTGTGGCAGTATTATATTCAGAGGGTACAGTGTGTGGCAGTATTATATTCAGAGGGTAGAGTGTGTGGCAGTATTATATTCAGTGGGTATAGTGTGTGTCAGTATTTAGTGGATACAGTATATGGCAGTATTATATTTAGAGGGAGCAGTGCGTGGTAATATTATAATCAGAGTATACAGTGTGTGGCAGTATTATATTCAAGGAGTACAGTATACCCTCTGAATACTAACACACACTGAAACCTCTGAATATTGATTAGTATAACCAGACACAAGGGTAAAGTGTAAATTTCTACAAAGAAGTTAAAGGGGTATTCCAGGTAAAACCTTTTTTTATATATATCAACTGGCTCCGGAAAGTTAAAAAGATTTGTAAATTACTTCTATTAAAAAATCTTAATCCTTCCAATAGTTATTAGCTTCTGAAGTTTTCTGTCTAACTGCTCAATGATGATGTCACGTCCCGGGAGCTGTGCATGATGGGAGAATATCCCCATAGGAACTGCACAACTCCCGGGATGTGAGTCATCAGAGAGCAGTTAGACAGAAAACAACAACTCAACTTCAGAAGCTAATAACTATTGGAAGGATTAAGATTTTTTTTATAGAAGTAATTTACAAATCTGTTTAGCTTTCTGGAGCCAGTTGATATATAAAAAAAAGTTTTTGCCTGGAATACCCCTTTAATATATCTATGAACTCCCAAAATACAGCACACATAAAAAATTGGAGTAATAAAAAAAAACTTAAATTGTAGAAAAAGTCACTTTGCAAAATCAATGCAATATACATAAAAATTAGAGGTATACCTCTTATCCTTCAATACATCCTCTTTTGACGGGGGCGGAGTCATGACGTCACGATTCTCCGGCCCCGCGGTTGCCACCCGGCTGTTTATGAGCTGGCACCGTGGCGTGCAGTTCAAACAGGTGGATGGCGAATACAAGATTGCGGGGGTCCCCAGCGGCAGGACCCCTGCGGTGAGACGTCTTATCCCCTATCCTTTGGATAGGGGATAAGATGTCTCAGGGCAGGAGTACCCCTTTAAGCATGTCCATTACTGCCTGCCAGGTACGTACTAAAATCACCTTATGGCGGACAACCCCTTTAAGACTGGTCTTTGAGAGGGCTGATGATATGGAAAACCGCCTTTGGCGTAACAACATATGCTTGGTGGATCTCCCTGAAAAGGCGGAAGGGTCTGATCCTGTTGCCTTCTTAGACTCCTGGCTGGAATCTATTCTACCTGCTGAGACCTTCTCATCTAACTTTACTGTGAAGAGAGCCCACAGGGTGCCGACTAGGCTGCCTCCTCCTGGTGGTCCACCTCGTCAGTTTCTAGCTAAGCTGCTTCATTTTCGTGATCGGAAAGCTATCCTGAGGGCTGTTTGTATAAAGGGAGAGGTGCGCTTCAATGACAGCAGAGTTGCCTTCCATCCTGATTTCTCCGTGGAGCTGTGCAAACAAAGTGCCTCCGGCTTCGCACTAAGGAATATCGCTTTGCCATGCATTTTCTGGCTCGCCTTCGAATGGTGGATGGATGGTACTGTGACAAGGTCCTTTACGTCTCCAGTGGACACATGTTTATTCCCTTTGTGTGTATTGGAACTAAACCAAAAAAAGGATGAAAAAGCTAATTGGACATAATGTCACACCAAACAAAAAATGGGCTGGACAAAATAATTGGCACCCTTTCAAAATTGTGGAAAAATAAGATTGTTTCAAGCATGTGATGCTCCTTTAAACTCACCTGGGGCAAGTAACAGATGTGGACAATAAAAAAAAAATCCCACCTGAAAGCATATAAAAAGGAGAGAAGTTTGCTTAGTCTTTGCATTGTGTGTGGTGTGAAACACTAAGCATAGACAACAGAAAGAGAAAAGAACTGTCTGAGGACTTGAGAACCAAAATTGTGGAAAAATATCAACAATCTCAAGGTTACAAGTCCATCTCCACAGATCTAGATTTGCCTTTGTCCACAGTGCACAACATTATCAGGAAGTTTGCAACCCATGGCACTGTAGCTAATCTCCCTGGGTGTGGACGGAAGAGAAAAATTGATGAAAGGTGTCAACGTAGGATAGACCGGATGGTGGATAGGAAGCCCCAATCAAGTTCCAAAGATATTCAAGCTGTCCTGCAGGCTCAGGGAGCATCAGTGTCAGCGCGAACTATGCGTCGACATTTAAATGAAATGAAGCGCTATGGCAGGAGACCCAGGAGGACCCCACTGCTAACACAGAGACATAAAAAAGCAAGACTACATTTTACCAAAATGAACTTGAGTAAGCCAAAATCCTTCTGGGAAAACGTCTTGTTGACAGATGAGACCAAGATAGAGCTTTTTGGTAAAACACACCATTCTACTGTTTACCGAAAATGGAATGAGACCTACAAAGAAAAGAACACAGTACCTACAGTGAAATATGGTGGAGGTTCAATGATGTTTTGGGGTCGTTTTGCTGCCTCTGGCACTGGGTGCCTTGAATGTGTGCAAGGCATCATGAAATCTGAGGATTACCAACTGATTTTGGGTCACACTATACAGCCCAGTGTCTGAAACCTGGGTTTGCGTCCGAGATCTTGGGTCTTCCAGTAGGACAAAAACCCCAAACATATGTCAAAAAGCACCCAGAAATGGATGACAACAAAGCACTGGAGAGTTCTGAAGTGGCCAGCAATGAGTCCAGATCTAAATCCCACTGAACACATGTGGAGAGATCTTAAAATTGTTGTAAAATTGATGCCCTTCCAATAAGAGAGACCTGGAGCAGTTTGCAGTTTACGGCCATAAGTGCAGTTTTCCTGGTAAAAATACTTGACTAATAGACATCCCCACACCATCAGCGACATGGACCCTAAAAGGGTATCAAAAAAGGCATCTTTGTGTTGAGGTCACTTTGCACTATGCTTATACAGAATTATTTTATTTTTTTGCTAAAAGACATAATGGCACACATTTACTACTGCAAATGTGCACAAATTCTTGTGCCACATTTATTATAAGTCTTAGACACTTAAGACCTTTTTTGTTTAAGCCCAAAAAAGAATGCATGGCTTCATTAGCAACACCAAATTTCTAAATAACATTTTAGCTAAGTTACTAAACTTCATATTACACAGTTTTAGCAACCAGTCATAATTTAGCATTCATTTTACCAGAACTCACAGATATTAAAGGGGTACTCTGGAGTGAAAAAAACAGTTTCCAAATCAGCTGGTGTAAGAAAGGTAAACAGATTAGTAAATTATGTCTAATTAAAAATCTTAAAGGGAACCAATCATCAGCTTGGCAAAGCGTTACATAGGGTAAAATCTTTATCCTCACCATCCCCGGGAGACGCTCCTGCCTGTGGGGATGGTGAGGATATGAACTAATAAGCAAGACTCTGTCAGCCCCGTAAGTAGTCCCCTGGGAGGGGAGCTCCTCTTACCTAGTCCTATTCGGCCGGCAGAGACGCCCCCTCGGCTTGATTGACATGCCGCTTCATCGCTCTGCTCCATCTTTTCAGTGAGCAGAGCAATGACGCGGCCCGTCAATCAAGCGGAGGGGGCGTCACTGCTGGCCGAAGTAATGGGACTATATGTGAGGAGCTCCCCAACCAGGGGACTACATTTGGGGCTGGCGGGGACTAGTATATAAGTTCATATGCTCACTATCTCTGGGGGAAGGTACGTCCCCCGGGGATGGTAAGGATAAAGATTTTACCCTATATAATGCTTTGATTGGTTCCCTTTAATCCTTCTAGAACTTATCGCCTGCTGTATGAGGAAGTTGCATAGTTCACTGAAGTCTGACCAAAGTGATCACTGCTGCCACCTCTGTCCATGTCAGTAACAATCAGTAGCAGGAGATATTTGCTATGGGGATTTGCTCCTGCTCTGGACAGTTCCTGACACAGACAGAGGTGGCAGCAGAAAACCCTGTGGTCAGACTGGAAAGAACTTCCTCTGAAACATACAGCAGCTGATAAGTACTGGAAGACTAACATGGGCACTGTTAGATATAGAAACTTTTTATATGTTGTACATCACAGCAAAACAATAGTTTTTCCAATATACTTCTTTAAAAAAAAAAAAAAATCACATTAAAGAAAACTGCCTTTGAATACCTCCTATAACACTGAGTCCCATAGCAGCATCAGCTTGTCCAAGGGTCATGGACAAGAGACAGCTGAAGGAGGAACAAAGCTTGTAGTAACACTGCTGTAACACAGAGTTTTATTAATCATGTTTCTCAGCTGTCATGCAGAGTGCAGGCAAGAGAGGGACATGTGCACTCCACAAGAGAGAATGAAAAAGACATTGAGCAGCTGCAATATACAATTTTTTGTAAAATATGGGTGTTTGATACATAAAAATTATATGTACATGCCGGGGTGGACTGACACCACTCAGGGCCCCCGAATCAAATAAAACAAGGGCCCCCAGTAAGACTCCACCCTTGGCCCCACCTCTGCCCCGCCCCTATTCCTGTCTGAACAACACTTTATGCCCTACCCCTGCATATCAGAGTACAAGTTCAATCTTTTGACCACTCCTCTTTGGCTTTTATTTTGATTTTTTTTTTCATCCCTCTTTGACGTTTTCCTGCTCCTTGGCAGTTTTTCAAAATAGCAGCATGCTGAGACTTTGGCGTTTTTTTTTTATTTTTATTTTTTTTACAGAAATCTTGGCATTTTTCTCTCATAGAGGTCTATGTGAGTGAAAAAAACGCCATAAAAACGCCATGGGAGGTTTTTACAGGTGGTTTTTATTCTTTTTTTTACATTAGTGATATAAAAAGGGATGGAGTTAGCTTTTTTTTTTAATTAAATTTCGTAGGATACCATTTAAAAAATAAAAAGAGAATTTTGTTTTTATTTTTCTATCCGGGAATGATTTTTGTGAGCGTGCAGGGACGTGAAAATACAGCCAACAATATAACAAATGGCAAAGGGGTCCATGTGATTTAAAAAAATTTTTTTTTTATTGCTAAATATTAATTTAATTTAAAAAATTAATGTTTTTGTTACAATACAATCCATTCTCCACTATATGTCTGTATTTTATTGTGGTACTAATACTACTCCCATCATGGAACAGAGTCTGTTCAGTGTTGGGAGCAGTAGTTCCTGCACTAAGGGACAGATAAAACTTTGTCTCACTCTTGAGACCCATCGTGATCAGAATTTATCTTCACATCATTGATTGATATTTGCCGCTGAGAGTTGTGACTGGCCAGACTTTGCAGGCCTATCAAGACTCTCAGCAGCAAATATGAATCAGTGATGTGAAGACGGAGTACATAGCAGGGATGCGGACTGTACAGCTTCTATGGATTATATTTTACGATCACAACGGTTTAAATACACTATTGATTAGAAAGCAAATTACGAAAAGACAAAAAATATATTAATAAAAAATAAAACAAAAAATTAGAAGAAAATATTTTATTTAGAAATCACATTGACCCCTTTGCCATTTGCTTTATTGCTGGCTACATTTTCATGCCCCTGCACGCTCAGATAAATCATTCCCTGATAGAAAAAAAAAAATTGTGAAAAAAAAAAAACTAATTTGTTCTTTAACCCCTTAAGGACACAGGGCTTATCCATACATCCCCGTTTCCAAGTCCTTAAGGACACAGGGCGTATGGATATGCCCTGCGCATTTCCGGCCACCGCCGCTAGCCGGAGGGGAGTCGGTGCCGGATGCCTGCTGAAATCGTTCAGCAGGCATCCCGGCATATCGCCCAGGGGGGTCATGATGACCCCCCATGTCGGCGATGGCCGCAGATCGCTGAAAAATTCAGCCCAGCGATCTGCGGCGGATTCCGGGTCAATCGGGTCTCCAGTGACCCGGAATTACTGGCTGATCGGTGCCGTCTCTGACGTCCCCGAACAGCCATTGCCAGCAGGGGTGAGGTGGCACTGGTGCCACCTCACGATCGCCCTGATTCGTCGGCCGGTTTACCGGCCGACCAATCAGGGCACCTGCATCGGGTGTCACTCCCTCAACCCGCTCCGCCCCTCTTCCGGAGGACGTGAGCGGGTGAGGGAAGAAGACCCCGGGAGCTGTTGGGATCGGGGCCCCAGGAGCGACGGCGGCAGCGAGGGACTGATCTGCAGCTGCGGCGTGGATCTGCAGTTGGAGGTGAGTGACAGCCTCCTGCTGTTGCTTAGCAACAGCTCCCAGCATGCAATAAGGGGATGCTGGGAGCTGTAGTTATGCAACAGCAGGGGGCAGACCACCACAACTCCCAGCATTCCCTTATGGGCATGCTGGGACTTATAGTTTTGCATCAGCTGGAGGCACATTTTTTCTATGGAAAAGTGTACCTTCAGTTGTTGTATAACTACAACTCCCAGCTTGCACAAACCGCTAAAGTGCATGCTTGGAGTTGTAGTGGTGCCTCTGCTGGTTGCATAACTACAACTCCCAGCATGCCCGTTGGCTGTCGGTGACTGCTGAGAGTTGTAGTTTTGCAACAGCTGGAGGCACACTGGTTGTGAAACACTGAGTTAAGTAGCAAACCAGTGTGTCTCCAGCTATTGCACAAATACAATCCCCAGCCAAAGTAGTATGCCTCCAGCTGTTGCATAACTACAAGTCCCAGCATGCCCTTCCGCTGTCCGTACATGCTGGGGGTTGTAGCTTTTGCAACAGCTGAAGGCAAACTGGTTGCAAAACACTGAGTTTGTTACCAAACTCTGTGTTTCACAACCAGTGTGCCTCCAGCTGTTGCAAAACTACAACTCCCAGCATGCACTGATAGACCGTACATGCTGGGAGTTGTAGTTTTGCAACAGCTGGAGGTATTTCCCCCCCCCCCCCCCCCCCCATGTGAACATACAGGGTACACTCACATGGGCGGAGGTTTACAGTAAGTATCCGGCTGCAAGTTTGAGCTGCGGTAAATTTTCTGCCGCAGCTCAAACTGCCAGCGAGAAACTACTGTGAACCCCTGCCCGTGCGACTGTACCCTAAAAACACTACACTACCACAAAATAAAATAAAAAGTAAAAAACACTACATATACACATACCCCTACACAGCCCCCCTCCCCTCCCCAATAAAAATGAAAAACGTCTGGTACGGCACTGTTTCTAAAACGGAGCCTCCAGCTATTGCAAAACAACTACTCCCAGTATTGCCAGACAACCACTGACTGTCCAGGCATGCTGGGAGTTTTACAACAGCTGGAGCCACCCTGTTTGGGAATCACTGGCGTAGAATACCCCTATGTCCACCCCTATACAAATCCCTAATTTAGGCCTCAAATGCGCATGGCGCTCTCACTTTGGAGCCCTGTCGCATTCCAAGGCAACAGTTTAGGGTCACATATGGGGTATCGCCGTACTCGGGAGAAATTGTGCTACAAATTTTGTGGGGTATTTCTGCTATTACCCTTTTAAAAAATGTAAAATTTTTGGGAATCCAAGCATTTTAGGTAAAAACATTATAATTTTTTTTACATATGCAAAAGTCGTGAATCACCTGTGGGGTATTAAGGTTCACATTACCCCTTGTTACGTTCCCCGAGGGGGTCTAGTTTCCAAAATGGCATGCCATGTGTTTTTTTTTTTTGCTGCTCTGGCACCATAGGGGCTTCCTAAATGCAGCATGCCCCCAGAGCAAAATTTGCTTTCAAAAAGCCAAATGTGACTCCTTCTCTTCTGAGACCAGTAGTGCGCAAGCAGAGCACTTTCCACCCCCATATGGGGTGTTTTCTAAATCGGGAGAAATTGGGCTTCAAATTTTGTGGGGTATTTTCTGCTATTACCCTTTTTAAAATTTTTGGGAAAACAAGCATTTTAGGTAAAAACATTATAATTTTTTTTACATATACAAAAGTCGTGGATCACCTGTGGGGTATTAAGGTTCACTTTACCCCTTGTTATGTTCCTCAAGCGGGTCTAGTTTCCAAAATGGTATGCCATGTGAGTTTTTTTTTTTTTTGCTGTTCTGGCACCATAGGGGCTTCCTAAAGGTGACATGCCCCCCAAAAACCATTTGTCGCTCCTTCCCTTCTGAGCCCTCTACTGCGCCCGCCGAACACTTTACATAGACATATGAGGTATGTCCTTACTCGAGAGAAATTTGGGTTTCAAATACAAGTAAAAATTTTCTCCTTTTTACCCCTTGCAAAAATTCAAAAATTGGGTCTACAAGAACATTCGAGTGTAAAAAATGAAGATTTTGAATCTTCTCCTTCACTTTGCTGCTATTCCTGTGAAACACCTAAAGGGTTAAAACACTTACTGAATGTCATTTTGAATACTTTGGGGGGTGCAGTATTTATAATTGGGTCATTTGTGGGGTATTTCTAATATGAAGACCCTTCAAATCCACTTCAAAACTGAACAGGTCACTGAAAAATAGTTTGAAAATTTTGTGGAAAATTTCAAAATTGCTGCTGAACTTTGAAGCCCTCTGATGTCTTCCAAAAGTAAAAACTCATAAATGTTATGATGCCAACATAAAGTAGACATATTGTATATGTGAACCAAAAAAATGCATTTTGAATATCCATTTTCCTTACAAGCAGAGAGCTTCAAAGTTAGAAAAATGCAAAATTTTCATTTTTTTGATCAAATTTGGAGATTTTTCACCAAGAAAGGATGCAAGTTGCCACAAAATTTTACCACTATGTTAAAGTAGAATATGTCACGAAAAAACAATCTCGGAATCAGAATGATAACTAAAAGCATTCCAGAGTTATTAATGTTTAAAGTGACAGTGGTCAGATGTTCAAAAAATGCCCTGGTCCTTAAGGTGAAAAAGGGCTCAGTCCTTAAGGGGTTAAAAATCACTACTGCATCATTTATTACTTTTTTGTACCCAGCAAAATAAAAAAAAGTCTGCAGGGGCCCAAAAATAAATAAATAAATAAATAAATAAAATATCAGAAACAAAGCCTTATTGATAGTTTTTTTTTTTTTTTTTTTTACATCTTAATCCGTTGTTTTTATTGGTACCATTGTTGATGGGACTGTTTGATCTCTTTTTTTGTTAGTTTTTTTTTCTGGTATTTGAAGTGAGCAAATTTCAGTAATTCTGTAGTTTGGTATTTTTTACATTTTCCCCATTTACCATGTCGTTTCAATAATGCTATATTTGAACAGATCAGACATTTCCGCATGCGACTATATGTTTATATTTGTTTACATTATTTTATTTTAAAAATGTGAATAGGGGGGATTATTTAAACTTTTATTAGGGAAGGGGCTTTTTTACATTTATTAACATTTTAAATTTTTTTCACAATTCTCTTGTCCCCATAGGGGAATAATACATGCATACACCAGTGTTTTCCAATCAGGGTGCCACCAGCTGTTGCAAAACTACAACTCCCAACATGCCCGGACAGCCAAAGGCTATCCAGGTATGCTGGGAGTTGTAGTTTTGCAACAGCTGGAGGCACCCTGGTTGGAAAACACTGGCAAACACTGAATCTGTGTTTCCCAACCAGGGTGCCTCCAGCTGTTGCAAAACTACAACTCCCAGCATGCCTGGAAAGCCAAAGGCTATCAAAGGCTGTCCAGGCATGCTGGGAGTTTTAGTTTTACAAAAGCTGGAGGTACCGTGGTTGGGAAACACTGCACTGAACAATCCTGTCTGCCTTACTACAGTTTGCCAGAAATCCTCTGTGCTGCTGGGAAGCCTTCTCCTTCACTCACTATTTTCTACCTGCCTTTCACTGCTCCCTACATGACTGTACCACTGCCATCATGTAGGAATCAGTAAACAGCAAGTAGAAAATACAACTACTACATTTATAAGCCACCCACCTGGCCAGGCTGGCTTGTTCTTATGTCCTTGGGCCTGCGCCTGCAGACACTGACTGAGAAAGCAGAGTAAATTCTTGGGCTAATACAAGGTCACATGTGGGGCCTTGTATAAGACCTAAGACCCTCTCCCAGACAGCCACTGCGGTTCTCTTAAAGGGCCGCTGCTACAGTGGCTGTCTGGAAGAAGAATCATAGTGACAGCCAGCTCCGGGCCTGGCTCTAACACAGCGAATCTCCGCAATAGCACAGCGGCCACAGCAGGCCTTTTTTTGGGCCGGGTTGTTTATAAAAATAAAAATAAACATTTGTTATGATATGCTATAATATGTGACAGGCGGCAGACTGCGGGCCCTTTTAGACCACGTTAGATATTGAACATAGAAGTTTTTTTTTGGGAATCTGACAAGTAGGGTTTGACATGTTTAAACAGACATAATTTACAAATCTGTATAACTTTCTGGCACTAGTTGAGCTAAAAACATTATTCCATCCGGAGTAGGGAAATGGCAACATAAGTGATCTATGGTTAAGAAACAAATGAATGCTTAAAATGCTAATATATACAGACGCAATACTCAAATAACCAAACAAAATTTAACATGATGATTTTGACGTGATAACTAACCTCCCCTTTTTGTCAACTGTAAAAAACACTGTACTTCCGTATAATAAACATAACTCCTTGGGACAGCTCCTTAGCCAGTATGCTGAGAAGGATATATATAACAACTTTTTGTCTGGTGTTTATTTCTTGTGTCGACACTCAGCGGCAGTCACTCGCATTTTAAGGCCTAACCAGCAGCCAACCTTAACAGCATACACTGTTCAATGCTATGCCATAGCAAAGCATTGATCAATGTTACCAGTGCTCTGCTGCTCCAGCCTGCATGGCTGGCTGGGAGCAGCAGAAGACCGATCGGATGGGGCCCTCCCGCCGTCTTCTCAGCTGATCGGGACATCGCGATGGTCCAGATCAGCTCTGAGCTGCCGGGATGCTTTCACTTTCATTTTGGACACCGCAATCAACTTTCATTGCGGCATCTAAAGGTTTAATGCTGGGCATCAGCCCGATCAGTGGTGCCCTGCAGTTGGGACCCACCGAGTTTAACGCACACTTTGTGGGGCTAGATTGGAAAAAAAAACTCCATTTTGTAACTTTTGGGGGCTTCCATTTCTACGCAGTGCACTTTTCGGTAAAAAGTGCACCATATCTTTATTTAGTAGGTCCATACGGTTACAAGGATACCTAATTTATAAAGGTTTTATTTTATTTTACTACTTATAATTTTTTTAAACTACATGCACCAAAATTAGTATGTTTAAAATTGTCATCTTCTGACTAGGGATCGACCGATATAGTTTTTTTAGGGCCGATACCGATACTCTGTGGAGGTTAGGGCCGATAGCTGATAACTTACCTTATACCGATATTCCGGTATAAGTTAATGGCTATTTATTCCCCCCGGCGACACCGCTGCAGATCATTGATTTAAAGCGGGCGCTTTAAATCAATGAACTGCAGCGGCTTTTGCGGTGCCAGAGACCGCCGCCACCCGCTTCTCTCCCCCTGCCTGTCCTGGGGTCCTGAGTCGTATGACCGCCACCGCACCGCGCCGCAACCCCCCCCCACCGCACCGCCCCGGCCAGAGACCGCCTCCGCCCCATTGCCTCCCCCATCCCCACTTTTATAATTACCTGTTCCCGGGGCCCACGCTTCTTCTGGCTCCTGCGGCGTCCTCCTGAGCTGTCACTGTGTGCACTGATGGTGACGTCGCATTGAGGACGTCACTCGTCATTGCGCTGCGCAGTGCACATTGTAACACAGGACGTGCAGGAGCCAGAAATAGCGCGGACCCCGGGAACAGGCAATTATAAAACCGGGGATGGGGGAGGCAATGGGGCAGCGGCGGAGGTGGTCTCTGGCCGGGGCAGTGGGGGGTGCGGTGGGCAGGGCATTATCGGCAAGGTAATTGCCGATACCAATAACGTCCAAAATCGTGAATATCGGCCGATAATATTGGCCAAACCGATAATCGGTCGATCCCTACTCCTGACTCCTTACATTTCTTTTTTGCCGCATACGTGGATGTATGACGGCTCATTTTTTGCGCCATGATTTGAAGTTTTTATCGGTACCATTTTTGTTTTCATGGGATTTTTTGATCGCTTTTTATGAAATTTTTTAGGGTATACAAAGTGACCAAAAATACGCAATTTTGGAATTTAGAATTTTTTTTTACATAAACACCATTGACCATGCGGTTTAATTAAAATTATATTTTTATAGTTCGAACATTTATGCAAGCGGCGATACCACATTTATTTTTGTTAAATGGGAAGAGGGCGATTCAAACTTTTATTACTGAAGGGGTTAAATCCCATTTATTTACTTTTTTTTTTTTATACACTTTTTTTTAGTCCCCATAGGGTACTATTACATGCAATTCTTAGATTGGATACACTGATCAATGCTATGCCATAGCATAGTATTGATCATTGTTATCGGTGCTCTGCTGCTCCAGCCTGCATGGCAGGATAGGAGCAATAGAATTCCGATCAAACAGCGAGGAGGAAGGTAAGTGCCCTGCCGCTGTCCTCTCACCGTGGCGGTCCCGAACAGCCCGCGGAGCTAACCGGCAAGTGTTTCCTCCCGTTTTAGATGCCGTGATCAACATTGATTGTGGCGTCTAAAGGGTTAATAGCGGACATCAGCTCAATCGGCGGTCTGGTATTAGCCGCGGGTCCTGGTTGCTGAGAGCAACTGGGACCCACCAGGTATGAAGCGCGCTCAGCTCCTGAGTAGTCCGTGGTCGTTAAGGGATTAAACGCTGGTAATGGGACCAGGGCGTACAGGTATGCCATGCATCCTTAAGAACTCGGGCGCACCTGTACACCCTTCGTCCGCAACAGGTTAAGGATGAAGTGCGTACCGGTATGCCCTTGTTCCGCTCCCCTTCTATGACATGGGCTCAGGAGCTGACTGTCACGTCTGGGCAAAGAAGGAGTGCACAGTATTCTCGCCCACTCCCCTGTCCCTGCCTACATACGTACCTGCCCTAGACGACAGGTTCATAACCACGCTGACAGTCCCTTCCTAAATAAGTGAGGGAAAGTCAAAACAATAAACTACAAAACTGACAAAAGGTCGGGAAAGGCTGGAGGTACACGATTAACAGAAGACAAACCTAAACACGCACACACAAAAAGACATAGTCAGAGGGCCGAGTCTAAACCTGGAGAGCACGAAGTACAGTAACAGAGTATCAAAGGGAAGTCAAAAGCCAAGCCAAAAGTCACAAAACCAGAATAAACAGAATGAGCACAGAGATAGCTAGGTAAGTTACTAAGAACTATCACAAGCAGAGAATGAATGAGAATCCCTTACCTTGCCTCCTGGTGTCCGATCACCGAATGACTCCTCAGTGCCTGAGATCCAGGCATGAGCAGTCAAGTGGCAAATTCATTGATCAATGGTTTCCTATGAGAAACCATTGATCAATGTAAAAGATCAGTGAGTGCAGTGTTATAGCACTCTATGGGAACTATAACATTGCAAAAAAAAAAGTTAAAAAAAAAAGGGAATAAAGATCATTTAACCCCTTCCCTAATAAAAGTTTGAATCACCCCCCTTTTCCCTTAAAGGGTAGCTCCCACCATCATGGTTTTTTTTTCTGTCCCTGCCTATTGCCCTTCTATCCCTAACACCCTCCCTGCCTTTATTTTATTTTTTTACTATTTTTAAAATGGCATTTAGTCTGCCTGGTAGTGTGCTCACTACCAGGCAGACATCCCCAGCAGGCACCAAGTCACTGATGCCTGCTGGGGGGGCCAACTTCTGCCCTTAGTTCTCCTAACAGGGTGCCTCCAGCTGTTTCACCACTACAACTACCAGCATGCCCTGACATTTATTGGCTGTGAGGGCATGCTGGGAGTTGTAGTGGTAAAACAACTGGAGGCACCCAGGACAGGAGCTTCATGGGGGAAGGAGTGAGCCGGGAGCCGATGCGGGAGGGACGGGTGCGGTGGAGCCTCTTCCTGCCACCCAAACACCCCCCGTTCCCCCCCCCCCGTACCTTGCAGCAGCGCCCCCCATCCCCCGTACCTTGCAGCAGCACCCCCCGCGCCCCCCGTACCTTGCAGGAGCAGCCAACCCCCCGCGCCCCCCCCGTACCTTGCAGGAGCAGCCCCCCCGCATCTTGCAGCAGGGCCGTACCTTGCAGCAGCACACCCCCCCCTGTGCCCCCCGTATCTTGCAGGAGCAGCCAACCCCCCGCGCCCCCCGTACCTTGCAGGAGCAGCCCCCCTGCGCCCCCCGCACCTTGCAGCAGGTCCGTCGGCGAGTGCGGGAAGCCGATGCGCAGCCCTGGCTGTTACTGCGCCTGCGCAAAATTTCGACTGATGCCCTGCCGGAATCAGTCGGAATTTTGCAGTGACGTCACTCCGCACTGCATTCGGCCACTAGGGGGGCGCCCCCTAGTGGCCAAATTTCAAATTGCTTTTAAAATGTTTTATAAAAGTATATTAGAGATATGTTGTAGTACTTAAGTACTACAACATATCAAAAATAATTTTTCATGACAGTGCCCATTTAAAAAAAAAGAGTGTAAATAAAAATTAACATATGTGGAATCGCCGAGTGCGGAAATGTCCGAATCATAAAAATATATATCATTATTTAAACCGCAGGGTCAATGGCGTACATGCAAAAAAATTCTAAATTCCCAAAAAGCTTATCTTTGGTCACTTTTTATATTCATGAAAAAATGAATAAAAAGCCATAAAGTCCGATCAATACAAAAATGGTACAGCTAAAAACTTCAGATCACGGCGCAAAAAATTAGCCCTCATACCACCCCATACGCGGAAAAATAAAAAAGTTATAGGGGAAGATGACAATTTTAAGCATATAAATTTTCCTGCATGTAGTTATGATTTTTTTCAGAAGTATGACAAAATCAAACCTATAGAAGTAGGGTATCATTTTAATCGTATGGACCTACAGAATAAAGTGAAAGTGTAATTTTTACTGAAAAATGTACGGTGTAGAAACAGAAGCCCCCAAAATTTACAAAATGGTGGGGGGTTTGTTTTTTTTCAATTTTGTCTCACAATGATTTTTTTTTTTCCATTTAGCAGTAGATTTTTGGGTAAAAGTGACTGATGTCATTACAAAGTAGAATTGGTGGCGCAAAAAATAAGCCATCATATGGATTTCTAGGTGCAAAATTGAAAGAGAGTTATGATTTTTTAAAGGTAAGGAGGAAAAAATTTAAGTGCAAAAACGGAAAAAACCCTGGTCCTTAAGGGGTTAACCCTATGGGTTCTAGAACCAGTAATCACACTGACCCTGTGTCAGCCGGCTAATGCCGGACATTACCGCTAGCGATCAAAGTTGATTGCAGCGTCTAAAATAAAAAATAAAATACAGTCCGGGTAGCTCAGTGGAGCTGATCGGGACCACCACAGTAAAGCCGGGGTGTCCCAATCAGCTGAGAGGATGGCGAGAGGGCTCTGAAGCTCCAGTCAGCCATGGCAGGCTGGAGCAGCAGAGCACTGATAACACTGATCAATGCTATGCTATGGCATAGCATTAAACAGTGTATGGAATCAGTAGATTGCCATAGTCCTCTATGGGGACAAAAAAATATCTGCAGCATTGTGGTCGTTTGAGTGGATGATCAGATCAACCGCTGCACTGTCGCAGGGATTCGATCAACACACATGGTTGCCTGAGGTCCCCTTACCTGCTCCGCCCGTCATCCTGGGGTCTTCTCCTCTGGCCTGAGATCGAGCAGACCAGAGAAGAAGATTGTCAATATTGATCAGTGCTATGCCTATGCCATATACATTTTTATTGGGGGTGGGGCTTTTTCACATTTTTGTAAAACTGTTTTTCACCTTTTTTTCCCAATGGGGACATAAAAAGTGTAAAAAAAATAAAAAAATGAAAGATAAGAAAAAAAAATTGAAAAAGCCCCTCCCCCAATAACAATTTATATGGCTCCTTTTTCCCATTTTATCCCAAAAATGCGTAAAAAAAACGATTGAAAAGTTATATACGCAAAAGTGGTACCGATAAAAAGTACAGATCATGCGCAAAACATGAGCCCTCATATAGCCACGTATACAGAAAAAAGAGAACGTTATAAGTCGTCAAAATAGAGTGATTTCAAACATATAAATTTTGTTAAAAAGTCTGAGTTTTTTTTAAGCCGCACAATAGCAGAAAAGCATATAACATGGGTATCATTTTAATCATACTGACCCACAGAATAAAGAAATTATGTAATTTTTACCCAAAAGTGTACAGCATGAAAACTAAACAAATAATTAGCAAAGTTGCGGTTTTCTTTTCAATTTCCTAACACAAATAATATTTTTTGGTTGCGCCCTACATTTTATGGTAAAATGATTGATGTCATTACGAAAGACAACTGGTAGCGCAAAAAACAAGCCCTCACATGGGTCTGTGGATAAAAACATAAAAATCTTATGATTTTGAGAAGACGAGGAGGAAAAAACTAAAATGCAAAAATAAAATTGTCTATGTCCTTACGGGGTTAAGCATAGATGGGCAAGCAGTTAAAACAGAGCTGTGAATGGTTGCTATGGGAAAGCCATACATGGTTTTGACTGACTAATACATTTTGTTCTCTGTGCTCCAATGGATAACACAACAGAAGACATCAGATGTAGGACTCTCCTATGGCCCCAGTTCCTGTAATGAGAATATTCTTCATTATGTCCACTGCTACATGTAGGAAGTACAATAGCTTTAATTACTTTGTCTCAGACCTCTGACTCATTGCTAGTACAGCCTGCTTTCCTGTCTTTTTGATGGAAATTTAATGTAATCATCCTAGCGTATCCAATTTCCTAGAAATAAAAGGACACTATGCAAAACATTTTTAGATAATCTTTCCTTGTAGAGGTAATTCAGACAAGTCCTTTGCTTTTCCGCATTCTCTTTTATTAGGAACTTGAAAGGTTTCAAACCTAGGGTAAATTAAAATGCTCTTTGAAAGTGAAGTACGTTTTCGAAATATGGACTTGACCGAGTGCCTAAGGACAGAAAAATCAACATTGTTTTCTCCATGAATTATTCGCCAATGTCTCTTTCTACATGAAGGTTCAAAGGCACATAATCATATAGGCATCTGAATATCTGCACAAAGACCCGCCTGGGACCTCAAAAACCTCATAATGATAAAATACATATCATTGCAAAGGGTATATGACATTACTTCTGGCAGGAATAGAAAAAAAGCACAAGACCCAGCAGTATATGAAAACTCTTCCATCCAGTTCTCACCTATATTCTCACACATGTAACATAGCACAATAAAAAAGTGTTTAAGGCTACACTCCCACGTAGTGCTTATGCAGCGTATTTCAGGCTGTGCAAATTTTCGAAGCTTATTTTCCCATGAGCATACACAAAGGGATACCTGACGGCAGCCCTGTGTGTTCAGTGAGGTTTGGAGACGGATCTGCATGCCAACGTGACTGATGCGCGGCCCCGCCTCCACACCTCACAGCACAGCACACAGGGCTGCAATGGGGAAGCCCTGTGTGTATGCTCTTCGGAAAATACACAGCATATTTCCAGCTGCTCAGCAGTTTTTCCACAGCGTGAAACATAATGTGTAAGCACTACGTGGGACCGTACTCTTACAGTGTAGTGTAACTCATTGGGTGTTAAGCATTTAGCAGCTCATAGAGCACCTAATCCGCTATAGAACCCTTGCCTGTCCATACACTAAATGCCAACAATTGAGCAAATAAAAATAATGCGTTTGCTTTCAATAATTGAGGTTATATAGGTCTTAGCAAAAATTTAACTATAAAAGAATAACTGAAAAAACGTTTCAGCCACTTGGGTCGTTTGTGATAATTTTAATAAAAATATATCGAGATAAAGATACAATTTAATTTCATAGCAAGGAAAGCAAGCACAACAAAGCTCATTTTAGTGTAATGCAACACTTGAACTGACCCCCCCCCCCCCCCCCCCCCCCCCCCCCCCCCCCCCCCAAGATGGCAACAGTCCGTAAACTTATGGATCATGTAGAGGGCATCATGTAAAGGGCAGGAAATGCAAGCAGGGCCTTAATATTCTTGGAGCTGCAGGACCTGGCCTATTCCAGTCATAGAGATCTCTACAGTAATAACGACAATTTAGACATCCAGGCTGCATATCAGGCTGGAGGAATAGAAAACAAAAATGATGAGGTGAAACAACGGCACACTGTATCCTTCTTATTTACAATCTCAAGAAGAAGAGAATAAAAGTAAGAAGTTCTTTATACATCAGTAAGTGGTTTCTGCATTACCCTGATGCAGCTGCACTATATTCTGTATGTTACAGCCTGCTTCTGACTGTCAAGGAAAGTGAAACTGTTAGTACTGTGCCACAAAAGTCTGTAGGAAGGGAAGAACAAGTAAGGCTATGTTTACACAGCAGAATTTTCTCACTGAATTTCCTCTACTTCTTCATGCAAAAACCATGGCACAACAATTTACAGCACATAGCAATCCTGCTTCAAATCTGCGCCAGAATTTGATTGAAATTTCTAAGCGGAAATTCTGTAGTGTGAACCTAGCCTAACTGACAATGGTGAAGATAAGCAATGGTTACCTTGGGTACCCTGTAACTATGCAACACAATGTTTACTTCTGACTGCTTCTGAGGAGCTCAACAAGGCCCACCCTTTTAAACCCAGCCAGATTTCCCACGTGCTGCCTGAGCGTCAGCTTACAATTTACATTGCAGTCCTTAATCCAATTTGTACACGTCACAGAGATGGTCAAAGCGAGGCACTACCAGGTCCTTCTATGTAGAGTGGGATATACTCGCAGATCGGCAGTAGGACAAGTGAAGATGAGCATCAGGTGTATGTCCAGTGGTGGTGCTAGAAGTTATGAAAAGCGCAAGTGTTATGGAAAAAACTTTATGCACTCACCGCAAGGTAATGGACTGTCTGCTCCTAGCTGGAAGGTACCGGTGGACCGGCTCCTGGTATGCCCGTCGGTGCTCAGAGGCGACTGCTGGCGGTTTCGCGTATACGCGCTTTAAGTGAAGCAGGTATACGCGAAACTGCCGACAGTCACCTCTGAGCACCCACGGGCATACCAGGAGCCGGTCCACCGGTACCTTCCAGCTAGGAGCAGACAATCCATTACCTTGTGGTGAGTGCAGAAGGTTTTTTCTTGTCAGTTTGAATCTTAATCCAAATTTGTCTAGTCTTTGCATTGAGCTGCTTGGTTTCTTGTCTTCTGGACTCTTCCTGGTTTTGTAACTGGTTCTTTGTTCTTACCTTGACTGTTAGTTTCTCTGCATGGAACTTTTAGTAGCATTCTTATATCAGAATGCTGGCTACTTCTGACTCTGTTTCAACCTTTACCTTTTGATACTATGGAATTCTATACTATATGTATAAATTCTAAGTCATATGTTTGCATATGTTTGATCAAAGGAAAGTTAATTTTTTTATTTGTCCACTTCTTTAATAGTTTCTTGCTTTTATTCTAACTGAATTAATAGTTGTCATTTAGAGTGCAAGGATCTCTCACAGAAGTAAACTTGCAGAACAAACATAGTGAGCAGTTTTTCTAGGGTTTCATGATTTTTTTTTTAGGGCTGCAACGATTAATCGATGTAAATCGATTGAAATCAATAATGGGATTCGTTGTCGACGAATCCCGTTATCGAATAATCGCCCGATTCGTTGTCTGCCGTCAGTGGCGGCAGTGAATGAAGCAGACATGTCTCCGCCGCTGCCCTGCTCCTAGTGCAATCAGCGCAGCGCGGGACATGTCTATTGTCTGCTGCTCATCTCCGTCGATTACAGAGATGAGCAGCAGAGATAGACATGTGCGCTAGGAGCAAGGCAGCAGTGGGGACATGTCGGGCGGCGGCAGCAGGGCCCCCCTTTAGACCGCAGCCCCCACCCTTGTAGACAGCTCACCTACAGCTGTCCTCTGTCGGGTGCTGCCACTCCGCTGCCCCTTTCTCCCGTCCGCATCACGTTATCCTATGGAGGACCATGTGACATACACGTCACTCCAAGCAGAGTGACGTGTGTGTCACATGGTCCTCCATAGCACAACGTGATGCGGACGGGAGAACTGTGCAGAGGAGCGGCAGCCCCCGACAGAGGACAGCTGCAGGTGAGCTGTCTACAAGGGTGGGGGCTGCGGTCTAAAGGAGGGCCTGCTCTCTAAAGGGGGGCCCTGCGGTCTAAAGGAAGGCCCTGCTGTCTAAAGGAGGGCTCTGCTATCTAAAGGAGGACCCTTCTGTCTAAAGGGGGGGCCCTGCTGTCTAAAGGGGGGCCCTGCTGTCTAAAGGGGGGCCCTGCTGTCTAAAGGGGGGCCCTGCTGTCTAAAGAGGTCTGTAAAAGCAATGGTCTGCAGTCTGCGCATACACATGTGTATAGGAGTGCTATATAAAAAAAAAAAAAAAAAAAATTTACATTTACTGCTCCCCCAATAAAAATTAGCTCCCCCTTTTCCTATTGGTATACAAAAAAGTAAAATAATCTTTTCTTTTACATATTTGATTAGTGAATCATTAACATTTTTTTAATAGTTCAGACAGTTACCCATGCGGCAGTATCAAATTTATGCTGGTTTCTGAACAGGATCATTAATAATGATCCTGTACAGCAACCGACATAAACGTAAAAAAAAAAAACTTTTAATATGGCCATTGTACATAGTTTTTCAAGTAGAATCAGCTGAACCCTTTTTTTTTGGCATTTATATTTTTTTTCCGATTAATCGATAAAATAATCGTCAACTAATCGATTATTAAAATAATCGTTAGCTGCAGCCCTATTTTTTTTTCCATAATCTGAACAACAATTACACTGTTAACAGGTCCTGGATTTTAACTTACCTTAACCCCTTGGGAACGGAACCCATTATAAGGACGCAATTCTGCAATTCTGCCCACTGTCACTTTAAGCATTAATAACTCTGGGTTGCTTTTACTTTTCATTTTGATTCCGAGACTGTCTTTTCGTGACACATTCTACTTTATGTTAGTGGTAAATTTTTGTCGATACTTGCATAATTTCTTGGTGAAAAATTCCCAAATTTGATGAAAACTTTGAAGCTCTCTGCTTGTAAGGAAAACAGACATTCCAAATAAATTATATATTGATTGGCATATACAATAGGGGAGATTTATCAAAACCTGTGGAGAGCCAAAGTTGACCAGTTGCCCATAGCAACCAATCAGATGGCTTCTTTCATTCCTAACAAGGCCTGTGAAAAATGAAAGCAGCAATCTGATTGGTTGCTATGGGCAACTGAACAACTTTGCCTCTCCACAGGTTTTGATAAATCTCCCCCAATATGTCTACTTTATGTTGGCATCATAAAGTTGACATGTTTTTACTTTTGGAAGACTTCAGAGGGCTTCAAAGTTCAGCAGCAATTTTCAAATTTTTCACAAAACTTTCAAAATCGGAATGTTTCAGGGACCAGTTCAATTTTGAAGTGGATTTGAAGGGTCTTCATATTAGAAATACCCCACAAATGACCCCATTATAAAAACTGCACCCCTCAAAGTATCCAAAATGACATTCAGTAAGTGTGTTAACCCTTTAGGTGTTTCACAGAAATAGCAGCAAAGTGAAGGAGAAAATTCAAAATCTTCATTTTTTACACTCGCATGTTCTTGTAGACCCAGTTTTTGAATTTTTACAAGGGGTAATAGGAGAAAAAGCCCCCCCAAATTTGTAACTCAATTTCTCTCAAGTAAGGAAATACCTCATATGTGTATGTGAAGTGTTTGGCGGGCGGAGAGTGAGTTTTTCTGAAATGGTTTTTGAGGGGCATGTCACATTTAGGAAGCCCCTATGGTGCCAGAACAGCAAAAAACAAAAACAAAAAAAAAAACACATGGCATACTATTTTGGAAACTACATCCCTCAAGGCACGTAACAAGGGGTCCAGTGAGCATTATACTCCACAGGTATTTGACGACTTTTCGTTAAAGTGTCATGTGTAAATGAAAAAAAAATTTTTTTTCATTAAAGTGCAGTTTTGGGAGAAAATGCCCCCCAAAATGTGTAACACCATCTCTTCTGAGTATGGAAATACCCCATGTTAGGGCCTAAAATGCTCTGCGGGCGAACTACATTTGGCTTTTTGAAAAGCAAATTTTGCTGAAATCATTTTTGGGGGGCATGTCGCATTTAGGAAGCCCCTATGGTGCCAGAACAGCACAGAAAAAAAAAAACACATGGCATACTATTTTGGAAACTACAACCCTCAAGGAACGTAACAAGGGGTACAGTGAGCCTTAACACCCCACAGTTGATTGACGAACTTTCGTTAAAGTGGGACATGAAAATGAAAAATTTGATTTTTAACACTAAAATGCTGGTGTTACCTCAAACTTTTCATTTTCACTAGGAGTAATAGGAGAAAATGCCCCACAAAATTTAAAACCCCATTTCTCTCGAGTAAGGAAATACCTCATATGTGAATGTAAAATGATCTGCGGGTGCACTAGAGGGCTCAGAAGGGAAGGAGCGACATTGGGCTTTTGGAGAGAAAATTTTGCTGAAATGGTTTTAGGGGGCATGTCCCATTTAGGAAGCCCGTATGATGCCAGAACAGTAAAAAAAAATAAAAAAAAACACATGGCATACTATTTTGGAAACTACACCCCTCACAGAATTTAATGCAGTGAGCATTTACACCCCACTGAAATTTGACAGATCTTTGGAATCTTTGGATCAGACACCTGTGGGGCGTAAATGCTCACTGTACCCCTTGTTACATTCTGTGAGGGGTGTAGTTTCCACAATGGGGTCACATGTGGAGGGGGTCCACTGTTCTGGCACATGGGGGCTTTGTAAACACACATTGCCTTCAATTTCAGCCTAATTCTCTCTCAAAAAGCCCAATGGCACCCCCTTCTCTTCTGAGCATTGTAGTTCGCCTGCAGAGCACATTACATCCACATATGGGGTATTTATATACTCAGAAGAAATGGGGTTACAAATTTTGGGGGGCTTTTTTCCTATTACCCCTTGTGAAAATGAAAAATTTGGGGTAATGCCAGCATTTCAGGGAAAATTATTATTTTTTTTTTCATGTCCAACTTTAACGAAAATTTGTCAAAGACCTGTAGGGTGTTAAGGCTCATTATACCCCTTGTTACATTCCATGAGGGGTGTAGTTTCCAAAATGGGGTCACGTGTTTTTTTTTTTGCGTTCATGTCAGAACCGCTGTAACGATCAGCCATCCCTGTGCAAATTACCAATTTAAGCCTCAAATGTACATGGCGCTCTCTCACTCCTGAGCCATGTAGTTCGTCCGCAGAGCATTTTACATACAACATATGGGGTATTTATGTAAAGAAATTTTGGGGGTCTTTTTCTCCTTTTACCTCTTGTGAAAATGAATTAAATGAATGAATTGAAGTATGGGGCAACACCAGCGTGTTAATGTAAACATTTAAATATTTTTTTTACACTAACATGCTGGTGTAGCCCCCAACTTTACATTTTCATAAGGGGTAAAAGAAGAAAAATCCCCCCAAAATTTGTAAAGCAATTTTCTCCCAAGTACGGAAATACCCCAAATGTGGCCCTAAACTGTTTCCTTGAAATACGACAGGGCTCTAAAGTGAGAGAGCGGCATGCGCATTTTAGGCCTAAATAAGGAATTTGCAATAGGGGCGGACCCGATTACAAGGATGGGGCTTGTCTCCATCAAAACCCTACAGCAGTGTTTCCCAAACAGAGTGCCTCAAGCTGATGCAAGACTCCCAGCCTGCCAGGACAGTCTATGGCTGTCCATCAATACTGGGAGTTTTGGTTTTGCAACAGCTGGAGACTTCGTTTAGGAAACACTGCCATATGAGATGTTTTTCATTTTTATTGGGGGGGGGGGACGTGTAAGGGGGTGTATATGTAGTGTTTTACTTTTTATCATTTGGTAGTGTAGTCTAGTGTTTTTAGGGTACATTCACACAGGCGGGGGTTCACAGTAAGTTTTCCGCTGGGAGTTTTAGCTGCGGCGGAAAATTTGCCACGGCTCAAATTTGTAGAAGGAAACCCACTGTAAACCCGCCCGTGTGAATGTACCCTGTGCATTAACATGAGAGGGGGGGCGCCCCAAACCTTCAGCTGTGGCAAAATGACAACTCCCAGAATGCATTGACATACCGTACATGCTGGGAGTTGTAGTTTTACAACAGCTGTAGGCACACTGGTGGGGAACCACTGAGTTAGAAAAAAGACTCTAGCTCAGTGATTCCAACCCGTGTGCCTCCAGCTGTTGCAAAACTACAACTCCCAGCATGTACGGTCTGTCAGTGCATTCTGGGAGTTGTAGTTTTGCAACAGATGGAGGCACACGGGTTGGAATCACTGAGTTAGGAAACAGACTCTAGCTCAGTGTTTCCCAACCAGTGTTCCTACAGCTGTTGCAAAACTACAATTTCCAGCATGGCCAGAAAGTCAGGGATGCTGGGCGTGTAGTTCTGCAATATCTGGTCCTTCAGATGTTGCAGAACTAAAACTCCCAGCATGCCTGGACAGTCTGGGAATGCTAGGAGTTGTAGTTATGCAACAACTGGGGAAGAACAGTTTGGAGACCGCTAAGTAGTGGTCTCCAAACTGTAGCCCTCCAGATGTTGCAAAACTACAACTCCAAGCATCCCAGACTGTCCAGGCATGCTGGAAGTTTTAGTTCTGCAACATATGAAGGGCCAGGTATTGCAGAACTACACGCCCAGCATCCGTGACTGTCTGGCCATGCTGGGAATTGTAGTTTTGCAACATCTGGAGGGCTACAATTTGGAGACCACCGTATAGGTTGTGTGGGCATGCTGGGAGTTGTAGTTTTGCAGCTTTTAGAAGGCCACAGAGAAGATCACTTACCGCGATCTTCACTGCAGCCTGACGCACTTTCCGGCCACTGCTCCTCCTGCGTTGATGCCGCCGCATCTGATCTAGGATGCCTCCGCCGGTGCGGGTAAGCCGACCATGCTCCCCACTCGCCACCCGTGTTCCCCTCTGCTCTACCCCGAATTCGATCGGTGGGCAGAGCGGGGGAAATGTACTCTAACCCCCCTGCCCCCCTCCTGCCATTGGTCACAGCCTGATTGACCAATAGCAGGGGACAGGAGGGGGTGGCAACACTGCCACCTCGCTCCTATTCTTTATGATGGTCGGAGCTGTCTCTGACAGCTCCGACCATTCTTATTTTCCGGGCGATCGGGTCACCAGTGAAATGACCGTCGATTTGCCGCGATCACCGACATGGGGGGGTCTAAGGACCCCCTAGGCATTGCCACGGGATGCCTGCTGATAGATATCAGCAGTCATCCCGGTCCGATCACCACCCCGTGAGCTGCGGTGATCGGAAATATGGAGGGCGTATGGATACGCCCTCCGTCCTTAAGTGACGGGACATGAGGGCGTATGCATACGCCCTTCGTCCCCAGGAGTTAAGGGGTAAAAAACTGGCTCCCTGTCTGCATTCTCTTTAGGTGTTATGACCTGGGACAAGGGGGGGGGGGGGGAACACTGGGCCATAGGATGCTGACGACCAAAAATAGACATAGTAGCAATACAGTGATCCCTCAAGTTACAATATTAACCCCTTAATGACCACGGATGTAAATGTACATCCTGGCTTGGCGGTACTTCGTGCACCAGGACGTACATTTATGTTCTGAGTATGACCACGAGCATCTGAGCGGAGCTCGTGTCATACACAGCAGGTTCCGGCTGCCATCAGCAGTCGGGGACCCGCCGGTAATGGCCGACATCCGCGATCGCCATTAACCCCTCAGATGCCGTGATCAGTACAGATCACGGCATCTGCGGCAATGCGCGCGTTAAAATAGATGATCGGATCGTCCGTAGCGCTGCTGCGGCGATCCGATCATCTGTAATGGTGGACGGAGGTCCCCTCACCTGCCTCCGTCCATCTCCCGGCGTCTCCTGCTCTGGTCTGAGATCGAGCAGACCAGAGCAGGAGATCACCGATAATACTGATCAGTGCTATGTCCTATGCATAGCACTGAACAGTATTAGCAATCAAATGATTGCTTTAGATAGTCCCCTATGGGGACATAAAAAGTGTAAAATAAAAAAAAAAAGTTGATAAATGTAAAAATAAAAAGTAAAAAAAAAGTTAAAAAACCCTCCCCCAATAAAAATGCAAATTGTCAGTTTTTCACATTTTACCCCCGAAAAGTGTAAAAACATTTTTTATAAACATATTTGGTATCGCCGCCTGCGTAAATTCCAATCTATCAAAATATAATGTTAATGACCCCGTACGGTGAACGGCGTAAACGTAAAAAAATAAAATGTTATGGTAAAATGAGGTTTCATTACAAAGTACAATTGGTCACGCAAAAAACAAGCCCTTATATGGGTCTGTAGATGGAAATATAAAAGAGTTATGGATTTTAGAAGACGAGGAGGAAAAAAACGAAAACACAAAAATAAAATTGGCCTGGTCCTTAAGGTGAAAATGGGCTTGGTCCTTAAGGGATTAATTGGTTCAGGGACGACTAATGTATGTTGAAACTATTGTATGTTGAGGTCATAACTATTGTATGTTGAGGTCATAATTGGTTCTGAAGCCACCAAATATCATCCAAAAATAGGAAAAAGTGAGGACTAAACAAAAATAAGTAGTTAACTAATAAAGATAAAGCAAGTCCTTACATATAAAAGTAAGAAAGAGCTGCTGGGAGCTGTAAATCACTGTCTATGTAGAGGACAGGAACTTCTTCAGGGTCTGTACAGTACACACAATGGGGGAGATTTATCAAAACCTGTCCAGAGGAAAAGTTGCTGAGTTACCCATAGAAACCAATCAGATCGCTTCTTTCATTTTTAAATGAAAACTAGATATGGAAAAAAGGGGGAGAGAGCAGAGCTTCCTCTGAGAGTAGTGTGTTCATAGAAATTGGTTAATGGGTGTAGATGTGCGCACCGCTACGGGTGTCTGCTCACCTTGCGGGGTTGTGTGCCAGACACAACCACCATGAAGCACTTGTCAGTGATTTTACGGAGCTGCCTCCCGGGAATCAGAAGGGGGACTCCCTTGCTGATCTAGGACATCAGGTAGACGGAAGAAAAAAACGGGATCTGATGGCGCGTGCCGCAATGATGCTCGGAGATCCAGTTAGGATAAATGTTCTTTTTTTATTGCCAAATATTAGACGCGTTTCGAGGTTCCTACCTCTTTCTCAATAAAACATAGGCTGAAGCCTATGTTTTATTGAGAAAGAGGTAGGAACCTCGAAACGCGTCTAATATTTGGCAATAATATTTGCGTCTAATATTTGGCAATAAATATTTGGCAATAAAAAAAAAGAACATTTATCCTAACTGGATCTCCGAGCATCATTGCGGAACGCGCCATCAGATCCCATTTTTCTCTTCCGTCTACCTTCTTTCATTTTTAACAAGGCCTCTGCTGCTTTCATTTTGCAATCTGATTGGTTGCTATGGGCAACTCAGCAACTTTTCCTCTGGACAGGTTTTGATAAATCTCCCCCAATGTCCTTAAAAAAAGTAAAATGGAGCCGCCCTTACTTGGTGTCCAAAGGAGCAGCTAACTGTGGCATTGGTTAAGAGTAGTACAGAACAGGTAATACCTCTCTGTACTGTAGCGTGCGCTACCAGACATTAACTCAGTGAATACGCAGTAATACAGGTGTATTACCAGTGAATACCCATTCTAATTGGTCAGTTCTTCCAGCCATTGACATATTTTGCAGATCTGGACTGTCTTTAGCATTGTATGTTTAGTATGGTTTCAAGTTATAATGGTCCAGAAAAGACCATTGTATGTTGAAACGTTTGTATGTTGAGGCCATTGTAAGTTGAGGGATCACTATACTGCTTTACTTATCATAAGAATGGGGTTAGGTATCTTTTTTTCTTTTTAAATTTATATTTCAAGGGATACCTTCACTTTCTGCAGTGGATATTTCAGTCCCCAGACTCTGCTGAAAGAATCAACATGTTCACTCTTTCAGTGGAATTCAGTATGAAATTCTTGCCATCTATTAAGACCACATTCCCAAGTGGTTTTAGTGCCAGTTTGATTTGTATGAATGAGACTGTCTGATAGTACTCCTCTGTGCTCTCTCCTGTCCTATCAGAAGTGAGCAAAGTGGAGTGCTAGCCCATCCTCACTTACTGGACTTTGTCCATGCCTGTGCTTCAGCTTGGACAAAGCCATGATTTCTGTAGAAAGGAAGTACCGTATTTTTCACCGTATAAGACGCACTTTTTCTTCCCTAAAACTGGGGGGGGGGAGTTGGTGCGTCTTATACGACAAATACACATTAAAACCTGTCCTATCGCGGCGGTCCCTGCGGCCATCAACGGCCGGGACCCGATCGCTGTGATGCCCTGTATTAACCCTTCCGACACGGCAATCAAAGCTGACCGCCACGTCTGAAGCGAAAGTGACACTAACCCGGCTGCTCAGTCGGGCTGTTCGGGACCGCCGCAGTGAAATCGCGGCATCCCGAACAGCTTACAGGACACGGGGAGGGACCTTACCTGCCTCCTCGGTGTCTGCTCCGTGCCGGGATCCCCTGCATGGCCGGCGCTCTCCTTCGTCGTCATCACGTCGTTGCGCACGCCGTCCCGTCATCCAATAGGAGCGGGGTGCGTAGTGACGTGATGGCGGCGATGGAGAGCGAGGATACCCGGCAGCAGAGACTTTCCGGAGCGACGGGAACACGGCGACAGCGATGGAGGGCGACATCCAGGGCAGCAGGGACAGGTTTGGAGCGGGGGGGGGGGGGGGGGACACGTGAGTATTACCTCCTATACCAGTGGTCTTCAACCTGCGGACCTCCAGATGTTGCAAAACTACAACTCTCAGCATGCCGGCTGTCCGGGCTTGCTGGGAGTTGTAGTTTTGCAACATCTGGAGGTCCGCAGGTTGAAGGTTCAGAATCTTTTTTTTCTAGATTTTCACCCTTTAAAATTGGGTGCGTCTTATATGCCGGAGCATCTTATATGTCGAAAAATACGGTACATTTTTCTTAAGAAGTATATTAGAAAGGTTAATGTTTTGCCAAGATGTGCAACATATAAAAAGTTTTTGAATTTGACAGTGCCCATTAAATTTTTGGTAAATAAATAATGACAGTGTAATTTGCAATGTGTTGTGTTTTATTATGTCCTGATGCATAAAATCATAGAATTTAATGATATTGTACTTTCTTTTTCTTATGACTATATACTGTATATCACTGGTATCAATGTAGCATGCATATTTTATATTTAATGGTTGTGAGTGACAATTCTATCTTTTGTTTTACTACTTTAGAAGATTGTCTTTTATAAAAGACATTTTAAATAAATAAATTAAAAAAACGACATCAAGCAAAACAAGTCAATCAATAGAAAAAAAGTCTAAAAGTATTAAACATTTGAAAACACTAAAGCTTTTATCGATCCTGTTTCCAGTGAGCTGTCCTCGTGATACAATATCGAAGTGCTTCTGAAATTGGGAGCAATAAAATTTAATTACAACTCACTCCATATTCTACCACATCACAATTGCTGTCACAATTGCGGTTTCCAACAAAAAGTCAACAATTCACACAAAAGGTTCTCAAAGGCTCTGGAGTTCAACTGCAGCATTAATAATTTATCTTCATCTTCAGAAGAGAAGAGAAGCAAAGGCAATCTGACTGGTGCATAGATAAAAAGGTACAGACTCAGGGGAGATGAGAAAAGGTACAGGAATTCATATGAATTTGGAGTCAGGGGACAAGCACAATCTTCAAACACTATGGAAATTCAAATGGAAATGACGATAATTATTTAGTCTTCTCTATGTTATCACAAAAGTTTTGGTTCATTTGTAGAAGTGAAATTCACAATTAGGTAGATCACTTCAGGAGGGGCAGATGACCCTTTCCATGGCCTAACAAACTGCTAAAGTGAACATTCAGCACAATGTAAAGTTAAATGGGGTGGACACTTTTTATATAATCAGTACAAAATAATGGAAAAAGGGAATATAGGCATTTTACTAGTATATGCTCTTTAGAAGTTCTGGCCTGCTTATTCACATTGGGAAACCCTCACGCTTTGTTAGCCAGGAAAGCTTGCTGCTTCTGGCTAAAAACGGATGCTGAAATTAGGACATGTGATGCGCCATTGTCCATGCAAAATTAATGCAACATTTTGGGGATCTGTCCCAGGCCTAAAAAGGGGGTAGACCCGCTGAAACATCTCATTAACCCCTTAAGGACTGAGCCCTTTTTTGCAATTCTGACCACTGTCACTTTATGCATTAATAACTCTGGGATGCTTTTACCGATTATTCTGATTCCGAGAATGTTTTTTCGTGACATATTCTACTTTAACACAGCGGTAAATTTTCATCGTTACTTGCATTCTTTCTTGGTGAAAAATCCCCAAATTTCATGAAAATTTAGCATTTTTCTAACTTTGAAACTCTCTGCTTATAAGGAAAATGGATATTGCAAATAAATTATATATTGATTCACATATACAATATGTCTACTTTATATTTTCATCATAAAGTTGACATGTTGTTATTTTTGGAAGACATCAGAGGGCTTCAAAGTTCAGCAGCAATTTTCCCAAAAATTTTCAAAATCTGTATTTTTCAGGCACCAGTTCAGTTTTTAAGTGGATTTGAGGGGTCTTCTTATTAGCTATACCCCATAAATGACCCCATTATAAAAACTGCACCCCCCCCCCCCCCCCAAAGTATTCAAAATGACTTTCAGAAAGTGTGTTAACCCTTTAGGTGTTTCACAGGAATAGCAGCAAGGTAAAGGAGAAAATTTAAAATCTTCATTTTTTACACTCGCATATTCTTGTAGACCCAGTTTTTGAAATTTTGCAAGGGGTAAAAGGAGAAAAAGCCCCCCAAAATGTGTAACCCAATTTCTCTCGAGTAAGGAAATACCTCATATGTGGATGTCAAGTGCTCTGTGGGTGCACTACAAGGCTCAGAAGGGAAGGAGCGCAATGGGATATTGGAGAGTGAGATTTTCTGAAATGGTTTTTGGGGGGCATGTCACATTTAGGAACCCCCTATGGTGCCAGAACAGCAGAAAACCCCCCACATAGCATACTATTTTGGAAACGACACCACCCAAGGAATGTAACAAGGGGTCCGCTGAGCCTTAACACCCCACAGGTGTTTGACGACTTTTCGGTAAAGGCAGATGTGTAAATGAATTTATAAATTTTTTCAGTAAAATGCTGGTTTTACCCCAAATTTTACATTTTTACAAGGGGTTATAGGAGAAAATGCCCCCCCCAAACTTTGTAACCCCATCTCTTCTGAGTATGGAAATACCCCATGTGTGGATGTCAACTGCTCAGCTGGCGCACTACTATGCTCAGAAAAGAAGAAGTCACATGTGGATTTTGGAAAGCAAATTTTGCTGAAATTGTTTTTTGGGGGGCATGTCGCCCCTATGGTGCCAGAACAGCAAAAAAAAAAAAAACATAGCATACTATTTTGGAAACTACACCCCTCAAGGAACGTAACAAGGCATACAGTGATCCTTAACACCCCACAGGTGCTTGACAAATTTCTGCTAAATTTGGACGTGAAAATTAAAAATTTAATTTTTTTCACTAAAATGCTGGCGTTACCCCAAATTTTTCATTCTTACAAGGGATAATTGGAGAAAAAGCCTACCAAAATTTGTACCCCGTATGTGAATGTAAAGTGCTCTGCGGGTGAACTACAATGCTCAGAAGAGAAGGAGCGCCATTGGGCTTTTGGTGAGAGAATTTGGTTGGAATACAAGCAACAGCATGAGGTGAACAGGCCTCACCTTCTGTGTATCCTTCTGCCGGGATCGATCCTGCTGCTCCTGTCACCGCCACCAATCCTGAGGGGACCCCCGCCAGACCAGGGCAAGGTAGGAGACCCCCGTCAATGCCGATCTCCGCTCCGATCACCGCACAGCAGGTCCGTGATTGGTCGGTCGTTCCGACCGATCAATCACGTGATCGTGAGGCGGCACCCGTATTACCTCACTCCTGCTGGGTCTCGGACAGCCCCATTCACCCTTTTTTTCCGGGTCACCGGGTCACCAGAGACCAGATTGACCCGGAATAGCCGCAAATCGCAAATCTGAATTGAACGGCGATTTTCGGCGATCGCCAATATGGGGGGACCTCAGGACCCCCTGGGAGATATGCCGTGATGCCTGCTGAATGATATCAGCAGGCATCCCGGTTTGGTCCCTGCCTGGCGAGCGGCAGGGGCTGGAAGAACGCAGGGCGTACTCATACGCCCTGAGTCCTTAAGGACTCGGAAACGGGGGTGTATGGATACGCCCTGCGTCCATAAGTGGTTAAAGGGGAACACGGGTGGAAATTATTTTTTTTTTCATATCAACTGGCTCTAGAAAGTTAAAACAGATTTGTAAATGACTTCTCTTTAAAAATATCAACCCTTCCAGTACTTATCAGCTGCTGTATACTACAGATATACTACCAGGGATGTGGAAATTTTATAAAAAACTAAAACGGAGCACAATCCACTTGTCCTGGTCAATTTAGGCTTTTACACTCTTGTTTTTTCCTCCTTGCCCTATAATAGTCATAACTAACTAATGTAAAGATACATTTTAATTTTTCAATAACATATGCTCCTAAACAAAAACAAAAAATTAAAAATATTGGTGAAGTAAAATTGAAATAGTAAAAGATAATTTTTCTAATTTGGTGGTTTTCTTTTCTATGCCATTTAGCTTGTGGTTGAGCTCACATGTTCTTTTGATACTTTAGGCCGGCCTGATTACAGCAATACCAGATTTGTATAGTTTCCATCATGTTTTAACCATTTCCAAAAAATTCTGACCACTATATAGTAGTTTTTTTTTTTTTTTTGTATATGTATTTTTTTTCTTACACTTTTTTAGTCCCTTAGGTGACTTTTAGGAGGAATCATTAGATTCCTCATACAGATCAATAGAGTTCTATTTAACTCCATTGATCTGTGTGCTCTGCGGTCCATTGATAGAGCCTAGTCCAGCCAGGCTCTATCAATGACAGAGCTACGGACACCAGGAAAGCAGAGGCAAGCCCTCCAACTACCTCTATAGTGGATCGCCCCCCGCGATCACGCTGCGGGGGGCGATCCACCCCACAAGGGAGCATTCACATGTCCCTTTAGACGCAGCTGTCAGATTTGACAGTGGCGATCTAAAGGGTTAATGGCCAGCCGCATTAGCGGCGGCCACCAGCTACCGAAAACATACAAATGTTTATTTCTCATTTGTATGTATATGCAATATTAGTCATTTTATTGTTATTATTTTATGTAGAAACAATGTATCAATAGTATGCTAAATCGGTTTTATGTTTTTGTGTATATTCAACAAACCAATAATATTGTCAATTCCTATGATCGTCATGCCATTTGCAGAGAATACATATGCATACAGCTACCATGCGCTGCGAATACCATGACTGATCTGGCTATCCAGGAAAACCAGGGTGTGAACTAGGTTCTATCCGATAGTTTGAGAAAGCTGCACCGCTCCACATATTTGATAAACCTAATAGACAACTCACTATAATCCATAGACCGGGTTTTCTCTTCAGTTCCAGCAATCACCAACAGGTGTAATTTTATCATAAAACAGCGTTACCACTAAGTTTTATTACATACACATTTCTACTGAGGAAGGGGTCGGAGGATCGCAATTCCCAGCACCCCGAAACGCGTTTAGGTGTTTGGCACTGTTCATACAACTACTACCAGTGTCCGTCGACAAACCTACAAGTCCCGGCAACAGAGGAGTTAATCCAGCTTATCAGTCTATTCCGCCCTGCCTGGCGGTAACCTTACCTCCTTTCACAGCCTACATCTCCCGTAGCCAAAGCTTCCACGTGGGACGCCATCCCCCGACTGTCCACCAACGCCATCCCCGGACTGTCCACCACTCCCGATCGCACCGCTGCCGCTAGAATCACTTACGCTCCCGTGCTGACTGACACTCTTGCCGGAGTGTCAGACCAATACCATCAAGAGACAGCCGGTGAGCAAGTGCAGCTTACAGCACTGAATATCACATCGCACTCCCCTGCCATCGGAGCCTGCGGCACGGACCACTACTCTGTGCCCCCCTGCCATTGGGGCTGCAAGGGAGAAGTGAGACTGCCGTGCCCCCTGACATCGGAGCACGAGAGGAGTACGGGACTGTGATACACAACAAAGAATCATCGCCGCCAGAAGCAGTGGTGAGAACTAGTTTAACACCACTCTGTCACAAAACGGGCTTTTCTTTCGTTCATTTGCGGACTAACTGACTTTTTTTCAGACACACTGGAATAATAGATTATTGGACACTATCCATCTGATTATTGGATATTATCCATCTCAATATCTATTCCAATAAATTTCTTTGATACCCCACTAGGGCCCAGTGGGATTATCATCTAACAGTGCCAATTTAATGTGTAAATTTGTTCATAATATATATTTTATTTATATTTAATTAAAATTTTATATGAGTAATGCTGTTATATTTTAATTTATTTCCACCTCCATCATTATGCACCTAGGTTGGTGAGGTCCTAGAGGTATAAGCTATTACTTTGATTATATTTTTATTTTGCTGCCGATGGGGTCCGGCTATAGCTTTAATTACCTCGGTCCTTCTGTTGTGAGCTGCACGTTATTTTACATAATTTACAAATCTGTTTAACTTTCTAGCACCAGTTGACACCAGCACATTTGTTTTCCCACTTGTTTCCACCGGAGTTCCCCTTTACCACACACTTAGATACTAACTACATAATCTGAAAGAAGAGAGTTGAATACTGCTAAAGGAAATTTAATTATGCACATGGACTTGCTGTGATCAGTAAATATGGGGGAGATTTATTAAAACCTGTGCAGAGGAAAAGTTGACCATAGAAACCAATCATATCGTTTCTTTCATTTTTCACAGTCCTTGTAGAAATGAAAGAAGCAATCTGATTGGTTGCTATGGGCAACTGCACCACTCTTCCTCTACACAGGTTTTCATCAATCCCCTCCTATAACTTGCTGATTTTGTAGGTATTATGAAAGGCATTTTTGGATAAAGAGTTGAATCAGCAGAAGAGTAGTTGTGCTCTCTGTCTCTATGTTTGCATAGATTTTAGGAAGCAATGCATATTCAGCTATAGTCAGTTTGAAGGCCAAGATTGGTCATTTATTTGGTACATTCTAAGTTAAAGGTCATCTGGCAGGTCTCCCTGGTTCTGCTCGAGTTTAATAGGTCTCTCCTTATTTGTGTATAGCATTTCAAAGTAAAACAAAAATTGTTAGTAAGAAGTCCATGTCCACGGTTTGGCTCGCATAATTCTCCTGACAGACTCACTTTAAGGGTCTATTAACAAGTACAGTATCCTGCGCATATTTGATCCACAGGATTTGAACCTGTGATAAGTCATTTACTTTACATTTGAATCTGAAGCAAAAAAATTCTTCGCGCATCAAATCTAAGCAGGATACTGTACGTGTGAATATAGCATCTGTAATCTTAATCCTACAGTACCAACTCTCCCCATAAAGACATTCTCCTTTTTACTTATATACCTTTATTAACCTGTTTGTTAGAGGAAAAATAGATAAAAAGGACTATGTAAATCAATTGAGAGTGTCCTTGAGGTGGGGCCAGTGCTGATCCGCTATGCCTCTCAGCACCAGGTGTCAGCCAAGTTATTGACATCCCACACTATCCAGAAATCAGTAGCTCCAAATGTGCAGTCTGCGCGTGCGTCCATACTTGTTGTTGCACAGACGGAGTTGCTGACAGGCGGATAGTGAGGATTGTCAATCACTCGGCTGTGATGTAATGCTGAGAGGCATGGATAAATGAAACAAAAAAGAACTCTAGTAGGGTCACAGGTAAGATATGCCAGACGCCTGGTGAAGCTCCTAGGAGCAAAACATGTCAGGGGGGCAATGCATGTCTAGTTTATAAAGTTCTGTGTAGCTGGGGTAACCCAAAAATATAGTAAATATAACAATATTCTGGAATCGGCACTTATAGGAGATCAGTGGCTCTGATTTGTGTGCAAGCACCAGGAGATCTGAATCCTGCAGCGATGTTGGTCAGCTCCCACAGATGGGGGTGATTTCTGTGGATTTCCCGGCATCTACAATAACCCCCATTCAGTGATCATCTATGGAGACTGCCTGACATTGCCATGGGAGTCAAATCTTCCAATGCTCAGGCGGGGTACTTCAGATCCATGCTGAGAGCTGCCCATGTCGTACACTACCACCACCATGGTGCGCTGGTTTGTGCGCACCATTGGCGATGTTAAATGGGCACTGTCAGATACAAAAACTTTTGATATGTTGTAAAGCATGCAAAACCAATAGGTTTTGCAACTGCTTTCATTAGAAATTTTTCAGTATTTCATACTGAAAAGGCCAGTCAAACAATGGCTTACCCTGCCTGCTTGGACACATACTAGTTCTGCTGTGTCCATGCATCATCACCTATGTCATGGACACACTTCCTTGATTGACAGGTGTGAGCGCAGGGCTCACAGCTGGAGGAAAAATCCTCCCACTGTCAGCTTGTGTCCCGCTACTGTCAGTGAGGACAAGCTGGGAGTTGTAGATTTGCTAATGCTAGGGGAGATGTGAGCAGACAGCATAATGAGGGAGGGGGGCGGAGACCTGCACAGTGAGGCCACACCCCCTCCCTTTGAGAGGAATTCAGAGTAGTGAGCTAAATTAAAAGTGTAATAAAAAATAAATAAATAAATAAATAAAAGGTGCTAGACACATAAAAATTAGAAATACATGGTCAGGAATAGGAACTGAGTGATATATTTAAAAAACAATTGTTGGATCTGACGGGTTCTCTTTAAGCAGCCTTAATAGAAGTTTACCAAATGCGGGTATTTGTAGATGTTCAGAGTGCCTCGAAGATAGAACATTCTGCAACGTGGTCATAAAGAACATAAATAGCTTCTTTTTTTACCAGGAACCTCCATGGGAAAATCATTTGATATAATGGAGGATTCAGTAAACTACATCTGTAGTAAATGTGGAACATGCAAACTGAGGGATTTTACCAAAAGGGAGTGCCGAAATCAAATCTCAAACTTTAACCCAACACCTTCCCTATCTCCACCCTTGGCTCTACCACCCTACCTATGCTCTACTATCTAATAATGATCTAAAGCTAACATCATCTATATATGAAATCTCCCATTCTCTCCAAGACTTTTCTCATGCTGCACGAGTTATCAGGAATGTGCTACCTAACATTACCATTAGAATATTTCTTAACATCTGCAGTTTTAAGAATGCCCTATGGGGGAGCTTTATCAAAACCTGTGTAGAGCAAGTGGTGCAGTTGCCCATGGCAACCAATCAGATTGCTTATTTAATTTTTCACAGGTCTCTTTAAAAATGAAATAAGCAATCTGATTGGTTGCCATGGGCAACAGCACCACTCTTCCTCTGCAGTTTTTGATAAATATCCCCCTATAAGCATAACTTTTTAGGTAACCCTAACATATTCCCTAATACACCATATTAGCTTTAAAGGGGTACTCCGGTGAAAACCTTTTTTCTTTTAACCCCTTAAGGACCCAGCCATTTTACACCTTAGGACCCGGCCATTTTTTGCACATCTGACCACTGTCACTTTAAACATTAATAACTCTGGAATGCTTTTAGTTATCATTCTGATTCCGAGATTGTTTTTTCGTGACATATTCTACTTTAACTTAGTGGTAAAATTTTTTGGTAACTTGCATTCTTTCCTTGTGAAAAATCCTAAAATTTGATGAAAAATTAGAAAATTTTGCATTTTTCTAACTTTGAAGCTCTCTGCTTGTAATGAAAATGGATATTCCAAATATTATTTTATTTTATTCACATATACAATATGTCTACTTTATGTTTGCATCATAAAATTGACGAGTTTTTACTTTTGGAAGACATCAGAGGGCTTCAAAGTTCAGCAGCAATTTTCCAATTTTTCACAAAATTTCCAAAATCACAATTTTTCAGGGACCAGTTCAGGTTTGAAGTGGATTTGAAGGGTCTTCATCTTAGAAATACCCCACAAATGACCCCATTATAAAAACTGCACCCCCAAAAATATTCAAAATGACATTCAGTCAGCATTTTAACCCTTTAGGTGTTTCACAGGAATAGCAGCAAAGTGAAGGAGAAAATTCAAAATTTCCATTTTTTACATTCGCATGTTCTTGTAGACCCAATTTTTGAATTTTTACAAGGGGTAAAAGGAGAAAATGTATACTTCTATTTGTAGCCCAATTTCTCTCGACTAAGCACATACCTCATATGTCTATGTAAAGTGTTCGGCGGGCGCAGTAGAGGGCTCAGAAGGGAAGGAGCAACAAGGGGATTTTGGAGCGTACGTTTTTCTGAAATGGTTTTTGGGGGGCATGTCCCATATAGGAAGCCCCTATGGTGCCAGGACAGCAAAAAATACCCACATGGCATACCATTTTGGAAACTAGACCCCTTGAGGAACGTAACAAGGAATAAAGTGAGCCTTAATACCCCACAGGTGTTTCACGACTTTTGCATATGTAAAAAATTTTTTTAAAAATGTTAATAAAATGTGTGCTTCCCCCAAATTTCACATTTTTGCAAGGGTTAATAGCAGAAAATAGCCCCCAAAATTTGTAACCCCATCTCTTCTGAGTATGGAGGTACCCCATAAGTTGACATGAAGTGCACTATGGGGGAACTACAATGCTCAGAAGAGGAGTCATATTTGGCTTTTTGAGAGCAAATTTTGCTCGGGGGCATGTCGCATTTAGGAAGCCCCTATGGTGCCAGGACAACAAAAAATACCCACATGCCATACCACATTGGAAACTAGACCCCTTGAGGAACGTAACAAGGGGTACAGTGAGCATTTACCCCCCACTGGTGTCTGTCAGATCTTTGGAACAGTGGGCTGTACAAAATTTTTAATTTGCGCAGCCCACTGTTCCAAAGATCTGTCAGACACCAGTGGGGTGTAAATTCTCACTGCACCCTCATTACATTCCGTGAGGGGTGTAGTTTCCGAAATGGGGTCACATGTGTTTTTTTTTTTTTTTTTTTTGCGTTTGTCAAAACCGCTGTAACAATCAGCCACCCCTGTGCAAATCACCTCAAATGTACATGGTGCACTCTCCCTTCTGAGCCTTGTTGTGCGCCCCCAGAGCACTTTGCGCCCACATATGGGGTATCTCCGTAGTCGGGAGAAGTTGCATTACAAATTGTGGGGGGCTTTTTTCCCTTTTACCTCTTGTCAAAATAAAAAGTATAGGGCAACACCAGCATGTTAGTGTAAAAAAAATTTTTTTTTACACTAACATGCTGGTGTAGACCCCAATTTCACCTTTTCAAAAGGGGTGAAAGGAGAAAAAGCCCCCCAAAATTTGTAAGGCAATTTCTCCCGAGTACGGCGATACCCCGTATGTGACCCTAAACTGTTGCCTTGAAATACGACAGGGCTCCGAAGTGAGAGCTCCATGCGCATTTGAGGCCTGAATTAGGGATTTGCATTGGGGTGGACATAGGGGTATTCTACGCCAGTGATTCCCAAACAGGGTGCCTCCAGCTGTTGCAAAACTCCCAGCATGCTTGGACAGTCAACGGCTGTCCGGCAATACTGGGAGTTGTTGTTTTGCAACAGCTGGAGGCTCCATTTTGAAAACAGTGGCGTACCAGACGTTTTTCATTTTTATTGGGGAAGGAGGGGGGCTGTGTAGGGGTATGTGTATATGTAGTGTTTTTTACTTTTTATTTTATTTTGTGTTAGTGTAGTGTAGTGTTTTTAGGGTACAGTCACACGGGCAGGGGGGGGGTTACAGCGATTTTCCCGCTGAGAGTTTGAGCTGCCGCGCAAAATTTGCTGCATCGCAAACTTGCAGCCTGATACTCACTGTAAGCCCCTGCCCATGTGAATGTACCCTGTACATTCACAAGGGGGGGGACCTCCAGCTGTTGCAAAACTACAACTCCCAGCATGCACAGTCTATCAGTGCATGCTGGTAGTTATAGTTTTGCAACAGCTGGAGGCACACGGGTTGGGAAACACTGAGTTAGGAAACAGACAATGTTTCCCAACCAGTGTGCCTCCTGTTGTTGCAAAACCACAACTCCCAAACATTCTCAGGCATGGTGGGAGTAGTAGTTCGGCAACATCTTTAGAGCCAGATGTTGCCGAACTACAACTCCCAGCATGCTTGGAGTTGTAGTTTGCAACATCTGGAGGACTACAGTTTGCAGACCACTACTACAGTGGTTCCCAATCTGTGCCCTTCCAGATGTTGCAAAACTACAACTCCCAGTATGCCAAAACTGTCCAGGCATGCTGGGAGTTGTAGTTCTGCAACATCTGAAGGGTCAGATGTTACAGAACTACAACTCCCAGCATGCCTGGACAGTAAGGGCATGCTGAGAATCTGTAGTTTTGCAACATCTGGAAGGGCACAGTGGTCTCCAAACTGTGGACCTCCAGATGTTGCAAAACTGCAACTCCCAGCATGCCCAGACGCCAAGGGCTGTCTGGGCATGCTGGGAGTTGTAGTATATAGGGTCCCAATACAGCAATGCATGTCGCTTTACGGCGACGTGCATTGCTGTAAAGGGCCCGACCGCGGCTGAAGATCTACTCACCTGTCGCCGCCGCCGCCATCTTCCCCGACGGGATACGGGTCTTCAGGGACAAGGTAAGTACCGGGGCCGGTCCCCAGCACTCCCCCGTCCCCCGCCGCATCCTCCGGTCTTCCTCCCGTCCTCTCCGGACTTCAAGGGGCCGGGCAGGACGGGAGGAAGTAACCGCCCCCCCCTCCTGCGATTGGTCGGTTAACTAACCGACAGATCGCAGGGTATAGGAGGAGGTGGCCGGCTTGCCACCTCGCTCCCAGCCTCCAGCATGGTCCTGGCTGTCTGTGACAGCCGGGATCATGCGAAATTACCGGGCGGTCGGGTCCCAGAGACCCGATCAGCCCGGTATCGCCGCAGATCGCAAGGGCGATTTCCCTTGCGATTTGCGGCGATCGCCGACATGGGGGGCATACATGGCCCCCCTCGGCGTTTGCCCTGGATCCCTGCTGAAAGATTTCAGCAGGGATCCGCTTCCGATCTCCGCCGGGTAAGCGGCGGAGACCAGGAAAAGACATGACGTATGCATACGTCATGGGTCCTTAAGACCCAGGGTGTGATGGCGTATGCATACGTCATGGGTCCTGAAGAGGTTAAATCAACTGGTGCCAGAAAGTTAAACATATTTGTAAATTACTTCTATTAAAAAATCTTAATCCTTCCAGTAGGTATTAGCTGCTGAATGCTACAGAGGAAATTCCTTTCTTTTTGGAACACTGATGACATCACGAGCACAGTGCTCTCTGCTGATCTCTGTCCATTTTAGCAACTGTGCATAGTGCTGGGGCCTTAGGTTCAAATCCCACTAAGGACAACAATAAATAAAGACATATTATTATTATTATAACGTCAGCAGAGAGCCCTGTGCTCGTGATGTCATCAGAGAGCATTCCAAAAAGAAAAGAATTTTCTCTGTAGTATTCAGCAGCTAATAAGTACAGAAAGGATTAAGATTTTTTAATAGAAGTAATGTAAAAAGTCTGTTTAACTTTCCGGAGCCAGTTGATTTAAAAGAAAAAAGGTTTTCACCGGAGTACCCTTTTAACTTCCTTCTACATTTTTCCTCAGATCCCTTTTTATTGAGAATAAAAACTACAGCCCTTGCACACCAATAAGCCTCATATCTGTATCCACAAGGAAGATGTGAATTAAGGAGCGTCACTCACAGGTATAGGTTTCAGGCTTTATTAGTATGTTAAACAGGTCATGGATGTAGCACAGGTGCTATATAAAAATAAATGACGGTCAGTTCATGTTATGGGCACTTTATCCGGCTACTAATGAGCCATTCATTACTTTATATCTTCCTTGTGGATTTGGATGATATTCTCTCCTTGTTTGGCTAAGCACACTTTGAAGAGCAACTATAAAGTGACTGTGCCGCAAGCCAGAACAGCTTTATGCACCTCTGGCCGATTTGGTTATAAACGGCTGTGCCAGTAGTTTTACCTTTCCGTTACTGCATTTGCCCTATGGGGGAGATTAATAAAAACCTGTATGATGGAACAGCAGAGCAGTTGTCCACAGCAACCAATCAGATCGCTTCTTTCAATTTTGAGAGGCCCTTTTGAACATGAAAGAAGCGATCTATTGGTTGCGCAGAGCAACTGGTCAACTTTTCCTCTATGAAGGTTTTGATAAATCATGACTGGCTCATACAATTTTAAGTACAGTTTTCTGTACTTCCTCCCAGATTGTAAGCTCTAGTGAGCAGGGCCCTCACTGTGACGTCAAATGAACGAGGCTTTACATTATGATGGCTCAGGAAAGGCCACTGTAGCCAGTGGTCATTATAACCATAGGGTCTATAACATATTTATGATATTTTATAATATAATAATTTTTATATATTTATATACTTGTGCATGCACACCCACTTTTCCATGGCACTTTGTGGTGTCGCCCTGTAAGCAGCTCTTACATTTTGGCATGTCTATCAGGTGGATCAAAGTTTGATAAATTGAAACAGCATAAAAACTGTCTGGGTAATATTCACTTTGTTCTGTATTATGCAGCTATATAGCATGCAGACAAGAACACCAACACCCTTAGCCAACAGCTATGTCTAGTGACGATCACAGAGCAGGGGGGCCCTATATCTACTTCAGGTTACAGCTGTATCCCATTAATAAGATAACATCACAAATAATGTACCAAGATAATAAGACAAATTAAAAACAGATCAAGGAGTCAGATCACTTTGATCAGTAAAACAAAAGGCACCCCTATACAGAAACTCTACACCAAGCCTCTCTGCAAAGGCTGATTAGCAAAAGGCCCTTATTTTTCAAACTAACTTGTGCAAAACTTGTTATCTTCTGTAAGTGGATTATATTACAATATTTACTAAGCTGTTTAGTTAACCCTATTCAAACAAATCTCATCTGTCCTTAGCCTTTTCTCACATCTCAAGTTAATTTTTCCTAACAGCAATGACCACTGGGACAAAAAAGAACATTGGGGGAAATGTATTATTGTTTGTGTAGTTGAAGTTACATAGATTATAGGGTTGAAAATGGACACAACACTCTATGTTACATTAACTCACATTACATTGTATTTGTCACATCTGTGCCCAAGCCTCCAGCTTCCCCAGATCCTTCTGTATTATTAAGTTATCCTCCTCTGTGGTGATCACTTCACCCAGTTTAGTGTCATCTGCAAATATTGAAATTCTACTCTGCAATCTCTCTACAAGGTCATTAATACCCTGTGGTACCCTGCTGTAATTTTTTTACTGTTTTTATCAAAATAGCTTAGATCTAAGTAAATTTCAAAGTATGGTATGGACTGGAGTGAGATTGCCGCTACGACTACAAAACTCAAGTCGTCCTAAGCAGTATTCATAAAATAACTCAAGAGGTGTGGAAGCAAAATGTAACTGATGTGCACAGAAAAGCCATGTACATAGAATGATAAATTCACCCCTATTAACGTTATAACTGGTTTGGCAGCCAGTGCCCATACTGCGAAAAAAAAATGGAGCAAAAAAAAGTTACATACAGAGTTAAAAAATTGTAGATCATTTGTGGTGGTTATCATAAGTGCAGTTTTCATCTTCTATATGAAGCATTTTTTTCCAAACAGAGTTTTATGGAAAAATTCACATAACTCTGCTGAAAAAAGTGACATGTCACTTCTTTTCTGATCGGTTCACATTTAAGTCAATAGGAACAGGGTTTCAGATGCTGACAATGTGTGTTTTATTCTTGGCAAATCAGCACAGTTCATGATCTGAAGTTTTTATCGGTACCATTTTTGTTTTGATGGGACTTTTTGATCGCTTTTTATACATTTTTTTAGGGTATACAAAGTGACCAAAGATCCGCAATTGTGGACTTTGGAATTTTTTAAAATTAACATTATATTTTTATAGTTCAGACATTTACGCATGCGGCAATACCACATATGTTTATTTTTTATGTGGAAATTGGGAAAAAGGGGGTGATTCAATTAGCAAGGGGTTAATGTGTGTTTTTTAAACTTTTTAATTCAACTTTTTTTATTTTATTTTTTTTACACTTTTTCTCCCCTTAGGGGACTTTTAGGAGGCATCAGTAGATTTCTCATACAGATTAATGTGGTTCCATAGAACGACATTGATCTGTGTGCTCTGCGCTCGATTGATAAAGCCTGGTCCTGCCAGGCTTTATCATTCTCAGCGCAGCAGCCAGCATGGAAGGAGAGGTAAGCCCTCCGGCTATCTCAGCAGTGGATTTTTTTTACAGGATGTCCTGTTCGATTTCACTTCTTTTGTTATGTAATTTTTGTTAAAGGTTTTACGAAATGAAATACAAGATTCCAGTACATAAAAAGTAGTATAAACCAAACCAGATGTTCCCGGTAGAACAGTCTGGCTCAATATGCAATACACAATCACATAGAGCAAAATCAATAGAGCAAAATATAGGTATTACTTAGTACAAACTAGGGCTGCACGATATATTGCAAAAGCAATCGAATGGCGATTTTTGCTTTTTGCAATATAGCGATACGGAGGGGGGAGGTAGGAAGAATAAAAAAAATATATAAAAAGCAGGGGGGAGTGATGAGGGAGGGGGGAGGTAGGGAAAATTAAATAAAAAAATATTTTAAAAAAGCATGGGGGGGGAAGTGATGAAGGAGGGGGGAGGTATGGAAAAAAAATACACATAAATATATATATATATATATATATATATATATATATATATATATATATATAAAAGTGGGGGGGGATGATTAGGGAGGGGGAAGTTATGAGGGAGGGGGAGGGAGGGAAAAAAAAAAATATATATATATATATATATATATATATAAAAAGCAGGGGAAAAGGGGGACTGATAAAGCATGGGGTGGGAATGATGAGGCATGGGATAGGAGGAACGTGATGATGACACAGGGGGAAATGATGAGAGGGTGGATTATAAAACATGAGGGGGAGGCGGTGAGAGGAGTAAATGTAGAAGAAATCAAAGTTGGGGGGGATGATGTGGCAATTAGTCCAAGTAATTTATATTACATTTACTTTTTTTAACTTAAATTTCCCTGTTAAAATGGGTGTGTGTGTTATACGCCAGTGTGTGTTATCCACCGATAAATACAGTACTAAAAGTCAGTGTTTTCCAACCAGGATGCCTCCTGTTGTTGCAAAACTACAATTCTCAGCATGCCCGGACCGGCAAAGGCTGTCCGGGCATGCTGGGAGTAGTAGTTTCACAACAGCTGGAGGCACCCTGATAGAAAAACACTGAGCTAAGTAAAAAGGCGCAGGGAGAAAAAAAAAAAAACTTCTGCTCACCTACTCCCGGTCCCTGCAGATGCCGTTCCCCTGCGTGCGGTCCGGGGTGTCCTCTCTTCACCATTCAACTAGTAGGACCTTTCCCTTTTCAGCCAATCACTAGCCGCAGTGGTGTCACGTGTCAAGCCAGTGATTGGCTGATGGGGAATGGTTTTTTTCGGCAGCCAAACACACTAGGTTTCCTGCAAAAGATTTGAAAACCGCCCAGGAAACCTAGTGTATTGCTGCAGTACAGGAATGTGACAAGGGGGAGGAGAATGTGACAGGGGGGAGGGGAATGTGACTATGGGGAGATGTGAAATGGGCAGTGGGCATAAAATAGGTAGGTAAGTGTGAAATGGGGGCGATTGGACATGAAATGGGGGGATTTCACCATTTGTTTTATTATATATCGCATCGCATATCGAAATCGCAATTTTTAGGCCCAAAATTGCCATCGCACATTTTCCCCATCGTGCAGCCCTAGTACAAACCATAGAGCAACGTAAGTCTGCAACATAGAGCCAAATAGAAAAGAACATGATAATGAAACAGAGGACCGTGAGTTCCAGCACATGATAAACAAGACAAACACAAAATGGACACAAAACAGCAGTTACCACACTAGGAAAGCAAAAAGAAGGAAGGGGGGGGGGGCGATAGACACAAGAAGAAAAAGAAGAGGGGAGGGAGAGAAGTGAGTAGCTCAGGGAGGTTGGCGATCAGTAAAACGATCCCATGGATCCTAAATAGAGAGGAACAGAGGTAAAGTATTATTCAGAGAAGCAGTCAGGGACTCAAGAGATCGTATCTCACGGACTTGAGCCTAAAGCTAATTTTACGTCGGAGGTAGTGTTTGCTTCCAGCATTTAACTATCAGTGTCTTAGCCACTAGGACAACATGCATAAAAAGTTTAAATGTTTTTTTGGACAGGACCCTGGGAGACAGGTGTAAAAGATAAACCAGGGGATCAAGAGGACCATTGTCCAGTATTCCACAACAAACGGGCGAGACCAAAAAATATGAAATGTGGACCCAATCCCCACTCAACAACGCCAGCATTGTGGAGGGATAGATGGGTTCAGTCTGTTAAGGAGTTCAGGGGTATGGTACCATCCCATGAGCATTTTAGATTGGGTTTCCTTATAGGCCATACAAATTGAAGCTTTAGAAGCCCATCACAAATCACCTGCCACTGTGGAATAGTGATATTTGTACTCAAAACCTCCTCCCAGCCCATATAATGGTGAGCAGGGTCAGCGTCACCCAGAGGCGAATTAAGAATGGAATAAATAGCCGAAAGAAAGCCCTTAGCCTGCGGCCCATGACGGCACTGTTGCTCAAAGCCCGTATGCCGAGAAACAACCGTGGAACCCAAAGTAGATTGCATAAAATGACTAAGTTGGAGATAGTGGAACCGCTTGGAGTTGATCATAAGGCAGGAGGGCACGGGAGCGGAAATGCACAACATCAGCCCAACAAAAGAGCCCCCGGGAGCCTCATTCTCTCCATACCAGAGGTCAAGCCAGAGGGGAGGTCAGCGTGATATAAAAAGTACTGGATAGGGGGAAGATGAGGACAATAGTTTATACTTAACTGAACAGTAACCCCAAACATATTGAGAAAAGGACATCGGACCTAGGAGAGGACCCAAAGAGGGGGAAGATAGCTGGAGAGTCCAGAGGAGAGAGTTAGGGTGAACAGGGGCTAGCCACAGCTTCTCAAGTTCCATCCATCGACTGTATGCGTGGTATGACGACCAGGCAGCTAGGTGGTGCAAATGGGCCGCCCAATAATACTTAACCATGTCCGGTACCGCCAAAATCCCATGGGACCTACCCACCATCATAACAGACATCAGCAATCAATGTCACTTAGCATCCCAAATAAAACGAAAGATGGCAGACTGAAAGGAGCGATGAGCAGAGAGAGGGACCCTTATCGGGAGAGTCTCAAAAAAATACAACAACTTAGGCAGGACCGTCATTTTAACTGCCGCTATGCGATCAAAAAACTAAATATATTGGGGACGCCATTTCTCCATAAGGGCTCAAAGATCTCGGAATAGAGGAGGAAAATTAGCAGAATAGAGAGAGGCGTAAGCGGGGGTAAGAAAACCCCAAGATACTTAAGAGCAGAAGGAGACCATTTCAAGGAAAAGTTAGCCCTAAGTAGAGAAGATAGGGAGAGAGAGAGATTCAGTGGCATAGCCTCCGACTTAGACAGGTTGACCTTGTAGCCTGAAACAACCCCATAGGAAGTCAGAATCCGGTATAAAGCAGGAAGGGGCAGGAGAGGACGTGAGAGAGTCAGGAGGACATCGTCAGCAAAACAGATCTTAAAGTTCTTATCATGTAACCGGATCCCAGAGACATCCGGTTCAATACAGTTCAATACAGAGAGCAAAGTCCAGGGGAGATAACAGACATCCATGCCGAGTGCCATTAAACAGGGGGAAACTCAGAGAGGTCACATGAGGGAGTTTAATAGCGGCAGTAGGAGAGGAATAAAGGCCCCTCAAGGCAGTCAGAAAAGGCCCAGCAATCCCAAGTTTCTGAAGAGTAGAAAACATAAAGGGCCAGCTGAGCCTATAAAAAGCATTTTCAGCATCAAGGCTAAGGACCAAGGCTTGTTCTGAGCGCCGATTGATGATGTCTATCAGACCCACAATCCGTCTGGTGTTATCCCCTCCCTGGCGGCAGGGGTTAAAGCCAACCTGATCTTTATGAATAAGGGAGGGAAGGAAGCCACAAAGGCATGCTGCCAAGATTTTGGTAACTAACTTTAAGTCTGAATTAAGAAGGGCAATGGGTCTGTTGCACTATCATGGGGATCCTTGCCCAGTTTGGGAATAAGAGTAATCAAAGAGAACAAAAAGGATTGTGGTATTCCCTCTCCCTCCAAGAAGGAATTAAAAAAATAAACAAGCCGAAGAGAGAAGAGGGTAGCAAAGGTCTTGTTGTAGAGATAAGTAAAGCCATCCGGACCGAGGAGGAGCACCCGTTAGGGAGGGACTTGAGAATCTCCGCTACCTCTTCGGAAGTGATTGGAGCGTTCAATACTGCTCGATCAGCAGCCGATAGGGTTGGTAAATCGCAGCTCGACAAAAAGTAGTGTAAAGCTGCGTCACGCTCCCCTGGGTCGGATGGAAACTGCGAAGGGAGAGAGTACAGTTTAGAAAAGTAATCTAGGAAGAGACGAGAAATAGTGTCAGGGTGATATTGGAGAGTACCCGTAGAGTCCTTCAGGGCCGAGGGGGACTGGGCAGCGGCATGATCTCTCAAGCGCCTAGCAAGCATGGTATGGGCCTTGTTGCCCTTCACATAGAACCTTTGTTTAGTATAAAGAAGAAGGCGTTCGACCTTCTGAAGAGCTAAATCACCCAATTGAGATCGAGCCGCTATCAGCCGCCTCAGCACCAAAAGGGAAGGGGAGACTAAAAGGGAGGCGGCAACCGCGGGCAATACAATGGACACGGACTACAGATTTATGTGCCTCCCAGAGGGTGGCCTGCGAAGCAACAGAGCCATCGCTAGTAGTAAAATAATCAGAAATGCATGCCTGAATCGAGTCCCAGGAGGGCGGAGATTTCAGGAGAGTGTCATTAAGACGCCAATGACAGCGGCGAGGTGAGGTAGACAAAGGGGAAAAGAAAAGCAAAATCGGACTATGATCTGACCACGAAATCGGTTCTAAGGAAGCACCGGAAAGCATACATACCATAGGTAGGTTATCGATAAAATAGTCAATACGCGTGTGCAACCGGTGCAGGTGAGAGTAGAAAGAAAAAGACCAATCTGTTGGGTGGTTAATACGCCAAAGATCGTATAGAGAAGAGGAGCGAATTAGCCTACGAAAAAAGCAACGATAAGTGTAGCTGCGCCGGGGAGGGGGGAGAACCCATGAGAGAGGAGCAATCCATAGAGGGTGAAAAAATTTTAATCCCCACCCAGAAGCCATGAAGACGGGGGTTACCTGTGAAGCTTAGCCAGAACCCTGCGTAGGAAAGGAATTTGAGAGGAATTCGGGGCATAAACATTGCAAAGAATGGGAGGCTTACCCCACAAGGAACCCCCTACAATGACAAACCTGTCTCTGGGATCTATAAAAGAGGAAGCCAGCAAGGGGCAGGATCTGGAGATCAGGATAGCAACCCCTGCAACCTTCCTATCCGTGGTGACCGAGAAAACCTGGGGATAGAGGTGATGGAGGAATTGGAAGGATCCAGTACGGTCAAAGTGCGTCTCGTGGATGAAAGCAACATCAGCTTTAAGCGCAATCAACTCCCGCTGTGGCAGGCGTCTCTTAGGGGGGAGTTGAGACCCTTTACATTAAAGGTAACGCACTGGACCATAGTGGATACCGAAAAGGGGAGAAAGCAAACTAGTGAACTCACCAGACCCTAGGAAGCAGGAGAGAACGAGCCAGGAGGGAGAACGGCCACAACAAATCCCGGAGAAGAGAGATCCAATCCTGATGAGCTGAGGAGAAAAAGACGGGGTGGGAGAGGGAAAACAGAGGTGGGAGGGAAGACCGGATGACAGGAGGGACTGTACAAGACAAGACAGCACAAACAAAGAGGGACAAGGAGAAACCTAAAGAGAACACACCAAGAAACAAACCACTGACCCTAGGGTCAGAGAGGAGGCCCAGCAAAGCCAGTAGAACCAAAGAATCACACATAGTAAAAGCAACCTAGTAGAAGGCATGGCCTCGGTGGGGGAGTGAGAGACAGCTAGGAAGAAGAGAACGACTCTGTAGTGTATTTCATGATGTGCAGCTGTCGAAAATTCTATATAGGAAAGAAGGAAAGACAATTGCGAATAAGAATAAGGGAACATCTTTAATCTATCAGGAAAGGAGGGGGCTCACCTAGGTTCGTTCAACATATGAGCGATGACTCCAACCTAAGATTTGGAGGCCTGGAATTGATAGAGAGAAGTCCTAAGAGGAGGGATAGAAGTTACCTTTTAATGCAGGCTGAGGCCCGTTGGATATTGGGGGTAGACACAAAGGGCCCGCTAGGGTTAAAGGAGAACTCCGGAATAGGAAAATGATCGTCCATACTGCCGGCAGTGAAAAAATAAACAGGTACATACCTTCCTTCGCTCCTCCGATAACCGGTCTACGCCGCAGTCCTCTTCCTGGTTCCCGGTGGTCTGCGAGTCATACTGCAGGTGCCGGGGCCGAAAAAGTCACCCTGCTGCTCAGCCTATCGCCAGCCGAGTCGGGACATCTCTGCGGCCGGTGATTGGCTGAGTGCAGTATGACTCGCCGACCAGGAAAGCGGAGACCGGAGCCAGTTACCGGAGGCACTGGGGGAAACGAAGGAAGGTATGTACCGTTTTTTTTTTTTTTTATTATTTTTTTTTTACTGCTGGCAGTATGGATGATAATTTTCCTATTCCGGAGTTCTCCTTTAAATGATAGGCTTGACATTTATTGGAGTTTGTAACTTCTAAAAGGTCTGCTTAGATGTGTATTAGTCCCAATTAGGATGTTAAGTTTCTTTTTTCCTTATTTTTATCTGCGGCTACGTTCCCGGGATCACATGATCACTTTGCTGCACTATTTCATTGCACAGCGCAATAACGTAAACGAGGCCGGAAGAAGCGCATTAATCTGCAAGAAAGTGGAGAGCCTGTAAGAGGAGCCATTTGACCTGATCTTCTGCAGTGACTGCAGGACTCCTGTCTTTATCTACTTTTGCAATGATACTATGCATGTTGTGTTGATCAAATGGTTAACCTGTGGGGGACGGAGGGTGTACTTGCATGGCCTCGTCCCGCTCTCCTTCTTTGAAGCGTGCTCAGGAGCTGAGCAACGGTCATAGGCGATCTTAGTTAATTGCCGCATTTAAAGCGAAAGTAAAAGTATCCTGGCAGCTTAGTCGTGCTGTTCGGGATCGCCGTGGTGAAATAGTGGCGCCCCGAACAGCTGAGTGGATGGGGGAAGGGTCACTACCTGCCCCCTCTCCGTTCTATCGGCGATCTACTACTCCATGCCTGCTCAGCAGGCTGGAGCAGCAGAGCGCTGATAACAAGGATCAATGCTATGCTATGGCATAGCATTGAACAGTGTATGCAATCAGAAGATTTCATGTAATAATCCCCCCAGGGGACTAAAAAATTGTGTAAAAAAAAGCAAACAAAATAAAGTTAATAAATGTGATTTAACCCCTTCCCTAATAAAAGTTTGAATTGCCCCCCTTTTCCCATAAAAAAAAATGTAAACAAAAAGAAACAAACATATGTGGTATCGCCGCATGCGTAAATGTCCAAACTATGAAAATATAATGTTAATTAAACCGCACGGTCAATGGCGTACACGTAAAAAAAAATTCAAAATAGCGTATTTTTAGTCACTTTGCATACCCTAACAAAATACATAAAAAGTCCCATAAAAAATGGTACAGATAAAAACTTCAGACCACGGCGCACAAAAAGAGCCCACAAAAAGAGGACAATTTTAAAGAGGACAATTTTAAACATTCCAATTTTCATACAAAGAGTTAGATTTTTTTTTAACACAAGTAAAACAAAATCAAACCTATTTAAGTTGGGTATCATTTTAATCGTATGGACCTACAGAATAAACATAAGGTGCCATTTTTACCGAAAAGTGCCCTTCGTAGAATCGGAAGCCCCAAAAAGTTACAAGATGGCGCTTTTTTTCCCAATTTTGCCTCACAAATATTTTTTTTTCTGGTTTTCTTGTAGATTTAGTGGTGAAATGATTGACAGTATTACAAATTGAAATTGGCGACGCAAAAAATAAGCCCTTATATGGGTCTGTAGGTGCACAATTGAAAGCGTTATGATTTTTAGGAGGGAAAAAACGAAAGCGCAAAAATGAAAAATGGCTGTGTCCTCAAGGGGTTAAAGGGGTACTCTGCCTCTAAACATCTTATCCCCTATCCAAAGCAGCAAGGCCCCTGCAATCTCTGGCGCAGCACCCCAGTGATCCAGTGCACGGATGATGGGCGACCACAGCCATCACGCCCCCTCCATTCATGTATATGAGTGGAGGTGTGACTGTTATGTACCAGCTGTCATGCCCCTCTCCCATAGAAATGAATAGAGGGGGTGTGGCATGACTTAAGAACTCTGCGGTGCCGGCCAGAGATTGTAGGGGATAAGAGGTCTAGGGGCACAGTACCCCTTTAACCCGATAACGACCATGGACGAGTATAGACGTCCAGGTTGGCGGGCGTTCCCGCACCTGGACGTCTATACTCGTCCATTCTTCTCGTGGGTGTTGCCCAGTGCACCCACGAGATCGCGGCAGGGACTCGGCTGTATCACACAGCCGGGACCCTGCTGCACTGCTAGGACCGAAGTAAACTTCGGTCCCGGCAGTTTTAACCCTTACAGCCGCGGTCGGAAGTGACCGCGGGCTGTAAGAGTTATGACAGAGGGAGGGGGCTCCCTCTGTCTCCTCTGCAGCACCCCGCATCGCGATCGCGGGGTGCTGCGTGTAATACGCGGCTGGCCGGGGCCTGCCGCACTGCGGGGAGTGAAGTTCACTTCACTCCCGGCAGTTTAACCCTTACAGCCGCGGTCAGAAGTGACCGCGCGCTGTAAGGAGTTCTGACAGAGGGAGGGGACTCCCTCTGTCTCTCCTGCAGCACCCCGCAGCGCGATCGCGGGGTGCTGTGTGTGGCCGCACTGCCGGGAGTGAAGTTCACTTCACTCCCGACATTTTAACCCCTACAGCCGCGGTCAGAAGTGACCGCACGCTGTAAGGAGTTCTGACAGAGGGAGGGGGCTCCCTCTGTCTCTCCTGCAGCACCCCGCATCGCGATCGCGGGGTGCTGCTGCATACCTGGGCTGCCGGGGGTCCTACAAAGACCCCCAGGTCTGCCCTGGGTATTGCCTGCCAGTGAAATATGCTGCCTGCTAGTGAAAACTGGCAGGCAGCATATAACTGCAATGCTTTGGAATACTAAGTATTCCAAAGCATTAAAAAGTGTAAAAATAAATAAAAATGTAATAAAAGTGTAAAAAAAAAAATATATATTAAAAATACATTTATTAAATGAATCTAATAAAAAAAAAAGCATAATGTGTAGGATCGCATTGGCGGACATCCGCAGCATGTAATATGCTGCGGATGTCCGCCACGTGATCCTACACATTATGCAGCAGTCACAGTAATGAGCTCGCTGCTGCGGCTGGGTAGCTTTGTGCGTCCACTCATAGCGGCGGATTTTCCGCCAGCAGTCATGAGCGGACACACTGAGCTACCCAGCCGCAGCAGTAATGGATATATTCGCCATGAGCGGGTGCTTATTCCCACAACATGGCGGATATATCCATCAGGAGCCTTAACTGTCACAGACAGACGCGTTATACTGCCAGCCGACCAGCCAATAACTTGTAGGGGTGCGGTATATAAATGGGGTCACTTGTGGGGGTGGGGGTACTGTTCTGCCCTGAAAGCCAAATGGCGCTCCTCTCCTTCTGAGTCCTACCACGCGGCCAAGGAACCATATATTGCCAAAGCGGGGGTATTTCCGAACATGGGACAAGCAGCCAAATAAAATATAGGGTGCATTTATTTCAATATCAGAAGTGATGTACAAAAAATATGCCCCCCAAATGATGCATTTGTGAAAAATTGCAATTTTCGAATTTTTAACACTGACTTTGTAATAATTCCTGCCAAAAAACTATGGTGTTAAAATACTCACTGTACCCCCTAGCGAATACCTTGAGGGGTCTAGTTTTTAAAATGGGGTCATTTGGGGGGGTGTTCCTATGTTCTACTACCTTTTAATTTCTGCAAACCTTGCATAGCACATAAAAAAAGATGTACTTTTCAAATTTTCAAAATTTTCAACATTTCAAGTTAAATTGTTAGGGTTCTAACTAATTTAAAATGTTAATTAAAAACTAAAAAATGACGTCAAAATAAAGTAGACATCTGAAAGTATAAGTTTCATGAACTATTTGGTCAGTAAGTATAAATATATGCAACCAATTAGTGTTAAAATAGCAAAAAATCATAATTTTTTGTAAAAATTTCATAATTTTTTGCATTGTAAAAAAAAACTACAAATGATATCGGCTTACTTTTACTATGTACATGAAGGACAACTTGTGACAAAAAAACAATGTCAGAATTATCATGATTGGCAAAACGTTATCAGAGTTATTCTCTAATAAAGACAGACATCCCCGATTTGAAAAAACAGGCCTGGTCTTTCAGGGGCGTACAGGTTTATTTTTATTGGTCCTTAAGGGGTTAAAGTCTAATTACGTTTATTTGAATTTTCTAAAATTATCATTATGGGCAAAAAGTCCTCATATACCTCAGTAGATGGAAAATTGAAGTTGTGCTATGGCTCTTAGAAGACAAGAAGGAAAAAATGAAAATGCAAAAACAAATATTGGCTGCATCATTAACCCCTTAAGGACCCAGCCATTTTACACCTTAGGACCTGGACATTTTTTGCACATCTGACCACTGTCACTTTAAACATTAATAACTCTGGAATGCTTTTAGTTATCATTCTGATTCCGAGATTGTTTTTTCGTGACATATTCTACTTTAACTTAGTGGTAAAAATTTTTGGTAACTTGCATCCTTTCTTGGTGAAAAATCCCAAAATTTGATGAAAAATTTGAAAATTTAGCATTTTTCTAACTTTGAAGCTCTCTGCTTGTAATGAAAATGGATATTCCAAATATTATTTTATTTTATTCACATATACAATATGTCTACTTTATATTTGCATCATAAAATTGACGAGTTTTTACTTTTGGAAGACACCAGAGGGCTTCAAAGTTCAGCAGCAATTTTCCAATTTTTCACAAAATTTCCAAAATCACAATTTTTCAGGGACCAGTTCAGGTTTGAAGTGGATTTGAAGGGTCTTCATCTTAGAAATACCCCACAAATGACCCCATTATAAAAACTGCACCCCCCAAAATATTCAAAATGACATTCAGTCAGCATTTTAACCCTTTAGGTGTTTCACAGGAATAGCAGCAAAGTGAAGGAGAACATTCACAATCTTCATTTTTTACACTCGCATGTTCTTGTAGACCCAATTTTTGAATTTTTACAAGGGGTAAAAGAAGAAAATGTATACTTATATTTGTAGCCCAATTTCTCTCGAGTAAGCACATACCTCATATGTCTATGTAAAGTGTTCGGCGGGCACAGTAGAGGGCTCAGAAGGGAAGGAGCGACAAGGGGATTTTGGAGCGTACGTTTTTCTGAAATGGTTTTTGGGGGGCATGTTGCATTTAGGAAGCCCCTATGGTGCCAGAACAGGGGAAAAAAAACACATGGCATACCATTTTGGAAACTAGACCCCTTGAGGAACGTAACAAGGAATAAAGTGAGCCTTAATACCCCACAGGGGTTTCACGACTTTTGCATGCGTAAAAAAAAAAAAAAATTTTCACTAAAATGTGTGTTTCCCCCCCAAATTTCACATTTTTGCAAGGGTTAATAGCAGAAAATACCCCCCAAAATTTGTAACCCCATCTCTTCTGAGTATGGAGGTACCCCATAAGTTGACCTGAAGCGCATTACAGACGAACTACAATGCTCAGAAGAGAAGGAGTCATATTTGGCTTTTTGAGAGCAAATTTTGCTCGGGGGGCTTGTCGCATTTAGGAAGCCCCAATGGTGCCAGAACAGCAAAATAACCCCCACATGGCATACCATTTTGGAAACTAGACCCCTTGAGGAACGTAACAAGGGGTACAGTGAGCATTTACCCCCCCCCCCCCCCCCCCCCCCCACTGGTGTCTGTCAGATCTTTGGAACAGTGGGCTGTACAACATTTTTAATTTGCGCAGCTCACTGTTCCAAAGATCTGTCAGACACCAGTGGGGTGTAAATTATCACTGCACCCCTCATTACATTTCGTGAGGCGTGTAGTTTCCGAAATGGGGTCACATGTGGGTTTTTTTTTTTTGCGTTTGTCTTCAAAAAAATCTACACAAAGCGCATGTTGGGATTTGTTGAGATTTTGTTGTAGTCTCTTTATGTTGGTCATGCTGTAGAAGTGGAAAGATTTTTTTTTTTTAACTACATGGGCACAAGGTTTTGTTTCACACAACAGATTTATTTTTATGTTAGCTTTGTCTTGTTTTTGGTTTTTTGAAAAAGTGTGAAACACATTAGTTTATTTTATTATCAATTGATTCTTAATGAATTTAATGAGATCTAGTTTTGGATCTAAAAGACACCATAAGCAGTCTCTTCTGTACAGAAAATAAATAAAATAATGTAAAGATTGCTAATGAGAGGTTTTAAAGTAAAAGAAATGTGCAAATTTGTGATATTGATATTAACATAAAGAATAGTTTTTCAAGTCTATTTTCCATTCATTGATTTTCACTAGCAGAAACCCCTAATGAAAAAAATAGGAACTATTTTTGGATCGGTTACAAAACTAGTCAAAACAGATTGGTTAATGGATCCTGGGGCAGATTTACTAATCCTCTATAACACTTGGGGGAGATTCATCACACCTTGTGCAGAAGAACAGCGAAGCAGTTGCCCATAGCAACCAGACTCCAGCTTTCATTTTTAGGAGCCTTTTTTTAAATGAAAGCAGCAATCTGATTGGTTGCTATGGGCAACAGTTCCACTGATCTTTTGCACAAGGTTTGATAAATCTCTCATATGGGCTCATGCACATTACGAGATTTCCATCAGAGATTCCGATGCAGCAGGCTTCCATTATCTTCAATAGGATTCTGCTGCATTGTGGGCACTGCGGATATTCCAATTCCAGACTCCACCCAGAACGGCAATGCCGTCAATGGGGAAAGTGCATGTCCACGGGGTCATAGTGCTGATTCAGGCAGTGCCGCCTGTACAGAAAATCTCACGGACAACAATGGTTTGTTTACATGGGCAAAAAGAGATCTGTAAAAAAATAAATAAAAAAAACACATCAAAATCGCATTGGAATCTGTTTTGAACAGTTTTGTAGTGATTTTGAGCCTTTTCATGAATTTTATTTAGTACTTTCACATGGAATTGCATTGATAAGTCATGCCGCAACCACATTAATATCTCGTTTCATGTGCAGTTTTTGAAAACAACATGTTTTTTCACTTGAAAAAAAGGAGAAGGGGTACCTCCAGCTCATCCAATCATCCATGTTTTTTACCATTCCCCATCAAACATTAATGAAAGATGGATTAGAAGATAAAATGTTGAATTTTTTGATGAGGACATTGGTGTGGTTCCCATGTCAAAAACATGCAGATTGAACAAGACCCAAGAATGTTCCAAATTCTTTACTAAGGCTCATGCTCTATGATAAATTTGGTGACTCTTTTGGTTAACATTTTATACACAGTATTGTTTGGCTTACTTTGTGGCAAGATTCTTCAAAATTTTATTGAAGTTTGATGCATCTTAAGCCATGGAACCCTTTCTGAATAATAAAAATGAATCTAGAACAAGATACGCAAAGTTTTTATAAAACAACAGCAAAGGCAATTCCACATGAACACAACTTATATATGCAGATGTTTTTTGTTTCTTCACTAGTACAATGTAGTGTCAGTTCCATTATATAATGGATATAAACTGTTGGGAATGACTTTTCTACTTGAGTAATACAGCTAATTTGTATTAAGAAATTATTGTTATTGTGAGATTATTTTGTATAAGTCAAGATGACTGACAAAAGACATTATGGCTGAACTAAGTGAGGCCCGGGCACAATTTTCCCACACAAAGAACCCCCATTAATCACACTGATTTATACTGGGGTCCACTTTAAATGCGTTATCCGGCCAAAGAGCAGCACCTGCATTCTATGCGGGGCTGCGCCTCAAGTCTCGGAAAGTTCGTGGTTCCCGGGACTAGGGAGGTGGTGTAACGCGCCTTTCCATTCATGTCTATGGGAGGGAGCGTCACTTCCCCAGTCCCGGAAACAAAGAGCTTTCCGAGACTGGAGACGCAGCATCAAGTTGATCATGGGGGGGGGGGGGGGGTTCCAGCGGTGGGCCCCTCGCAATCAGACATCTCATCCCCTATCCTTTGGATAGGGGATAAGATGTCTTTGGCCAGATAACCCCTTCAATGGTATGAACAGCGCTGCAAGGTGTGCGATACTTACAGACATACAAAGATGCTGGTGATATACTTAATCACCTGCTTGCCGTCTCTTTTCACTATGCTGCAGGTCTGCTGCTAAAGAGACTTAGGTCTTACATGTTACTATGAGAAACGATGAGGATCAAATTAATCACAAAATTTTACAATTTTACAAAAAATGTCAAACAAATTGGTTGGAGAAGAGCACAACCCAATTAGGAGCATGAAAACAAATACAGACGTGCATACAGTCAAACCATGGAATTCAGAATAATAGCTGCAGATCTCCATTGTTTTATAGGTAGACCTACATGATGTACTTTCTTTCCCTGTGACATTGAGCAGCAAGATTGCACCAATTACGGCTGGCGTAAGACATGTTTATAGAAAATGTATCCTACACATACATAAAATAAATGACACGGTCTAATCTTTCTCAGGATAGATCATAGGGAGGTTAGGTTAGGGGATTAAGTTATTAAATAAATGGTCAATCACTATAAATAGGGAATTGCTGGAGTTCATTCAGATGTATAGTAAGATAACACAGCACATTGCAACACAGTCAATGAAGAGGTGAGACAAGACTTGGTTGTATTTAAAAATACAAATGTGAGGTCCTAAAGTAGTCTGACAACCTCCAGACAGGTCCTAAATGTTTTTTTCTTGCTGCTGGCTGGCCACAATTTAATCAATAAGAAACTGAAACGCTTCATAAATCACCAGAAGAACAACATTTGCTTGAAAATGGTCTCTCAAGTTTGAGAACACTTTACACATATCAACGTCTGAACCTGCAATGAGCTGGCATGAAACATTGGGACAAAAAAAGAATATGATGTGGTACAAGGTTATATATATTTCTATTTGGAAGCTGTGGTACAAGAGTGACCTCTAGAGTAAGATTTTGGAATTAGGTTCTTATTTACATTTGCACTTTTGGGCAATATCTTCTAACACATTTTAGAGCCAGGGTGTCCAACATGAAGCCCTTGGGCCAAATGAGGCCCGCAGAAGATCTCCAGCAGGAACCGTTCCACTAACAAGGAACTCTTAAGAGCTGCTCTGCACTGACCACCACGGAGCATCTCAGTATCACCGACATAATGCTATAGACCCAACCACCTGTGTGTGACCACAGCCCATGTAAAGACATCTCAGGCAGTCACAGCACAAGCAGTGTTACAAGATGTAAAATGTGTGCCTCTGCTTTGCACAATTCTCTCAAGTGGTTGAGACAGGCCAAGTCAGTGAACAGTGACAGTGTGAGAAGCTGCTGTCCTCTGCAAACACCAACAAGTTCCCTAACTTTAAGGATACACTTTATCGCTACTGAAGAAGGGGACCCCCCCACCCCCAAAATGAGTTTAGCGATCCAAACTCTGTACCCCAAAATGGCTATAACAACTACTTACATTCAAGTGGAAGCCCCCAAGCCGGGTACCACTACAGCGCGCACTAATAGCGCATCATTCACACGAGGCCGCCGCCACCACTCCCGTACCACCGAGCACTCGCCGCTGTCTCCAACCAAAGCCTTCCAGTCACAGGTACCATCTCCTGACGGGCCGGACACTGTCCATGCCAGCAGAGAACTATAAGAAAGCCAGGAGACATCGCCAGGGGACATCGCAGCGCATTGACAACTAGCGGGCACTTCACCATCTGTGCCGGACGAAACCCGTGCCAGCCCATACCGTGATCCTCTGTATTCATCTGGGTCGGTGAGTGGTGCCGTGCACCAACTTCCTCCATTATTTCTTTATCATAAGAAAGTTCACATAGGAGAACTACACCACCAACGAACTTATCTCCTAAAAGGAACACTATTCATGGATGTAAACCACTATATTACCAATGACTGCCAAAGATAACTGCGGAGATTAATTGTTGCTATACAGACATTTATGCTATCTTTCTAGTGGTATAATCTTATGCATATTGTGTATTATATTATTATCTATTATTTATCATACTGCCATTTATACTGCTGTAACCCCTACATTGGATGCAATGATAGTGGGTTAATTTTAATAAATGTTTTATAATTTTATATGAATAAATAATTTGTATTCACTCAGCCGTATTATTCATATCTTTACACTTTATACACTCCAGTACATCTACCTAGAAGGTCTGCACCCTCTCTATTTAATTTTGTACACTAAACACGTAGGGTATCGTGTTTTTTGCAGTCACCTCGGTACCCTATACTTCTTTACTTATGTAGTATGAGCCGCCTACCCCCCTTTTTTTTGTAAATTTATTAGCAAAGGACTTCTTCTTTAAGGTTTCTTGCACACTAAGAACATTAAGAAAATCCGCCTCCGGATCAACGCTTAATGGCTGTCCCACTTAATGCAATGCAGTTTTGTGTGGATGCCAAGGAAAGAATGAACATGTACATTTTTTCAGAGAATGAGCCCTTGGAAGTCCTGCTAAGGAACTTCCATAATGTGCACAGTGGAGCATAATCATGTTGAAATCAATTGGATTCTGCTGCAAGTTGAATTCCACTCAGAATAGTCCCGAGTGTAATACGTTTAGTGTGCAAGAGCCCTTAGAATACATATTGCATAAAAATAAAGATCTAGCAATTACTTTTGAACCAGAAAATACTTATCGACAAACTGGAGACAATGGCCCTCATTTACTATTGCAAAACCAACATGTTTTGTCGGTTTGTTCGCCAGAAATTCTGTCTGCGCCAGAATTTGCACCAGAATTGAAAAACCCTACTAACTCTCCATTTTACTAAGAAAACCTGAAAAAGGGGCGTAGCCATCATGGAAAGGGGTGTGGTCACTGAAAAGGGGCGTGTTCCCGACATTTTCACGAAAACCCAACATATTTACTAAGGTTTACACAGAAAATGTAGTGGATTGAGATGAGGAAAATCCTACAGATCAGAGCATGTGTAAAAAAAAGGATAATGTATAATGTAGGGAAAAGTGTAAAATTTACAGAAACCTTAGTAATTACCATGGGAAAAAAATTGTAGGGAATTAAAACCCACAAAGAAACCTACACTCCACTCTTAGTAAATAAGGGCCTATATGTTTCAACATGAGACATGACAATATAATGATAGCATAGAAGAAGAAGTGTGGCAGTATTCCTGCGATATCCAGACAAAGTAATCTAAGCCTCAGAATGTGAAAAGAGAATAAAATGTTTAATAAGACAAGCATCACATTATGCATACACAGGTTAATGCTTGATTTACAAGGGAAACATGGTAAATGATCAGCAGTAAGGCACAGCCATCTTACAGAAATCTACTTCTCTTGATGGCAGCTAGTTCACTACTTGGATTAAGCCTTCATGCACACACATCTATTACAGCTGCGTACAAATCCAAAATAAGCAGTAACATAGCTCCACACAGAAATCTATGGAACCATACTGTACCTTCTAGGGGTATGGAAATTTTGTTAAAAAAACTACTTGTCCATGGGACTAAAACGGAGATAAATCTATTTGTCCCTCATGATGATCCACTTGTCCGGACCAATTTTTGCTTTTACACTCTCATTTTTCCCTCCTCGCCCTATAATAGCCATAATTACCTACTATAATGATACCTTTTAATTTTTCAATAACATATTCCATACATACTTTTCTATTATTGTACTGCTTTTAAAAAATATCAAACTTTTTTTTACAAAATTCGTATGTTTAAAATTGCCCTATTTTGACCACCTCTCACTTTCTTATTTTTCCGTATTCAGGGATTTGTGAGGGCTCATTTGCGCGAAGATCTGTAGTTTGTTTTGGTACCAGATTTCGTATATGTGACTTTTTGATTAAATTTTTTTTGCAGTTTGATGTGACAAAAAAGCAGAATTTTTTGACTTTTTTTACGTTTACACTGTTTGCCATAGGGAATCATTAACATTATATTTTTATAGTTCGGACACTTACACACGCAATGATACCGAATATGTTTATCATTTATTGTTTTTTCACGCTTTTATGTATTAACCCCTTAAAGGGGTACTCCGGTGCTTACACATCTTATCCCCTATTCAAAGGATAGGGGATGAAATGTCTGATCGCGGGAGTCCTGCCGCTGGTGACCCCCGGGATCTTGCACGTGGCACCCCGTTTGTAATCAGTCCCCGGAGCGCGTTCGCTCCGGGTCTGATTACCGGCGACCACACGGCCGGCGGCGTGTGACGTCATGCCTCCGCCCCCGTGTGATGTCACGCTCCGCCCCTCAATGAAAGCCTACGGGAGGGGGCGTGATAGCACACTGTTGCTAAACTATTTTTATTGGGGGGACAGTATAAGGGGGTGTTTATTATGTGTTAGTGTAGTGTTTTTAGGGCACGTTCACACTGGCAGAGGTTTACAGTGAATTTACCGCTAGGAGTTTGCGCTGCGGCGAAAAATTTGCCGCAGCTCATACCTGAAGTAGTAAACTTACTGTAAACCCGCCAGTGTGAATGTACCCTGTACGTTCACATGGGGGGGGGGGGGGGGGGCAAACCTCCAGCTGTTTCAAAACTACAACTCCCAGCATGTACTGACAGACCATGCATGCTGGGAGTTGTACTTTTGCAACAGCTGGAGGCACACTGGTTGGAAAACCTTCAGTTAGGTTCTGTTACATAACTCAGTATTTTCCAACCAGTGTGCCTCCAGCTGTTGCAAAACTTCAACTCCCAGCATGTACTGATCGCCGAAAGGCATGCTGGGAGATGTAGTTATGCAACAGCTGGAGGTACACAACTACAACTCCCAGCATGCAGAGACAGCTGTTTGCTGTTTAGGCATGCTGGGAGTTGCAGTTTTGCAACATCTGGAGAGCTATAGTTTAGAGACCACTGCACAGTGGTCTCCAAACTGTGGACCTCCAGATGTTGCAAAACTACAACTCCCAGCATGCCTAGACCACCAATAGCAGAGATAGGAGGGGTGGCACCTCTACCACCTCACTCCTATTGCTTCAAGGGGATCGTGGGTGTCTAGGACATCCGCAATCCCCTTTATTTTCCGGGTCACCGGGTCACTATAGACCCGTATGACCCAGAATAGCCGCAAATCGCAAGTGTGAATTCATGGGGGGGGGTCTGATCCCCCCTCTGGGCATTTGCGCGGGGTGCCTGCTGATAAATATCAGCAGTCCCCCCGGCCAGGTCCCTGCCCAGCGGGGACCGAAATTCCCATGGGAGTACAGGTACGCCCTTGGTCCTTAAGGGGTTAAAGGGGTACTACTGTGCTGACAACTTATCCCATATCTAAAGCATAGGTGATAAGTTGCCTGATCGCGCGGGGTCCCGCCGATGGGGACCCCCGCGATCTCGCACGCAGCACCCCGCTCTCATCAGGCCCCGGAGCGAACATCCGCTCCTGGTCTGATGACAGGGGGCCAGTGATCGTGACGTCACGGCTCCGCCCCTCAATGCAAGTCTATGGCAGGGGGCGAGACAGCTGTCTCGCACCCTGCCATAAACTTACATTGAGGGGGCGGAGCCGTGACATCACGATACTCTGGCCCTGTGATCGGCAGTCATCAGACCCAGAGCGATGTTCGCTCCGGGGCCTGATGAGAGTAGGGTGCTGCGTGCGAGATCAGGAAACTTATCCCCTATCCTTTAGATATGGGATAAGTTGTCAGCACGGTAGTACCCCTTTAACATTACTTCTACAATACTTATATAAAGCAAAATGCGCAGTCATCTCTAAAGGGAACCTGTCGCATTAAAGAGGTACTCCAGTGGAAATTATTTATTTTATTTTATTTTTTAAATCAACTGGTGCCAAAAAGTTTTCTACCGGAGTACCATTTTAAAAATAGAGCCCACTTTGCAGGCAGTCTTTTTTAGAGCAGAAGATGCTGAGCACACAGATAGGTTTGGGGAAAAAGCTCTAGAGCAGCTTGTCATTTATTTATGTAAATCTATGCTCATTCTGGGCAATAGTAAAATAGGCGGCACTATTTACCGTATAAGACGCACTTTTTCTTCCCCAAAAAAGTGGAAAAAGTTGGTGCGTCTTATACGGCGAATACACCCCTATCGCGGCGGTCCCTGGGCCATCAACAGCCAGGACCCGCGGCTAATACAGGACATCACCGATCGTGGTGATGCCCTGTATTAACCCTTCAGACGCGGCGATCAAAGCTGACCGCCGCGTCTGAAGGGAAAGTGACACTAACCCAGCTGTTCAATCGGGCTGTTCGGGACCGCCGCGATTTCACCGCGGCGGTCCAGAACAGCCCGACTAAATAGCCGGGTTAGTGCTTACAGGACACCAGGAGGGACCTTACCTGCTCCTCGGTGTCTTCTCTGTTCAGGGATCCCCTGTATGGCCGGTGCTCTCCGTCCTCGTGATCACGTCGTCGCGTACGTGCGTCGGCGTGCGTAACGACGTGATGGCGGCGACGGAGAGCGAGGATATCTGGCCGGCAGCAGAGACGTTCCGGAGCGATGGGGACACGGCGACAGCGATGGAGCGACATCCAGGGCAGCGGTGACGGGTCCGGAGCGGCGGGGACACGTGAGTATTATCTCCTATGCAGTGGTCTTCAATCTGCGGACCTCCAGATGTTGCAAAACTACAACTCCCAGCATGCCCGGACAGCCAACAGTTGAAGTTTTGCAACATCTGGAGGTCCGCTGGTTGAAGACCACTATTGGTTTCAAAATCTTTATTTTTTTTGATTTTGCACCTATAAATTGGGTGCGTCTTATACACCGATGCGTCCTATAGGGCGAAAAATACGGTAGTGATTGACAGCTCTCCAACCTAACCATTGTAGGGATAGGAAACACTAATGGGAGGTTGTAGGAGAGGATATTTCATTTCTTTTTGTTCCTGTCCTACACAAGTCAAGGGTGTCTTCATGTATCAAGGACAGGGTTGGATCCATTATTGCATAATAACAAAAAACTAACAAAGCTAGATAGATATTTGTTCCATGAAAAATTCAAATATAACATAGCATAATTGCATGAAATATAACCCAATCATATTCACACTCATACACAAGATAGCGACCAACAGCTCCTAGTTATTCAATATCTTTTCTGCCCCTGATCTACGGAGGCAGGATCAGACAACATCCTGGCAGTGGTGTATCCTGGGAAGGGTCACAGGAGTGGTTGCCCTGAGCACAACATTTTAAAGGCAGACTGTGCACAGACCAGAAAGGTCCGATTTAACAGATCCTACCCCACTGTAGACAGACCCCATCCCATGAATACAAAAGCCAGCCTCCTTTGCTGTGGATATACAGAGCTCTGATAACCTGCCTGCTGAATGTAAGTGCACAGAGATGGATACAGTTTTGCCATCTCAGCATTATAATGTATGTACATTCCATGGTACACTGCATGCCATGGAAAAAGGGGAATGTGCCGCAAATTATGTCAGCGGTCTCCTCACAGCATTCTCTTATTTACAGTATATCTATAGCTAAGTGGTCACAAGAGACTGTTCCAGTAATGTGCTACAAGCCATCCGCTGGACTAGTGTACGGCTCAGGTTATGGGGAAACATGCTACACCTCTGCTTCTACTGCATTCATAAGGGGGCGTTATTAGAGGAGAAGGCCAGGCGGCCATATCAGTGCACAGAGGGGTAAAGAAACGCCCCCAGTGAACAAAATGTCACATTTGAATATTGAAGACATACATCCTTACTAGAGATGAGCAAACTTACAGTAAATTCGATTCGTCACAAACTTCTCGGCTCGGCAGTTGATGCCTTATCCTGCATAAATTAGTTCAGCTTTCAGGTGCTCCAATGGGCTGGAAAAGGTGGATACATTCCTAGGAAAGAGTCTCCTAGGACTGTATCCACCTTTTCCAGCCCACGGGTCACATGAAAGCTAATTTATGCAGGAAAAGCCATCAACTGCCGAGCCGAGAAGTTTGTGACGAATCGAATTTACTGTAAGTTCGCTCATCTCTAATCCTTACACCTGCACTGCTTTAACCCCTTAAGGACATAGTTTTTTTTAGCCATAACACTCTCAATTTTCCACCTACAGACCCATATGAGGACTTGTTTTTTGAGTCATCAACTGTACTTCGGGATAACTCATTGTACCACAAACTCTACGATGAAACAAAAAAGAATATCTGTAAGGCAAAAACATAATTTTGCCCTTTAAGGGTTATGTTCACACTGCGGAATCCCCGCGGAATTCCACGAGTAAAAGTCAGCACAGTGAACATTACCATCAGTGTGAATGGGTCTTCCGCGAGACCCGTTCACATTGCGGACAATGCCGCCGCTGAAATTGTTCCGCGCAAAGAAAGAACATGTTCATTCTTTGTGTGGAAGTCCGCGAGTACTGCATAGCCGTCAATGGTGACGTTGCAGTGCCGCGCAGTCCTATCGCCGCTGCCGGGCTGAATCTCCGCTCGCGGAATTCTGCGAGCGGAGATTCCGTTCACACTCTGTAGTGTGAACATACCCTTACTTTTACTTTTGGGGGGGGGGGGGGATTGGGGGGGCGGGTCTTTTCTAGCACTTTTTGGTAAAAAGGACACATTGACACAAGAACCTGTGTAGCTGAAGAGTGGTGCAGTTACCTATAGCAACCATCAGATTGCTTTTTTCATTTTTAAAAAGACCTGTGGAATATGGAAAAAAGAAATTCTGATTGGTTGCTATGGGCAACTGCACCACTTTTCCTCTACACAGATCTTGATAAATCTCCCCCATTATCTTTATTCTGTAGGTCAAAATGATTGTAATGATACCCAGTTTGTATAGGTTTTGTTTTATTTTACTACTTAATAACTAATTATAAAAATGACTTTGTATGAAAATGATTATGCTTAACACCTTAAAGGGGTTCTCCGGTGCTTACACATCTTTTCCCCTATCCAAAGGATAGGGATAAGATGCCTGATCGCGGGAGTCCCACCGCTGGGGACCCCCGGGATCTTGCACGCAGCACCCCGTTTATAATCAGTCCCCAGAGCGTGTTCGCTCCGGGACTGATTACAGGCGACCACCGGGCCAGCGGTGTGTGACGTCACGCTCCGCCCTTCAATGCAAGCCTACGGGAGGGGGCGTGCCAGCTATCACGCCCCCTCCCGTTGGCTTGCATTGAGGTGCGGAGCGTGATGTCACACAGGGGTGGAGTCGTGACGTCACCATACTCCGTCCCCCTGGTCGGGAGGCATAAGACTTGGAGCCTCCAGCGCTTCCTGCAGTGCTCACAGGTGGGTGCTGCCTGCTAGATTGTGGGGGTCCCCAGCGATCAGACATCTAATCCCCTATCCTTTGAATGGTGGATAAGATGTTTTAGGGCCGGATTACCCCTTTAAGGTTTATTATTTTAATGTTGGCAGCCTAGGCATATATGGGGGAGATTTATCAAAAACTCTGCAGAGGAAGAGTGGGGCAGTTGCTCATGGCAACCAGCTTCTTTCATTTTTAAAGAGACCTGTGAAAAATGAGAGAAGCAATCTGGTTGCTATGGGCAACAGGTTTTGATAAATCTCCCCTAGTATAAATAAGAAATGTTTGCTGAAATACCCCTTTGAAGATTGCCCACTACTCATTTGGGCCTATTTTCTGCTGAGCACACTTCGGTTGTAGCTATCACATGGGAAGAGATACATTTATTATCATCAAAGTTACCACATAAACCATTGTTTTCATTGAAGAATATAAAGAAAACTATTATTTTTTCATAACGCATGTAAGCATGTATGTAATGTGAACGAGACGCTATTCTAAGGTGGAGAGAGAACGGAGAAGACGCCAGGGGGCAGTAGCTCCGCCCCGTGCTCTGATTGGCTGACAGCCCTATACATAATAGTTACACCAGTACCTGCGCAGGCAGTAGTCGCACACAGAGGTTCCGGCAGTTTTGTCCTTGCACGTAGTGTACACAAAGGGCTCCGCGCACGTCACCAGCTCACCCACCGCAAAGCTTAGGGAAGCACGCAGGCCATTGCCCTTCCCGGGACTAAGGGATTTCTCAAACTTTCCCGCCATTGTGACAGAGCAGCTGTCAGACTTCCCCGTGCGCGCACCCGCCGCGGACTCCTGCGTGCTTGTTTCAGGACGTGCGTATTCCGAGCCGTTCTTACAGGGGCGTGGTCTAAGCCAATAGCGGGCCCGAGCGCATGACGTCACAGCGTTCTGGAAAGTGCTGTAGTTCTGTCAGTTCTGGTTGCCGCGGTTTCTGTCACTGTTCCCTGCTGCTGGTTTTGCTATTTGGAACTGCGGTTGTAGAGTGAAGCGGTTTTTGGAACATATTCTTTACAGCCGATGGTTGTAGTTTTTGTCGTAGAATATTGGAGCAGTTTTCTGCAATATTATGTCAGTCAGGCAGATGTTCACACGGAAGTTATTCAACTAAGTACAGTATAATGTAGGTGAATGGGGATTTAGGCTATAAGACTCCTATTTCAGTACAGTGGTCCCTCAAGTTACAATATTAATTGGTTCTGAGACGACCGTTGTAGGTTGAAACCATTGTATGTTGAGACCAGAACTCTATGGAAACCTGGTAATTGGTTCTGAAGCCCCAAAATGTCATCCAAAAATAGGAAAAAATGAGAATTAAAGAAAAATAAGTAGATAACTAATATAGATAAAGCAAGTCCTTACATATCAAAGTAATAAAGATCTGCTGGAAGCTGTAAATCACTGTCTATGTCAGTGTTTTCCAAGGAGGGAGCCTCCAGCTGTTGCAAAACTACAACTCCCAGCATGCGCGGACAGCCAATGGCTGTCCGGGCATGCTGGGAGTTGTAGTTTTGCAACAGCTGGGGGCACTCTGCTTGGGAAACACTGGTCTATGTAGAGGACAGGAGCTTCTTCAGGGACCTGTACAGTACAGGCAATGTCCTAAAAAAATAACATGGAGTCTCCCTCACCTGGTGTCCAAAGGAGCAGGTAACCCTGGTACAGGTAAAGTGTACAGAACAAGTAATACCAGACTTCAGTCAGTGCATACGCTTCAGTAATACAGGTGTTTTACTAGTAAATTGCCCATTCTGATTGGTCAGTTCTCTTGGCCATTGACAAGATTCACAGATCTGGACTGTCTTTGTCCAGATTGTCATTGTATGTTGAGTCTGGTTTCAACTTACAATGGTCCAGAAAAGACTGAAACTATTGTATGTCGAGGCCATTGTAAGTTGAGGGATCACTGTATTTTCTAAGCGGGGTACTCCCTTATATTGCAAATCTACAATTGCCGTTGGCTGTCCGGGCATGCTGGTAGTTGTAGTTTAGCAACAGCTGGAGGCACCCTGCTTGGAAAACACTGCTCTATTTGCTAACAGCGTAAACAGTATGCAGGTTCTGTTGCGGGGAGATTCACATCATGGTGGAGTCACATGCTGCGGATTTTGATAGGGAGCGTTCACACCATGATTCCTCCATTGCATAAATGTTTCAGCAGTCTGCTGGCGTATATGTGCATGGAGAGCCATTTACTTCCATAGTAGTCAGATGGGACTTTGTTCAAGGCATTTGTTAGATGTACATGGAGCCAAAATCATAGCAGACTGCTTTTGAGTCCAAGTGATAACATGTATGTGTTCAAGAAATGACCCTAGCCGATTACGTTCAGGCGACTGAAATAAATGGGGCCCACGTGCATACATGAGAGGGGGGGGGGTCAGTTTTTAAGCTGTACACGTTACAATAAACCTGTCATGTTTTCTCTATTCTGTGGGTTGATACAATTAAAATAATTACATGCTTTTCTCTTATTGTACTACTTTAAAAAACATGTCTAACTTTCTTAACAAAATAAATGTTAAAATTTGCCCTATTGTGACCCCGGTAACTCTTTTTTTATTTTCCCAAAAAAAAGGGCTGTATGAGAGCTCAGTGTGCATGCTAGTGCTGGGCGGTATGACCAAAAATGCATATCACTGAATTTTTTTAAGTTATGGCGGTTCCATGGTATTTAACGGTATACCCCATTAAAAAATTATAACTTTATGCACAAAAATTGCAAAACTCCCAGCATTCCTGGACATTCAATGGCTGTCCGGCAACACTGGGAGTTGTTGTTTTGCAACAGCTGGAGGCTCAGGCTTTGTTTTAGAAACCGTGCCATACCAAATGTTTCTCATTTTTATTGGGGGGTATGTGTATATGTAGTGTTTTACTTTTTATTTAGTGTTAACGTAGTGTTTTTAGGGTACAGAAAATTTGCTGCATCTCAAACTTGCAGCGAGAAACTCACTGTAAACTCCCGCCCGTGTGAATGTACCCTGTACAAACCTCCAGCTGTTGCAAAACTCTCAGCATGCCCTTTGGCTGTCCGTGCATGCTGGGGGTTGCAGTTATGCAACAGCTGGAGGCACACTGGTAGCAAAACACAGAATTTGTTACTTAACTCAAAGTTTTGCAACCACTGTGCCTCTAGCTGTGCCTCTAGCCTTTGGCTGTCTGGGTATGCTGGGAGTTGTAGTTTGGCAACTCCTAGAAGGCAGCAGTGAAGATCACTTACCACTGATTTTTACTGCTGCCTCCACCGCGCCTCCTTACTGCCGCTCATCCCACCGGCTCCTCGAGCACTCTAGTACCCGCCGCCATCTTGGATGCTGGGGGATAAAAGGAAGAGACCCTGGTAAAGCCAGTGCTTAAACAGACTATTGAGATAGAAACAGGGGGGTATATAGGTAAAATAAGTTAACTATATGTTGCTGCTTTATATAGAAAAAGTGCCAAGTACAAAACAATGTATAAAGTATATCTATAAAAACCACACAATGGAAAGTGCATACAAGTGGTGAACAACTCACATAAAAGTGCACAAAAAAAGCATAGTGTATTCAAAGCATTACACGCCAAAGTGTGAGCAATGAACATGAACTGAACCAAGTGTAGCAGCAACAAGCAGTGTCCCCGAATATCCAGGACTCACCCCAGCCCCACACCAGACCTTCGACGGGTATCGCCAGTATAAAGGGGCTTTGTCATTTCCTCCAGCATTCACTTGTACTTACAATGTATTTTACTAATTGTATTTCTATTTTAAAGAATTATGACAAATGTATACAATTTTTATTCCATCTATATGTATTTTTAAATAATAAAAATATTTAATATTTTTATACTCTATTTCTTGATTTATTACTGGTGTAAGGTGTTTTATTTGGATATGCTCTAGGCGAGTATATATATATATATATATATATATATATATATATATATATATTTTTTTTTTTTTTTTTCTCTTTTATACCCCTCATTACATTTGTCAGCCACGATTTAAGGCCTTTATTGGCTATACATGTGAAGAAATAGTCCAACTATTACAACATAATGTTTATGATTTCGTAGGGTGAAAGGTGTTAATGTAAAAATATACAAAATTCCAAAATTGCTCATTTTTGGTCACATCACATTGCAGAAAAAAGGAGTAAAACATTTTGTCTCCCACTGATTTAGGGTGTAGCTATACGGGGACCAGGTGCTCCCGTATCCCAGCCAGACCATTTGAATGAGCCGATCAGAGTCAAACAGTAACTCCGGTTGGCTCATTTTTGCCCCATATCCAGTTTTCTAACTGGACTGGAAACCGCAGCATACCACGGTTTTCAGTCTGGTCAGAAAACCAGATACGGGGCAAAAATTTATGTTTGAATCATTCAAATGAATGAGATACGGAGTGCCCGGTTTTTACTCCCCCAGCCGGATCCGGTCCCTGTATAGCTAAAATGTGGTGTGAATGCACCCTAACCCAGATTTATTTGTGTTTTAATGCACATGCTTTTTGGTTGCGGTTGCCTTTTTGAATATGCAATTCAAGGATTGTTATTAAAGAATGTCAAAAATTTGCCACCAAAAAACTCAACATCCAGAGAGCTAAGAGATTGGCTACAGATGGAAACAGCTCACTGCTGGCGTTAAGCTATATGTACAGATGAGAGTGGTGTGATGGAAAGAAGACAGGATGACATCCAGCAACATCCATTGTCGTGTATATATACATGCAAACTGCAGAAGCTAAGTAGTAACCATTTTATAATGAAAACAAACTGTTAGGGTAGGGTCACATGGTACGGATCCACAGTGTAAAATACTGCTGATTACCCTATATTGTGCCTCCAGCTGTTCCCTGTGTCCAGCTCACAGCGGCAATGCCGCTCCGAGCAGCCACAGAGGCCTGTGAGTCATCAAGCTTACTCGTTGTGTACTCAGACATTCTGGGGCGGTCACGATGTCTGAGTACACTGCGAATGCGCTCAGTGACTCGCAAGTCCCTGTGTGGCTTCTCGGAGCGGCGCATTGCTGCTTAGAGCAGGAGACGGGGAACAGCTTGAGGCACAATAAAGGGTTGTGTCACCAAAGGATCTGCAGTGTAAAATATGCTGCGGATCCATTACGTGTGACCCTACCCTTAATCTGTTTTGTCTGCAGAAGTGTGAGCAATGCAATAAAAGAATGGGCCAAAAGGTGTTAGACTAGACTTTAGGGGAAAAAAAACCTCTTTACTTTGGGGGACATTTATAATGGTATTTAAAGGCTTTTTTTATTTTTTTACAAAAAGTCTCATGTGCACCTTTTGTGGGTATGCATAAAGTTGCAAACAGACTTACTTAACCCCACCAGGACCATGGGCATACAGGCACGCCCTCGCATCATGGGACTTAAGGACCAAGTGCGTACCTGTACGCCCTCGGCGTTTCCGGTAACCGGGTGGTGAACGGAACAGGATGCCTGCTGGTGATTTGCAGTGATATCGGGTCTCCGGTGACCCGGAAAAAAAGGGTGACTGGTACGGTCTGAGACAGCGCCAGTTACCCTTGCCCAGCAGGAGTGAGGTGGCACGGGTGTCACCACACGATCGGTCGGCTGAGAACGGCCAACCAATCAAGGGACCTGCTGGGCAGTGATCGGCAGCGGAGGAGGTCCCTTACCTGATCCAACAGGTGGCGGGGGTCCCTGGAGGCGGCGGCAGTGGTGATGGTCCCCGGGCTCAGAAGGGATGGAGAAAAATGTGGTTTTTAGAGAGAGAGTTTGGCTGGAATTGAAGGCCATGTGCGTTTACAAAGCCCCCATGGTGCCAGAACAGTGGACCCCCCACGTGACCCCATTTTGGAAACTACACCCCTCAACATAACAATGGCTGTAGTGAGCATTTACAACCCACAGGTGTCTGACCAATTTTTTGAACAGTGGTCCATGAAAATGAAAAATTTTATTTTTCATTTGCACAGCCCACTGTTCCAAAGATCTGTCAAATGCCAGTGTGGTGTAAATGCTCACTGCACCCATTGTTACATTCTGTGAGGGGTGTAGTTTCTGAAATAAGGTCACATGTGGGGGGTCCACTGTTCTGGTAGCACGGGGCTTTGTGAACGCACATGGCCCCTGACTTCTATTCCAGCCAAATTCTCTCTCCAAAAGCCCAATGGCGCTCCTTCCCTTCTGAGCCCTCTAGTGCATCCACAGAGCATTTTATGTCCACATATGGGGTATTTCCATACTCAGAAGAAATGGGGTTACAAATTTTGGGGGCATTTTCTCCTATTACCCCTTGTGAAAATGAAAATTTTGGGTAACACCAGCATTATAGTGAAAAAAAATCTAATTTTTCATTTTCAAGTCCAAATTAAGGGAACATTTGTCAATCACCTGTGGGGTGTAAAGGCTTACTGTACCCCTTGTTACGTTCCTTGAGATGTGTAGTTTCCCAAATAGTGTTTTTTCTTTTTTCACTGTTCAGGCACCATGGGGGCTTCCTAAATGCGACATGCCCCCCAAAAACCATTTCAGCAAAATTCACTCTTCAAAAGCCCAATGTCACTCCTTCCCTTCTGAGCCCTCTAGTGCACCCACAGAGCACTTTACATCCACATATGAGGTACTTCCTTACTTGAGAAAAATTGGGTTACAAATTTTGGGGGGCTTTTTTTTTCCTATTACCCCTTGTGAAAATGAAAAATTTGGGGTTACACCAGCATTTTAGTAAACAAAAATCAAATTTTTCATTTTAACGCCCCACTTTAACAAAAGTTTGTCAATAACCTGTGAGGTGTTAAAGGAGAACTCCGGAATATAAAAATTGTTGCCCATAGTGCCGGAAGTAGCTATCACGCCCCCTCCCGTAGGCTTGCATTGAGGGGCGGAGCGTGATGTCACACGCCGCCGGCCCTGCGGTTGACCGTAATCAGACCCGGAGCGAACACGCTCCGGGGACTGATTACTAACGGGGTGCCGCGTGCATGATCGCGGGCGTCCCCAGCTGCGGGACTCCCGCGATCAGGCATCTTATCCCCTATCCTTTGGATAGGGGATAAGATGTGTAAGCACCGTAGTACCCCTTTAAGGCATTAAGCAATTTTCAGTTTTCACTCTACAGTGGTTGCGAATTTATGATGTGCGAATGTGGCACATAGGGGGGAAAAAAGGCGCAAACCCCTTCAAAAAGTCGCAAGTCAACTCAAGGTCTGACCTGACTTGTAAAACTGCCTTTGGAAAGGACTTTTAAAAAGTATTTAAAAAAACTCAACTGCAACTTTTTTGTTTTACTTATATGCTCCAAATGTTTTAACCCCCTGTGTTAGTATGATAAATATGTAGCACATAAGCAAAATGAATGTTTTATATTAGAACTCACCAAAGACAACAATGATAAATGTCCCCCTCTGTTTCTAGTAGATGTGCCACATTCAAAGCAAGTCTGATAGACCTAACTTTGATGTTGCACCAAGCTACTTGCTCCTGCCTGCCAGAGAGGAATGAGATGACTGTCCAAAGAGCCAATGTTAGTGTCCTACAATAGGCCTTATTTATCAAAACTCGTAATTCACAAAAAAAGGCCCCATTTAACCCCTTAAGGACCCAGCCAATTTTCACTGTAGGACACGGCCATTTTTTGCACATCTGACCACTGTCACTTTAAGCATTAATAACTCTGGAATGCTTTTACCTTTCATTCTGATTCTGAGATTGTTTTTCCGTGACATATTCTACTTTATGTTAGTGGTAAAATTTTGTCGATACTTGCATAATTTCTTGGTGAAAAATTCCAAAATTTTATGAAAAAATAGAAAATTTAGCATTTTGAAGCTCTCTGCTTATAAGGAAAATGAATATTCCAAATAAATTATATTAGAGGTGCACCGAAATGGAAATTTCAGAACCGAAACGAAACCGAAATAAAAAAAAATGTCCGGCCAAAACCGATGCCGAAAATGACTTCTCCCCGTCTTCTGGTAAAATGCAGCGCTCCGCTCATTAGATTAGATTCCCCCACATTAGATTGCCAGCTCCCCCACATTAGGTCGGGAGTTCCCCCACATTAGTAGGCAGCTCCCCCACAATAGTAGGCAGCTCCCCCACAATAGTAGGCAGCTCCCCCACATTAGGTCAGCATTTACCCCACAATAGTAGGCAGGTTCCCCACAATAGTAGGCAGGTTCCCCACAATAGTAGGCAGGTCCCCCCAACAATAGCAGGCAGCTCCCCCCACATTTGTAGGCAGCTCCCCCCCACATTAGGTCAGCAGTTCCCCCACAATAGTAGGCAGGTTCCCCACAATATTACGCAGCTCCCCCCACATTTGTAGGCAGCTCCCCCCCACAATATTAGGCAGCTCCCCCCCACAATATTAGGCAGCTCCCCCTCCCCACAATATTAGGCAGCTCCCCCCCACAATATTAGGCAGCTCCCCCCCCACAATATTAGGCAGCTCCCCCCCCCACAATATTAGGCAGCTCCCCCCCACAATATTAGGCAGCTCCACCCCAACAATATTAGGCAGCTCCCCCCACATTTGTAGGCAGCTCCCCCCCACATTAGGTCAGCAGTTCCCCCACAATAGTAGGCAGCTTCCCCCCACCCCACAGACATACAGCTTCCAGCCATATACAGTGTATGGCTGGAGGCTGTATGTCTGTACTGCTGCCCCCACAGTGTTCCAGTCACCGCTCCTCCGGCCCGGGGTCACATCTACTGCTATGGCCTATGGACCATAGCAGTAGGTGCCGGGACCGGGGGAGCGGTGACCGGAACACTGAACAAGATGACGCGGTAACTTACCAGGCCCCGGCCAGCGTGCGTTCTCCTGCGACGATCCTGCGGTCCTCCTGCGTCTCTATGGTTGTACGCACGGGACGTCAGTGACGTCCCGTGCGTACGACCATAGAGGCAGAGAAGCGAAGGACCGAAGGAGGATCGCAGGAGGACGCCGGGGAATGGTGAGTGACCGGCGGACATCCTTATGTCCCGAAAATATTTTTGGGGACACAGGGATGTCCGGGATAGGAATACTTCTTTTTATGTGCCCGGGCCGGCTCCCGTGTGTGGCTGCAGGCGGGGGCCGACCAGAGCATATAAAACCTAATACTGTATACTAAAAACCAGGGGGCCTCCAGCTGTTGTGAAACTACAACTCCCAGCATGCCCGGACAGACTTTGCCGGTCCGGGCATGCTGGGAGTTGTAGTATCACAACAGCTGGAGGCCCCCTGGTTTTTAGTATACAGTATTAGTTTTTATATGCTCTGGCCGGCCCCCGCCTGCAGCCACACACGGGAGCCGGCCCGGGCACATAAAAAGAAGTATTCCCATCCCGGAGAGCACGCCCCCCCCCCCCCCCCCCCAGATGTTGCGCCAGGCCCCCCCTGCACCCCCCACGAGTGCCTAGTGTTTGCAACTTGTGCTGTGGGCGGGCAGGGGAGGTGGGTCATTATCGGCACATTTTTTGTTGTTTCGGCATTTTGCCGAAATAGCTATTTTCGGCCGATATGTATCGGCCGCCGATATATCGGTGCATCCCTAAATTATATATTGATTCACATGTACAATATGTCTACTTTATGTTTGCATCATAAAGTTGACATGTTTTAACTTTTGGAAGACATCAGAGGG